>NW_004524583.1:6102892-6105382 GCF_000260255.1 Octodon degus
ATTGTAGCGAGGTGTCATTTACATTTTTAAGATCCTTAATAGCATCTTTGGCTTTTTGTTTCTGAAAGACCAAAAGAACAGACTTCCTATGAGTATATTAAGAAAACCAAAAATGGAAATAGCAGCGCCCAAGGAGATTTTGTAGAAAAAGCAGATAATGGATGAAATTAAAGGATGAATATTGCTGGCAAGTTGTCCTAAGAACTTGATGACTCCTCCGTACAAAACCATAAGGAAGTCACCTTCAAAACTGATGAAAACAGTTTTGTTAATCTTCATTATAACCTTTGGATGGATGCATCATGAAAACGTTTTAAAGACAAATCATTCTTGGGACCTGTGCATAGACTTAATGTCCATTGTGTGGAAAGAAGTGGAATTTATAGACTGTGCAGGCCTTTCCCACAGTGTGGATGCTGCTGCTTCAAAGGCTGTTACTTATGAAAAATGAAAAAGGAATTAATACAGGCCACATAACTGAAAAATAGCTATGTCTCGGTATATCTGGTTCTCCTACTTTTGCTTTTCACATTGTCTTTTACCTTTTTGTTTCCTTTTGTTTTTTCCTTTTCTTCCTACTTCTTCCCTTTCCTTTATAATAAGAAAACCCACAGTTGTGATCAGTTTAATCTTTTCCCTGTAACTTCTGAAACAAATGACCACCAACTACACACCACAGCCAGAAACACCTTCTATAGTTTTGGAAACCAAAAGTCCCTTATCAGTTTCACTGAACAGAGATGATGGTGTCAGCTCCACAGAAGAATCTAGTCTTTGCCTCTTCCAAATTCTGGTGGAAGACAGCATTCCTTGGCTTGTGGCCACATCGCTATGATCTGCAAAGGATTGAAAAAGAAAGACCTGTTACTGCTCCCTAACAATTTACTGACCAGCAGTCAGGTCATGCACAATGGGCAGGACCAGGGGTATGCTCATTGGGTGAGACTTCAGAGGCTTTGGGGGGGGGTTATTTTCATTAACAAAGCAAATATATCTTCAAGTGTTATAATCTCATATATCCTATAATGCTTGCACATTTCAGCATTGGCTTCCCTAATTTTTAAAATTTATTTATTTGATACAGGGTCTCGCTATGCCGCTCAGACTCCTAGTGATCCTCCTGTCATAGCCTCCCCAGTGCTGGGATTACAGCTGTGCACCACAGTAACCAGGGCCAACACAGCATCCGGGACTGGGGATCAAACCCGGGTCCTTGAGTTTGCCTGGCAGGCACTTAGATTGCTCAGCTATCTCCTCAGCCCCAGCTTCCTTGATATTAAATGAAGTGTGGTTCCTGTAAGGGCATTTGGTTCACCAGCAATATTTGATTTGTGACAAAACCCATAAAGAAAGCATCTCTGTAGCTTTGTTGGCCAAGAGTGGCTTTCCAAGGTCAATACTTCATGACCTCAGCGCAGTAACATTTTGATCTGGATAATTCTTTGTTAACATTCTAATCTCTACCATCTAGATGCTACTAATGTCCTTGTTCATTTTCATAACTAAAAATGCCTGCAGATATTACCAGATGCCTCTTGCAGGCAAAATCACCCTAGTTGAGAATTACTGAACAGCAGTTACTGTAGTAAGCACTTAATGAATGTCAGTCTTACAAAAATCTCATAAATCAAGTGCCACTAAAACACTAAAGTAATGGAAGCACAATGCTGTGGGGCAAGTGGGTCATGGTCACACTACCTGTAAGACCAAGGACAGGAGCCAGCAGCTAGGACTCAGCATTGACCCTTGCATGCTTGGTAGCGCAGCTTCTGTGTGGTGCTCAGTTAAGAAGATGTTATTAGAAAGAAAAGCATCCTCCTTTGCAAGCTGCATCATGCTTGTAAGTAGCTGTATCCATGCACAAAAGGGGAGGGAAGGTCTAATTACTGAGTTTATTCTATAAACAATATTCATCTTGAGATTTCCATATGTTACTTTATTTCATGTTTATTAAAGCCCTGTGGAGTAGATATTGTTAGGGTCTTTTCATTTAATAGAAGAACTTGGGCCCATAAAACTAAGTCTTTTTACTTGACGTAGAAGCCAGGACAAGAGCAGACAGAAACAGAATTTGACCCAGTGCTTTCTGATTTACAAGGCCATGTTATTTGTTTTACTTTTTCCACTTTCCTTGAATTTTAGAGAAGTGTGGGGAAGAGGAGATTTGGGTTCTTCACATATATCTTCTAGTTTAAATTTCCTGTTGCATGAAAATGCCAAATTACTTGGAGCTGATACACAGAGGCTGTGTGCCTTCACTTCTGTTTCCTTGACACTTTCTGACAGGATCTGGTCAGGTGTACAGGTTCAAGCAGGGACACAGGTGCATGGACAACCCTCTTTGGCACTGCTACTTCACTGGTGTATGGCTGCTTTGGTCGCTTGCTCACCACGAAGACCCAGTACTAGGCCCCGCAACACAGAGGAGGAAAGGGTTATTCTGGCTCACAGCATGTAGCGGGTTCAACCCAGAGTCGCCTGGCTCCAAAG
>NW_004524583.1:6106337-6109104 GCF_000260255.1 Octodon degus
TCATTTTTTATCCCCTATCCCTGCCAACCCCTCTCTTTATCTTTTGACCTATTTCCCCTTTAAGAAAGATCTATTTCCTGCTTTCTATTACCTGTTGTATTTTGTTCTTTATTTATGCTTTGTGTTTCTTGTATAAGACATTCCAAGGCTCAAGTCAACAACTTCTGACATTGCCAGTCTTACGGAAAACCCACTACTATTTTGGACTACTGGACTACATTGGAATATTTTGCTGAGCTCAGGCACCCACAATATTTAAGCTGTGTGTCTGATATTTCACTTAACATGATCTCAGGGTGCATCTATTTTCCTATGAATGTCTCAGGTTTATCTCTCTTTATAGCAGTGCTTTTAAATGAAACTTTTCTCTTATTAAAGCCTGAGTGATGAGTTCCATAGGGGAGACGTGTTGACCTAGCACTTAAGTTTTTAAATATAGATGTGTAAATACATGGACATGTATAAATAGGATGAAGAGAATAAAAAGTACTAGAAATACTGAAGATTATAATTTTCTAGGTCAATATTGTTAATTTTACAACCCAAATATGTGGGAATGTATTCTTGGTGCTTCTAAATGAGCAAAGAAACTGTTCATCCAGTCTGTAGAAATAGATGTCACATGTCAACTCAATAGACTGAAACCCTAAAATGTCTCATGTGCCAGGGGAGATGCTGTTTTTTAAAAAAATTTGATGAAGAAGAGAATATTTGTATATTGTAATATTCTCAGCTGCCTTTCTGAGAATGTGGATCACAGTTTAAAGAGATTCCAAAGGTAATGTGATAATACCACACATCTATTCAAGGATAGCTGGTAGAAGTGTCCTGAATCTTAAATGACTCATTTGGGAATTTTAAGAGGACATTCAAGACATCTCCATCTAGAGAAATGAGAAAGAAAAAAAGGCATGAAATTAGTCCATTTCAAGATTTCAACAGACTAAACTTAGTATGTTATAAATTTATTATTGAAAATATTAAATTTCATTCCTAGATTAATTTCATCAAAGTGAAGACATCAGAGAAAACTGTTATTTATCAGTAGGCATAAATCAGTAATATTCAATTAGATACAATTTTAAAACAATATTTCTAAAATCCCTGTATGGAGTCTAAAACTTTAAAGCAAGTAATATAACTAATAATGCTATCATGTAAGTAATAATGCTGTCATATTCTGGTTTTCAGAAATTGTCACGGTAAAATGCAAAAATGATATATTATCTAGCTACCATTTCAGCAAATAATATTATAATAGCAAAACGTATGTATAACAATAATTCCTAACCTCTTTTGCTTTCACTTACTAATGGAATAATAAAATTTCACATTAAGAAAAGAACTTGGAATGCCTCCCTGTTATGACAAAATTTGACCTGAGCATTTGAAAAGTCATGAAGGTGAAATGACAACTGTCCTAGTCATTATTCCTTGAAAAATCGTATGGATTCATCCTATGTATAGTGTGGGGAACCAGAAGTAATAATTTTCTCCTTATCAACAAATCCCATAGCTTGAACTATGTGAGATGGAACTTTAAAGTAGATGAAAGAGGAATGAGAAAGGGACAATTCAGCTAAAAAAGAAAACTAGCTTTTCTGAGTAGAAAGATCCAAAGAGAAAAGGTGCTCATGGAACTTACAACTTTTTTTTTTCATTGTTTACAGTTATTTTTATTTTTTAATATTTTAATAATTTTATTAGAAGTAGCAATGAGATAGTTTCAAAACAGGTTAGTAGTATAGTTACAGTAATTAATACATTGCATATTGTTGTCTTTCTAGTAATTGTTCCTAGTACAAGATACAGACATGATGTCTTGTCTAAACGCTATTAGTTCAAAAACTTCTCATTGAAAAAGAGAAAGTAGCTGTATATTTATGCTATTTTGTATATACAGATATATATATGTATTTTTTTTCCACTAGAAAATCGTCCATTTATATCCCTTTTTTTGTTTACTTTTGTCAGAGATGTGTTTTCTATTGCCATTCATATATTATAGGTGCATTAATTCAGCAGAGTAATCCAATATAGTCCTGTAGTCTATAATAGTAGTGGCTTATCCGCAAGACTGGCAGTGTCAGAAGTTGCTGACTTGAGCCTTTTACAGCTCAACGTATAAAAATGGCTTTATTTTTTATACAATGTTTTCAAACCTTTCTGCTGGATGGTTAAGACCAAGATAAAGTAAGACCTATATAACAAAAAATGTAACTTTTATATCCAATAATGTCAGTCAAATCCCCTCAGGACTTATCCTGAAACCCTATACAGCAGTTGGTAGATCTTTTGTCAATGTCAGCCATGTGGATGAGTCATGCCTTTGCTTGACCAATTTGCTCTCTGTGAAAGTGTGAGAGAATGTTTTCTCTCCATGTGACTCTCCTTAGGCACACACTACGTCATCAATCACTTTCCTCTGTGGCCCCATAATCTGCTTGATCAGAAAATTTGGAACACCACTGAGTTATAGGATGTTAAAGTACAGGTTCTCCTATGTGCTCAGTCTTCACTGATCTTGAAAGGCTAAATGTTGGCTGTACTTGCAGCCCTTCTTTTTCTCTAATTATTGGTCTGCAAACTGAAGTTGTTAACCCTCCAGAAGAGAAGCTTAATGATATTATTACCTGATAACATAGACAGTTGAGTTTAACATCACTATCTGTCTGAATATCAAACATCTTAGACATAACATGGAACAGGTATTTTCCATCAAGTATTGATATGTTAAACTTTAAATCCCTACAGAGTGTGAAGAAAG
>NW_004524583.1:6119764-6137730 GCF_000260255.1 Octodon degus
TTTATAGGTTTTCTCTTTTGAGAATACCCATTTTCTTCTGTCCAATTCATATTGCTATGTCCAGTAACAGAGGTAAGACAATTCAAAAGGTTTTTACATGATTCAACTAGAATTCACTGACAGGATTTATAAAATAAGTTTTAAAATTACTATATCAGATATAAGCATGCTTATGTCTGCTAATCTGAACAACTAATTTGAAGACAACAATATGCAGTATAGCCACCAGTGTTGAATTCCTTTCGTTTTGTTTAGTGAAATTCTGTATCATTTCTAATGCATTTTTTTTACTATTTAAATTTTCTTTGAAAAATAAAAACTGTGTTTTAGCCCCCCACAAAAGAAGAGAGATACCAAAATGACTACATCATTACAAACAACAGTAAAATCACAATCAAAGCCAACCAACATGATGAGTAAAATATTATCCATTCAAAGTCAAATTACTATTACCAAATAAAACTCAATAGAAAGACCTATCTATGGTAGTAACCTTGAGGTGACAATGAGTATTTAGTAAGTTCAGCTTACATATCAGACTTAAAAGTATTTGTTCCATATGTCTTAGAAACAAATTTCACAGATATTTTTCTTGAAAAAAAGGCAATCTCCTGCTTTTTGTAGGATAAAAGTTAAGATGCTCTAACAAAAAGACCTGATCAACCAGGTGGTGACCACTCTACGTCATTAAAAGTGTGTCCATTACAACTGCACTCATATTCCATCAATGTTGTGCTCTTCAACACTGTTGAAAATAAGGTTGTTATTGTCACTGACCCCCAAAAGGAATAGGAGTCCAACGCAGATACCTTTGCGGTGCTGGCTCTGAAGTGACGCTTGTCAGTTCCACTCTCTTCCATTCTTGGAACCTCATCACATGAACATGTTTAACTTTAAGGAGTGCTGGGAACATGGGAGGCCCAGTTCCTGAACGGGAATGGAGGTGGGCAGACTCAGTTACTAAAAGTAAATAGAAATGTAACCCAGAGTACGGGGATACTAGCCAAACATACAGCAGCTAAAAGATCAAAGTAAAATGCCTTTTTCAAGCAGGAATGGCACCAACATATCATTCAAACACAGACCATTCAACAATGAATTAATGCTGACAGTATGTAAGTCCTTTAAAAAGTATAGTTCCAAAATTTTCTCTGCACTACTTGTTTGGGGAACAAATATGAGGTTCACCTGTACTCAACACGCAGATTTATTTGTTGATCTGACTTTTTTTATGAGAAGATAGGTAGTGTCTAATGTTTAATGTAGAATAGACACCTGCCATTTTTTTTTTCTTTTTTTGCCATTTTTAACATTTAAAAAATGAGCTTTCTGGGAGCCAGCGAGATAGCTCAGTGGTCTACAGTGCCTGAAAAAAAAAAAAAAGTTTTCTTAAGTTAAATTTGCTTTATAATTTCAATTTAAAACAAATACAACACCATCCTTTGTATGTGCATGCATATGTGAAATATTTATTAAGGTGGGTTATATAATTTTCTGCCTATTTAGACAAGGTATGCCGGAGTAATTTGAATTAATTTATTCTTTCACTGAATGTGCATTGATTGAATACCTGCCATGTGCTAGTATACATCAGATTTGCAAATGGTTTCAGGTATAATCTTCTCACAACCCAATGGTCAAATTTTCTCTATTTCACCTATGAAGAAACTTAATGTCAAGAAGTTTAGGTAACATATTCAAGATTAGTATCCAACTAGATTTCATCCTTAGTCTTTGCTATTCCTTCTGCTTCTCTCAGTTTGCTTCATTCGACAAATATTTATCAAGCACCTTTGATGAGTCATGAAGTGAGGTGGATAGTTTTGTGTCTTGCCCTCATTACATCTCAGGGCAATTCCATGAGACAGATACATTTTTCATTTTATAGATGGCCCAACTGTGATGTAGAGAGATGAGGTATTTCATACGAGATTGCAGAGCAGTGGGTGAAACACAGGATTCAATTTCAGAGCAGTGCTCTTTCTACTTAGAACCTGCCTTGAGCTTCAATTTAGATGCAATACAGATTTTCATTACTACCTTATCCTTGAAATTTTCCATCAATTGTATTGCAGAAATATCTTTTCAATACCCCCTTCATTATAGCTAGGCCTTTATCACTATAGATCCTGAACCATTACAGCTGTTCTTTAAACATAGTCAAGCTATCTTCTCTTATTCTAATACCTATAGGCCTAGACTTTTTTGAGGTGGTGCCAGGGACAAAACTCAGGACCTTCTGCTCCCCAGGCTTATGCCACTAAGCTATCTCTCCAGCCCTACAAGCCTAGACTTTCATTCATTGATGTCATAGCCATTTGTGTCATGTGTATATGTTTTATTTTTTTCATTTTAATTACCTCATTAAGGTTCCTTTTGAATATTTGCTCTTCTGTTTCTTTGAATCTTTATTCTGCCTTTTCTGTTTATTTTTTAAGAGAGCACAAAAGAGTATTAAAACAGAAAAAATTACAGAGGATACCCAATTTCTATTAACAAAGTAATATGGATTTCACAATATTTGTTGTAATACATAGTATTGTTTTCCAACTAGTTATTCATATTACCAGATATATGCATGTAAAATAGGAAGAAGAAAGAAAGAAGTGTGTAAGAAATTAAGAGAAGAAGCACAAACAGTTGGAAAAAAGGAGACAAAACATCTGCTCCTTTCCACAGACCAGCGGAAATGTTCAGGACAGTTGTCCAAACCATCTTGCTTACATACATAGCATGTTCTGTTTGTTGCAGGTTTGAGATACTCCTACCTACAGTCATTCAACATTTCAGTCAGTGCAACACATATTTATTGAGTGGTCCCATATTCAAAGCCCTGGAGCTGCAAGAGTAATCAGGGTAGACATGGCTCCCTTCTCATAGAGCGTTTGTTTCAGCATGGAAAACAGGCAAAACCAAGTAGATGCACAGATAATTAATACAATTTCAGTTCAGTGGAGTAGGGAGCACAGATATGGATGACTGAGATCTCTGAGAAAATGACTTTGAGCAAAAAATACAATTACCAGGTAGCAAGAGTCACATTTTTAGTTATATAGGTCTTGCTTTAACTTGGTCTTAACCATCAAGCAGAAAAGTGTAACCACAAGGTATAAAAAATATATTAATATGCTGAGCTGTGAAAGGCTCAAGTCAATAACTTCTGACAATTGCCAGTTGTGCTGGTTAACTTACTACTATTATGGATTATTGGACTATATTAGGTCATGTTGCTGAACTCAAGTGCCTACAATCTTTGACTGGCATCAAGTATGAAAAGGTCCTTTAAAGACTTCTCCAAATGCAGCCTCTCTAACTGCAGTAGAACACCATCTCTGACAAAACAAAACACAAAAGGGGGATATAAATAAAAGACTTTCGTAGTAAAATGTATATCCTATGTTAGGATGGGTATACAGCCACTTTCTCTTAGTTCAGTGAGAATAAAGGTTGGCACTAATACTGTTTAGACAAGATATCATGTCTGCATTTTGTCCTCTGAATAACTACTATGAAGACAACAATATGTAATGTATTAATTATTATAATTGTCCTACTAACCTGTTTGGAAACTGTTTCATTGCCATTTTATATTTTTCCTCATTAAATGAATAAAAAATTTTAAAAATACAGTGGAACAAGAACTGCGCAAAGTGCATTTCAGGCAAAGGCAATACAATGGGTGGAGGCCTGGGGTGGGAAATAGCTTTTTAAGGCACAGAAGAAGAGTGTTGCATAGCTCCAGGGGTTAAGGCTGCTTGGAGGTGATGCTGTAGTATCAGATCATATAGGATGCTGTAAGCCTGTTCATAATTTTCAATTTTATTTTTTAAAGTCATAGGAGGTCTTCAGATGGTTTTGAGATAGAGATAGATATCAGTTTAAATGATCACTTTGGCTATCATGTTGAGGATAGAGTGAGGAGCCAGAGTAGAGGCAAGGAAGCCAGTTGGAGGCTACACTTTTTAGCTGTACCTTCTTTTTGTTACTTGTTTGTTGTTAAAAGATAAGTAATATGAAATAACCCAAACTGACTTGAATAAGGATGTTTTTTATTTCATACATGCAAACCCAGTACCTAGATATAGTTCAGGATTGATTGTATCACCATTCAATTAAAAAAACAAATATGTTCTTAAGAAGTACATTGGGCCACCACATATCATATGTCATTCTTGCAGTAGTAGAAAAATAACTGCTGTAACTCTGATCATTATGCTTCCAGTAACCAAGCCCAGATGGAGGGGAGGAATCAATGTTTTGGATGGAAGTCTTTTAGCAAGTGACTTTGTCTTGGGTTGTCCACTATTTCCTTGATCAGAATCAGTTCTTCTCAAACCCATCACTAACAGTAGAGATGCAATTATCAGTATTCATATGAACAAATTATTTGGCTATGGAATGAATAACACAGAGTCAGCCCCTGCTGCAGGAGTCCAGTGTAAAAGAAATACGCACTGCCTAATTTAATATGTGCTATTCGCCATGACCCCAAATCAAAACCATCCCACCAAAATTAACTTTTTTGATAGTTCAGAAAAATCCTTTTTGTTTGCAAATAGAGTAATCCTACTCCTACCATAACATAGATATATTCAGCCAAGTTTTCAAGTTTACTTATAAATGGTGAATATTTATCTCATAGAATATGAGATATGAGAGACTATGAGAACAGCAATATTCTGGAAAGTTTATAATATATGAGATCTACTTTATATTTCATTGCCATTATGTGAGGTAGGTAAAAAATCTAGGTCTAATTAATTCAGTGAAGACCACAGAGCAAGCTTTTTCATTTTCCAGTGATCATCTACATTCTTCTGTAATTTTAGGAATAAAATTAAAGTACACTAATGGCTGTAGCTGGATATGCATTCTTCAGCCCTATTCAATTGTCTTGAATAGGTCTTGCCTACATCTTTAAAGCCAGATTTCTTTTTTTTTCAGCTTCTATGGGCTGGTAGGCAATGTGAAAGACAATCTCCAAATTGAACAAGTAAAGATCTAAAGTTATAAATTACCTAGATGCAGACTCTAGAGGCACAGCTCTTACATCTAACAACTCACACACAATGCAGGGCCTAATTATTTTATAAATATTTTGGTGGGAGGAGGGTGGCAGTTTGTGGACACTGAGATGATCCTAGTTTTGGGGAGGGAATGTTATGAAAGACAAAATCCACAAAATTATAGGACCTTTCCACTTGACAGCAGCTTCTTGATTCCAGTTTGGAATGTTGTCTTTGTGTTTTTAACCTCTGGCTCAGTGTGTGCTCTGCACTGATACTGACCAAACTGTAGCTGCTGAGATGTGAAATTAGGTGATTTAAAGATTCACTTCTGATTCCCAAGATATGCTCCAGGGCATCCTGTGATGTGCTTTAGGGCATAAAATGATCTCCAGCTGGGGACGAGGGGGGAAAAATCTCCACAGTAACCATAAGTATTGCATAATAGCTGGGTGGTTAATAATGTTCTTGAAAATATTCAAACAATTATGCTTTTCATAAAACCTGGTTATCAGGTGGCAAATTTAACTATATTAATTGTTGATTTACAAAGTGGAATTCTCTAAGCTGTTCAACATTTGGTAAATTTTCTCATCTGTTCAAAAATTACATTTTCTTTTTTTTCTAAACTAGTCTTGGATGAATTGTAGAACTAAAAATAAATATAAACCTTTGGGAAATGATTGAAGTGTGTTATGTGCATGTATAAATATGCCAGAGTGAAGTCCATTAATCTTATAACTAATAACACACACTAATAAAAAGCGTCGGTACAGAATTAAAACACGGATTGAATCTTTAAAAGATCCTACAAAAATAAAACCTTTGTGTGAGTTTTGTTACATCCAGATTTAATTTGTGCATGATAATGAGAGAAAAAAGAGATGGTTAGCCCTTGATTTTCCACTTCTAAGGAATGGAATATCAGTGTAGAAAACAAGATAATTTTACCAGTGCTTTGATTGGTCTGTCATTTGCATAATCAGGAGTAAAGGATGGTCTTAGACTATAGACTTCCAAATAACTTTTATCTGTGTTACCAAAAAACAATGCAACATTGACCCAATACTTCCTGAGCATGTTCTTTTCTGTCCTCTGGCAGAGCTTCTATAAGTGAAATGATCAGAAAGTAAGGGAGGAAAGAGGGGAGAAAGAGAAACAAGGAATCTGGGTTAATTTCCAAACTGAATAATCAGCTTCCTACTAAAAAAGAGAATTGGCAAGGCTGTGTGGAAGGTTCTGTGACTCCTTCGTTCCCATGGTGGCAGCAGTATGTAAGTTGGCAAGAGAGACCCCAAATACTATGGATAAACATAATCATTTCTGAAAGGCTCCTATTTAACCCACTATAATTTAGGATTACACAGCCCTACTTCCCCTGCATACATCTTCTTCTGTGTTGAGCCTACAACTTTGCTTGAGAACTTAACAATCATTGCTCTGAATGCTGTGTTAACATGGAGGGTTTTATAGTTGGTGACACTTGGGAATTTGCAATCTTAGCCTGGGAAAAAAATCCGTCTTCCTTCCCTTAATCTAGGAAAATCTTGGCCCAAACCCCAGTGGCCCATATCCCCTGATTCCCTGCTTCCGCCCTCTTTTCATGATTTAAAAAAAAAAAAATCGTGTTCATTTGTGTTGCTACAGGTCAGAACAGAGCAAAAAGTAGCAAAGACATCTTGCTGTGTCTCAAATAGTGTACATAGCCCCCAAAGAGTGGAGATTACTTGAATCATTTCAGAGGTCCTTCAGATATGCTTATTCATGTACTGATTTTACATATAAGTGCATAAAACTCAGAGAATTTAAATGCCTTGCCCCAACTTACATAAGAGGCGCCAGAAGCACATTGTGAGTCCTGTTTGGTGTGACACTGAATGTTGTGCATTTTCCACTATCCTGTATGATCTCTAAATTTTATATAAAGGGAAAAACTAAGAACCAAGAAGAAAGAACTTTGTCTCCAAGTAGAGTGGTGTCTGGTATGTAGACAGCACACTATATTTCTTGAATGAAAATACCAAATAATGCACAATTGCTTTCTGGATTTCTTTCTTCAAACTTTACTATGTACACTATTTTAAATGAGACATCACTACTTTCACTATTATTAGAAAAAGAGAAAAAAGTCACTCCTTTTCACAAATGCAGAAATGCTCTGAGGGTTGAGAAGTCGGTTTTGAAAGAAGAGTAATCTCCAAAGTTGAAGTCATTATTGTTGGCACCAGGTCAGCTTTTGTTGGTTTCGTGGATGGAGGTCTTGGAATAGTCAGCATCGCACAGTGGCCCTGTCGTTCCCTTCTTCTGGTCTTCACCTGTGAGTAGATGAAGCTGCCATCATCCAGCCAGGAGAATGGGATGCGCTAATAGGAAAGAGATGAAAAGCAGTAACAAAGCTTTGGATAAGAGGCCCTGTGGGCTCAAGCTTGGAAACTGAGTTGCAAGTCTGTGCACAGCCAACAACTGCTTGGTTGATAGCCCAGGAGGATTTAAACACAGTACAGAGAAGTAAAGAAGAAAAGGAAATTGCAACGTCATCAGCACATGTCCGTGTATCGTAAGTGCATAGTAGGTGTTATACTGAAAATTCAACATCATTTTCCTAATGTGAGACATGGAATCACCTCTCATCTTCCATCCCAGTCCTATGGCAGGGAAGTATAGATAGGTTCTTAAAATTTAGAAAATATAATTTTAGATAATACATTTAAATGCTATATATAATACATAATTTTTATAAGATTTCCATGTAATATACAAGTCTAGATATTACTGTTTGATATTAGTTTACTCTTAATTTTCATAGCTATTTGTTTTTACAAATAAAGAAATAGAGACTGATAGACATTAAATAATTTAAGTTAGACAGCTCGTATGTGATATAGTCTAAAGTCAAAAGATTCTTTCACTATCTACAGTGCTTTTTAAAATCTTTATATAAATTCTTTAAAAAATTAGTGATATCTCCAAAGCTCTTTCAACTCCATGATGCTAACTGCTTATAAAGGATTATCATCATCGTAGGAGACTAGAAGAAGCAAATAGAAAAAGTGAAATATTTGTTATTGAAATATTGACTTATGCCCTGGCTATCTTCCCATGAGCTTATTTACGATCTGCTTTTAGAGGTACATGGCACCACACAATAATAACAAATTGTGTGAGAACATGCAGTCATTTGGATTGTGCCATTTTTTTCTAGAGTGCTAGAAAAAAACTAGATCTTGTAGTTATCACAGACTTCTTTTGGTGGCCATTAGCCTGCTTGGAACAGTTGGAATCCCAAAGTTACTTTCTCTTACTTAGACGTAATGGTATGTTTATGTACTGTTTTGGATCGGAAGAGTCATGAATACTACTATAAAACATGCAGTGGAGTGTTACTCTGCCACAAAGAAGGGTAAACGTAAATCGTTCATAGGAAAACACATGCACGTTGGGCTTATAAGGTTAAGTGAAATAAATCCGATATGTAAGCTTAAATATGACATGATTTCTCTTATATGGAAACCCAAAATATAAGTAAACACCAAAATAAAAGATAGATAATACAAAATAGGGAGATGAGGGGGGAGAAGGGAATGAAAGACTAAAAATGAATTAAGATGTGCTGTGTAAGGGTATCAGCTGTCCCAGATGGATGTAATCATTATGTGCTGCAAACATGTACCAATAAAAAAAATTAGAAATGCCCCTAGAGAAAAATACAAATAAAAATATGCATATGTTAATGTTTCTTACTTTAAGTGGGTCTCTGGAAATAGATGTTTAGTTATAGACCTGTGGGCTATGCTGCAATCATCTGGATACAAATATTTTTTTTATTTTTTTATTTTTTGTATTTTAGGAGTCTACAAGGTGTTTAGGGTCTCACTACTAGATCGGACTTGTAGTGATCCGCCTGTTTACAGCCTCCCAAGAGCTGGGATTACAGGCACGCGTCACCATGCCCAGTCTCAATGGCAGTCTTAGCGCATCCCGGGAGCAGGGCCAATATTGCAAGCCCGGGGATTGAACTCCGGCACCTGTGTCTGCTTGTAGGCGCTTTAATCCACTGAGCTATTTGGCCAGTCCTTATCTGGGTACAAATATGAGGGAAGGTGACTACCTAGGAAGAAAGCAGCATTCCAGGGGTCTGCAATGTATGGAACGAAAGAAAGGATCGTTGAGCGAAGACTAGCAATGTGGCCTAAGATGTCACACATTTATAACTTTCTTCCCAACAGTATGAGAAAGGAGCAAATATTTAGTTAGAAGAATGACACGATATGACTTATGCTTTCATAAGGTCACTCGAGCTGCATAGAGGAAAATGGACTAGAAAAGAAAATAGAAAATATGCAAAGCGGTCTTTCTAATAATTCCAATGAGCTATGATGGAGGCTTACTGAAATGACAGGAAAGTGGTGCTTATGAGAAGTATCTAGAAGACAAAAGCAATGCTGTCAGTTTCTGGGCTAGCGATATAGCCTCTTTCCCCGGCCTCAGAGTTCAGGATAAGTTGAAGAAAGTAAACCCAGTAACGATTACATCCTTTGATGGGCGCTTACCTATGTGGCTAATTCTTGCTTAATGCTTTCCGTCCACGTTCAGAAGCAAGGGTCAGCCAAACATCTCAGCGGATTAAAGCACCTTCAAGCAGGCTCAGGGGCCAGAGGTTCAATTCCCAGGCCTGCCGTGCCAGCCCTGAAAAAGAAAAGAAAAATTAAAACTTAAAAAAAAAAAAACACAAAAAAAAAGTCCCTCAGAATGAGAAGGCATTCTCTGAAGAAGTTTGCTGTCTGTAGTCGCCCTTTCCCAGGTCATGGCTGTGCGTCCAGGAGCAGAAAGACGTGCATGCAGACTCCCCTGGAGGGCAGGCGTAGCTGTGGCCTCTGAGCCAGCTGCACGTACTCTGACACACAGAAACACAGACTGCACACACTTGCAAACAATGCATTTATTGCCACATCATTTATATATTCTGACAGGCAAATAAAGGGCTCTCAACGATGTCCACCACCTGGCCTTGGAGCTTGCGAATATATTTTACCTTAGATGCTTAAAGGAAGTTTGCAGGTGTGATTGGGAGGTTTTGGACTTTCAAATGGAGAGAGCATCCTGGGTAATATGAGTGAGCCCAAGCTCAATACACAAATTCCTAGGAAGAGGAAATCTTCTCTGGTTGGGTTAGAGAAAGCGATGGAACTATCCATCAACTCAGACACATAGACTTTGCTGATTTTGCAGATGGACAGGAATATGTCACAGAATTCATCTGTTTTAAGTGAAAACTGTAATAGATTTTAGCATAATTATGTTTGTTGTGATTATGTTCCTATGAATTTTCTTGTTCTCAACATCTTTTATTTTTATAATGTTTAGATATTTTTAATAATTTTATTGAGAAACAAATAGCAATGAGACAGTTGCAAAACCAATTAGTAGGACAGTTTCAATAATTAACACATTGCATATTGTTGTTTTTGTAGTGGTTATTCATAGTACAAGATGCAGACACGATATCCTGTCCAAACACTATTAGTACAAATCTTTCTTCTCATTGAATTAAGAGAAAGTAGCTGTATATCTATCCTATTTTATGTATGCAGATACAAAATGATACTTCATTTTTATCCCCCTTTTTTGTTTAGTTTTGTCAGAGACGGGTATTCCATTGCCATTTAAATATTGTAGGTGTGTGAGTTAAGCAAAATAATCCAATATAGTCCAGTAGTCCATAATAGTGGTGGGTTACAAGGCTGACACTGACAAAGGATCTACCAACTGTGGTACAGGGTTTCAGGGAAAATCCTGAGGGGCTGTGACTGATTTTGTCAAATACAAAAGTTACATTTCTTGTCATATAGGCTTGCTTTATCTTGGTCTTAACCATGCAACAGAAAAGTATAAAAATGAGGTATGAAAATTAAAGCCATATTAATATATTGAGCTGTAAAAAGCTCAAGTCAACAACTCTGACATTGCCAGTCCTACGGATAATCTCAACATTTTATATAAATGGAATTTTCCAGTATATGGTCTTCTGTGACTAATTCCTTTTATGTAACATAATGACTTTTGAGCTTTATTCATGTACCAACATACATTAGTACTTCATTCCTTTTCACTGATGAATACAATTCCATTGTATAGATGTACAGTGGTACTTTGGGTTATAAACTTTATTTGTTTTATGATTTTGGGGAAGATGGCCGATTTTACATTTTTTGTAGGAAAGACAGCCGTGGTGATATTTGTCACCCAATGTTGAGTTTGCGAACAGGAGCAAATTTTTTCTGAATTTTTTGCTTGTGAACTGGGATATTGGCATACAGAAGTATTTGTGAACTGAGATATTACTGTTTCACATTTTACTTACTCATTTGTTAGCTTATGGGCATTTGGGTTATTTTAGCTATTATGTAAAATGATATGAACATCCATGTACAAGTTTTTGTGTGAACACAGTTTTTATTTCTCTTGAAATGTACTGCACCTACAATATATGAATGGCAATGGAATATACATCTCTGAGAAAAGTAAACAAAAAAGGGGATATAAATGAAGGACCATTTTATAGTGAAAAAATATATCTGTATATACAAAACAGCATAGATATACAGCTACTTTCTCTTTAGTTAAATGAGAAAAAAGTTTTGAACTAATAGTATTTAGACAAGTATTTGTACTGTGAATAACTACTACGAAGACAACAATATGCAATGTATTAATTATTGTAACTCTCCCACTAACCTGTTTTGAAACTGTCTCATTGCTTCTTTCTATCTATCTGTCTGTCTGTCTGTCTGTCTGTCTGTCTGTCTGTCTGTCTTTCCTTCTTCTTCTTCTTTTTTTTTTTTTTGTGGAACCAAGGATTGAACTCAGGCATTCTACTGAGCTATCTCCCTGGCCCCACTAGTTCTTTCTCAATAAAATTATAAAAAAGAAAGAAAGAAAAAATAAATAAGTAAATAAATAAATGTACCTGAGTTTGGGGTTTCAGAATCATATGGCAACACTAGTTTAACATTTTGAGGAGCTGTGACATAATTTTCTAAATTGGCTGCACTATTTTGCATTTCTAAGAGGATCTAACTGCATCTTCACCAACACTTCATTGTACTTCATTCTTATTATGCTCCTCCTAGTGAGCTTAAAATATCCTATTGTGATTTGTTTTGCATTTCTCTGATGGTAATGTTAAGCATATTTTAATGATCATATTGCATTTTTCTACTTTCTTTGAAGAAATATTTGGTTCTGTTCTATTACTTTAAATAGGCTATGTAATTTTATTGCTGAAAGAGGTTCTTTTCATATATTTTGGAAAAAATTCCTTGTCATATATTTAATTTGAAAACATGCTTCCATTTTGTGGGTTGTGTTTCAATATTTTGATGGTATCTTTTGAAGTGCAAAATATTTTAATTTTGATAAAATCTAACTCAAAAATTTTTTCTTGTGTTTCTTATGCTAATCATTGTCTATGCCAAGATCACAAAGACTTACTTTTATGATTTGTTTAATTGTATGATAGTATTTTGAAACCCATCTTTATGATATTTGTTGTATTTAGATTATGTGATGTGAGGTAGGGATCCAACTTCATTCTCTGTGGGAATATCCACTCGTCCCTGAACCACTTGTGAGAATGATTACTCTTTCCCCCAATTGAGTTGTTTTGAAAACCATCTGATCATGAGTGTAAGGTTTTATTTCTGGATTCTTAGTCCTATTCCATCTATCTGTTCTTTTGCTGATATGGTGCTGTTTTGATTACTACATCTCTTTATTAAGCTTTGAATTCAGGAAGGGTGAGTTTTCCACCAACCAATTTTAGAATTATAAATTGTAGTTCCTCTTTCTCAGTATAATTTCCTCCCTTACATTTTCATATGAATTTTAGTGACCATTTGTCAATTTCCACAAATAAACAAGGTTGGGTTTTGATAGGGTATGCAGTGAATATGGCAATTAATTTGGAACAAATCTTAGCAATATTAAATCTTTCACTCCATGAACATGAGATAACCTTCTCTTTATTTAGATCTTTATTTTTTCTCACACTGTTTTATAGTTGACAATGTAAAAATTTGTGATTTTTAATGTTTATTGTTTGTTTATTGTTTCATGTTATTTTTAATGTTTATCTGGTTTTTAAATTTAATTTAATTTTTTTCTTTGTTCTTCAGAATGTATTCTTTTTTATTTTTAAAACAGTACAAATTAGAATTACAACAAAAATTACAATTGATATAGATTTTCTCTTAATAAAGTAGTATGGATTTCACAGTATTTGTTGTCATACATAGTGTCTTCCAACCAATTATTCATGTTAAGAGATATATGCATGTAAAATTGGAAGAAGGAAATGTATAAGAAATTAAGATGACAAAAAGAAGAAACAATTAAAAAAAGAGACAAAACAAATTAAAGCATTAACTGCTTCTTTCCACGGACCAGCAGAAATGTACAGTACAGTTGTCCAAACCATCCTGCTTATGTACATAGATAAATCGCTTTCTGCCACTCCCTCTCCTGTCCTTCTCTTTAACTCAGTAACTCTTTCCTTTTGAATAAGTTCATTCCCTTTCCCCAGTTTTTTATTGTACCCTTCAGATTCCATTTTTCTCGTTCAGGTTCTTACTTGTTTTTGAAAGTATCCACTGTTAGAACATGAATAACAAAGAGATAACACAGAATGACATGAATATTTCCAAAATCCCCAAGAAAATAATTCATTTTTTTATCACTGAAAAGGGAGGACAGGGAGGGAAGAGATGAAATAAGAATTTAAAGTACCATTTTCATATAGTTAGTTCTAGGAACAAAAGTTCTTTTAAGACAGCATGACTAGGGGAAAATAAGAATTGTCTGTGTTGGCAACAACTTAATGGCTCATTTGATGTGGTTGTATGATCATTAAGGGACATAAAGCAGTAGGAATAATTCCCTAAATTCTGTATGAACAGCTAACTATGTAGTAGTGGTTTTAGAAAAGAAACATGTAACACAGCCACTTTTAGGGGAATAGAATGAAATGGTTTGGACAAATTAAATGTAAGGTGCCATTAAAATATGTGACTAGGGCCAGTGAGATAGTTCAGCAAACTAAGTGTTTGCTTAGGCAAGTTTAGGCAAGCACAGGGACCATGGTTCGATCCCTGACGCCACAAGCTGCACCAGCCCCACCCCCAGCGCTGGCTGAGCCGTTCACAGAGTGCAGGTGTAGTGGTGCATTCCTGCAATCCCAGCCCTGGGGAGACTGAAAACAAGGAGGATCACTAAGAGTCCAAGCTGTGTAGTGAGATTCTGTAACAACCAAATACATTTAAAAAATTAAAAATAAATAAAAAATAAAATATGTGACTAAAGATGGATATGTTGGTGAGTATATAAAGCCTTCATAGAAGGAAAGCAGTGAAGTTAATTTGGATTCATCAGCACATTGCTAGTACACAAAGTTGTGTAGGATAGTCAGACTCATGCAAGAACAATTTATGACTTGACATGAGAAGAGGTCTTAGAACTAAGTTTCAGAAAATGCCTTCATTTACTGGAAAGATACAGCAGGATGAGTCAGGGAAGTTGAAAAGAAGTAGACAGGTCAATGATAGTGGGAAAGTGGGACTAGTTTCCTGTGATCAAGAATGGAGATTACAGGACTGGGGAGGTAGCTCGATGGTCTAGGCACCTATCTGGCAAACACAAGGATGCAGGTTTCATCTCCGGTACTGCATGCTGTGCAGCCCTGAAACTGGGCATGGTGGTGCCCACCTGTAATCCCAGCCCTGGAGAGGCTGAGACAGGAGGATCACTCTGAGTCCAAGCTGTGCAGCGAGACCCTATACCTAATGAACAAATAAATATTTTTTTTTTTAAAAAAAAGAAAGGAGATTGCTTTGGACAGAAAGGATTGTGTTGAACAAAACAAAGAAGTGACACACAGAGCTAGCTGTAGACTCATTAAATTTGGTAGCAAAAATGTCCTTAGTGACCTTTTCAAGAGTTGTTTCAGTGATTTGCATGGGGCAGGGGTAATATTCTGAAGAGCTAGTAAAACAGAAAGGAAAAAAGAAAACCTAATGACTGTGTGATTATGCATGAAACAATACAGAGAGGTGGCTGAGGAGGATATTGAGTTTACAAAGTTTCTTGTGGAGATGTAGTGTAGGGATATGAACTTGAGATTGTTTAAATGATGATAGCAAAGAGGCTATAGAAGGAAAGGGTTGAAGGTAAAATAAGCAGTTGGGGCAAGCCATAGGGATGGATTTGGAAGAAAGCAGTGCAGATACAGTATCAAGAGCACAAAGACCCTCCCTTTGTCACTGGAAGGAAATCAGATCTTAACTCCTATACATAAGTATGCTGTTAGGAAGATGGTGTTGAGAAGGCTTCAATTTTCTCTGGGAAGTAGAAACTGAAGGCCTTGGACTGAAAAATAATAGATAGGCAAGAGAGTAGAGTCAAGGGTGGGCATATTCTTTATGATAACTGGAAAAGTGATTCAACGGAAGAGGCATCACGGCATCCCTAGAGGGTACTGAGAGCTCTAAGGTACATAAGTAGGTGTCACTGAAGGAGAGACACACAGTGCTCTGATGGATCCTAAATCCAGATGACCAGGGCTATGAGCCTAATGTGAAGAAACATGGGTCTAGACTAAGATGCCTTCCAACTTGCTATTTTCCAAAAAGAAAGTATCAGTTTCCATCTAGGTATTTTGAAAAAGACTAGAAGGCCACCTGTGAGTGCCATTAACTAGATGTTTGTCTTCTTTTGCTCAGAAAGCTGGACAGTGTTTTCCAGTTATGAAGAACCAAAAATGACTTTATAGAACAAGCATTCCTACCTTGGTTTTCTTTCCCAGCTGCCTGGTGCTAACAGCCTGGAGTATTTTCTTACAGTCATATGATTGGTAAGTGCAATTCAGACTAAGACTCCAGACAGGAATTTGTGCCATTAAGTTGGAAAGGATCATTGGAAAGGGTCATCGCACTATTCTTCAACTGGAATGGAAATAGAGGACATGCCCCTAGCAAGGCTAATTTTGTCATGTGGTGTGCAAGGGAGTGTGGTGAACCTAAGGTCAGATTATAATCTTAAGTATGATCAGATGTAAAAGGAGAGAAAAACACTAAAAATTACACTGGGATCAGATTTAAAATTCTTCAAGATTAGTTTTCCCATCTTTGCCTAGCCTTAAAGAATTCCAGAACACCCTAGAAGACCTTACTGTACCTCCCCATCTCTCTCTCTGGTGAGACTGTGCATGTGCCTTGACCACCTACCAGTGAGGCTGCGAATCACATCACAGTGGAGCATTTATCACATCGTGTGCTGAGGAAAATAAAAGCAATGAGAGTTTAATAGCTAGTGTAATCCAGGATTATTGGTTAAGGAGTCAAATAGCTAATTCAGATAATACCCATATGACAAACCCTTCTGCCACTGGATTAAAATGCTAGATGGATTTCTCCTTAGATATGTTTTAAAGATAATTGATAGCTGTCATAACATGCCATGAGGAAGGCTTAGGAATAGAGCATCAATCAACATTTTTGGTGGATAATCAGAATGCGCCTAAATATGAATTTCCCTGTGCTCCCTAAATGTCCAATATTTAGAAGTAATGAAAGTGCATGTGTGAATATTAGATTTGGAAATATTTTATCTTTGAGTAATTGACTCTGGGTAATCATTGAAAGTATTACTTAAGCTGGGGAGATAGCTCAGTAGAATAAGCACTTGCCTGGCAAGCGCAAAGGCCTGAGTTCAATCCATGGTTCGGCAAAAAAAAAAAAAAAAAAAGGATTACTGCATGGTTTTGATAATGGGACTTTATTATAGCTATTTTTTATTTCCTTTGTGCCAGGACTTGTGCTAAGCACTTTATATGCATTATCTCATCTAAACTATGCAAAAATCTTGTGAACTGATGTGTCACTATTGTTTTTGACACAAGGTCTCGAGGTAGTGCAGGTTGTCCTTGAACTTTTCAGTGTTGCTGAGGCTCATATTACACCTGCCTGGCCTCTTCAGTATTACTGGGATTGTGGGCACATGGCACCATGCCTGACTTGGTATTGTTATTTTGTGAAATTTATTTTAGAAATGTCTACTTAACAAACAAGGAAACAATCACTGCAACATGACAGAGCTACAGTTCACAGTGAGGCATATTTTTATATAGAATCAGTTTCTCTCTAGAATTTGCTGTCTTCTGCCATTTAACTTACTGTGATTTTAGTGTTTCCATGCTTGTTTTCCTCTGTAAGAAATAAGAAATTAATAGCATCAATGTCATTGAGATTGAAGTATTAAATCAGACACTACATGGAGAACTCTGATAATGCCGAATGCATAGAACATATTCAAGTTGACATTAGTTGCTATCATTACTGCAGCTCTGAAGTGAATTATGTGTACCTTAGAACTTCCGCTACTTGTGCTGTCCCTCCCGATCATCAGTCAACTTGCCCTGGAACAGCTTTGCTTGCAGGGGCTTAAACAAGGGCCAACCTATCCATAAACTCTTAATTGTGATCAAAACTCGTATCAGCTGGCTGTTGCATAAAGGTATATTTGGTACAAATATAGTAAAATCCTACCTAACTCATAGGTAAACTACATTCATGGTTCCACTTTTGCTCTGATATATTCTGTTCAGGTAAATAATCAAAGTCAATAAAATGGAAGAAAAGTGCTTAATAACAGGTTCTTCAAGAAGAATTTCATTCATTAAAATGCAAATCAGGACCATCGGAAGAAGGTTCCTAAGGCTAATTAGATGTGAAGATTTCTAGAATATATGTCAGCCACCTGATTCCACCTTTAGTATTCAACGGATCGACATCCTTTTTGTGTGTGTGTGTGTGTGTGTGTGTGTTTTAGGGAAGGGTCTACAGGGTGTTCAGTATCTCACTACTAGATCAGACTCATAGTGATCCGCCTCCCAAGAGCTGGGATTACAGG
>NW_004524583.1:6150030-6151018 GCF_000260255.1 Octodon degus
ATTCTTTTTAAGGAACCTACTTTTTATTTGAAGAGTCTATTTTATATGCTCTAAATCTGTACTAATATTTTTTAATCATCTCTATTACCCTCTTTCTTGTGCATTAAATTTCATCTCTTTTCTCTACTAAAGTAGACTGGCCTAACAATTCTTCCTTTTACTACATTTTTTATTTTCCCTTGTTGGTAAGAAGCTTCCATGAGTATAAAATGTGCTATTATTTCTCCCATCTTATAATAATAACAAATAGCTTCCTCCTGACCCTTTCCCCCCTAAAATTTTTACTTTCTTTTTCCATCATAACTTCTCAATTTTTCTCCTTGAGCTATGCTTACCAAGTTTCTGCATTAAGTACTGCTTGGAAACTCCTTTTCCTAGGTTGCCACATTGCTAAAATCTAGTTGTTATCTGATCAGCAGGAATTGACACAGCTTCTTATTTTCTCATTTGAAACAGTTTTTCCTGTGGTTTCCTATTCACCTTGCACCTGTACTGTATCTCTGAGCACTACTTCTCAATCTCTTCTGCTGGTTCCCTTTCATATCATCATACTTAAAACATGAAGTGGCCCAGGGGTTCATCCTTAGACTTCTCCCCCACTTTTTGGTTTTATCATCCAGCATCATGGCTCTAATAATCAGGTATATTTAGATGATTTGAAATTTATATTTATATCATATGACACACCATTGGTAACCATTACATGACCAGCTTCAAAAATATTCATTGGAATGCATTAAGCATGTATCTTAGTGGGGTTCAGTGTGATGGTCCAATGTGCACACAGTGTACCCTGATTAGATCCAGTCACTCCTTTTATACCCTTCACACCCCTTCCCAAACTCTGCTAATCAATATCGTACTTTTAGATTAACTTCCTTTAGCTTCCACATAGTGAGAGGGAACACAAAATACATGGCTTTCTGCAGTAGCTTACTGTATTTAACATAATTACCTTTGGTTCTGTCCATTTTGCCATTAATGATAG
>NW_004524583.1:6152518-6172883 GCF_000260255.1 Octodon degus
TGTTTCTATAGATATCAGAAACATTGAAAACTGCATCCACTTGTATCACAGGAAGAAACTGCTGTTGAAAAATGAAAAAGCGTGTGTGGAGAATGCCAGGAAGCAATCTGCAATTCTACGGGGCTTATGCTTATGCAGAATAAATCAGTGTACAGACAATATCAAGTTATTGCTTTTTATTGAGTATTTAGTGTATTTGGGGTATATGTTAACGTAATAAAGTTTATATAAAAGGTGGTTTAACTTTAAAAGTTGGAATGGAGAATAGTTGCTGAATGTTTAGTTATTATGTGAAGTTAAGTGTTCACTTGAAAGCTAGGTGTACCTGGGGAGAGGGACAAAAGAAGTTGCCTTTATCCTCAGGCCATGTTGTTGTTTATTCAAAAAGTCTTAAGAAAAATCCTATATCATTGCTGTTATTATGAATATAGGCAGATGTGATCAATACCCAAAATAAATTGTATTTCTATACACAAGCAATAAATAACTAGAAATTGTACTGTAAAAATGTACCATTTATCACAGCAGGAAATATGAAGTACTTGAGGATAAATTTACAAAATCATATAAAACCTGCACACTTTAAGTGTAATGCATTTGGGAAAAGTATTAAATACTGTGAAGTAAGGGAATATCATAACTTGTGAAAAATTATCAATTATGATAAATTATCATTTTATCATAACTGTAAAAATGATCATACAGTATAAAATAAAATTTTAACTGGATATTATACAGACATAGTAATAGTTAATTTAAAAACATTGGCAATATTGACCATTGAGGAAGATACGGAATAACCACAAATCATATGTTACTATTAAGGATGCAAAGTGGTACAGCCCCTGTGGAGAACATTTTGACTATCTGTTACACATATGGATAGATCCTCGTTATCTGATCCAGCATTCTCACTCCTTCATGTCTAAAGACATAAAAGCATATGTCCATACAATATACTGTACAGGCATATTAATAGAAATTTCATCAATAAGCAAAAAACCTTAGAAAACCTCCAAAGTCCTCAAAATCAGCATGGTAAGAAAAGAAATGCAGAAAGCAGGTGATTTTATTTATAGGAACTTATAGAAAAGGCAATAGCATAGTGATACAAATCAGATATAAGGTTTTAGGGTCTGGGCATAGGGAAGAGGATTAATTGCAGAGAGAGAAAGCCTTTGGACATGGTGAAAATATTCACTGTCCTGTGTGTGTGGTATTTGTAGAAATATGTACACTCACCAAAACTCATCAAATTGCACATTTATCACTTATGTGTTTAATAATATGTAAGCTATACCTCAAAAGCTGTTTTTTTAAATTTGCAGAAGAAAACCAAATTGGCTTTTATAAATGTGACAGTCATACCTACTTTCAATCAGCATGTAGCCTAGTGCCTCTGGTCTGTCTGAGGAGGCAAATGTGAAGACAACACGAGGGCAGACAGTACTCTCTGGATTGCTGGGATCAAGATGTAATATCTTGTGATTGTTCACCAGTGAACAAGGCTATCTTACTGCAATTTTGGTTTTTGAACATGTTTCAGATTCTTTATTAAAACTCTTAGGACATTATTTTATGTATTGTTTTCAGTTGATGTTTTATAATGGTGGTGTTAAGGTTAACAGTGTAGTTAGTGCACGGGCAGATATTCTGTGTCACATTAACAAGGAGCGTGTGATCTAGTCACTATAATCACTATTGTCTTTGAAAGGAATGCCTATTTATTATAAAATGTAATTGCCATATGCTTATCTTTATGTATTGTTTTAGAATTTTATATATATCCTGATCCAGTTGAATCTTGGACCTGTATACCCAGGGAATAGGTTTTACACTGCTTCCCTTTATACTTTTTTCCTTTTAAATGAGAAACCAAGGCTAAGAAAATCCAAGCCACTTATTCAAGTTCACCAAAAAAATATGCAGAGGAGCTGGGATATAAGGCAAGATTCGTGTCTCTGGCTTCAAAGTCCATGTTCTTTCTACTTCAGAAATAACGCTTCAAAACTCGAGTGCTGAAGGATGAGGGGGGAAGATGGGCAGTGATGTGCTGCTCCCAGGAACAGAAACGAGCTGCAGTACGCAGACCTGCTCCCTCCCTAAGTACACCTGTGATGTCTGAGACTTGACCCCATGTCATCTGAGTACCAGAAGGCAATACCTGTGTAATGCTAAGGCCAGCAAGACAGCTGAGCAGACTAAGCACCTGCTTAGGAAAGCACAGGGACCAGGGTTCAATCCCCGGCACCACATGCCGCGCCAGCCCTGCACCTTGGTATGGCACACTGAACTGGCTACAGAGACTGGGATTGGTAGGGCACACCTATAATCCCAGCTCTGGGGAGGCTGAAAACATGAGGATTACTATGAGTCCAAGCTTCATAGTGAGACCCTGTACCAAATACATAATAAAAAAAATAAATAAAAGCACCAGTTGGAGTGTGTGGACATGAGCGCCCCATTCCAAACATGTGCTTTGAGAATCACTGAGGTGACAAGTCATTGGTGCCCGTAGGAGAGTAGCAGGTCTTTCTAAAGTGACAGAAAATCATAACTCAAAGGCATGGGAAGACATGTGTATGTGTATCAAAGCATTTTAAGTGAGAAGATACTCTGTTCTCCAAACACAAAAAATATGCAGCAGTAACCAAAGATGAAGAAAGAGTTCTGGCTTCCAGAAAGGCATTGGAAAATTTTAAAAGGAACTTAGTAGTTTTTAGAGATGCCCAGTAAAACTTGTAAATAAAACTTTTGCTTTGGGGAAGCCTATTCTTTGTAGCTCACTAGAAAAATAACCATGGGTAGTACATATAAAATGAACATAAGAAGATGCTAAAACTGAAGAAGACAGACCAGGTAGGGCTTCAGGACTCTAGGCATGGCATAGTGATATATTTGCTAGGTTTTTGATGTTGTTTCAGATGGCATACATTCACAGCTAAGAAGCAGAAGTCTAGAAATGCTGATTGAGGCAACAAACAAACAAAGTCCAAATAAAGTCCCCTTCTCTCTAACCAAAGTTTTATGTATGGGGCAGCCTAGCAAGACGGAAGTTTCAAACAATGATCTACTCTCATCCCATTCACATTGCAAGGAAAACACTCACCCTAAGCCCTGCCCATACCAGCACAGACTGAGAGGGGAACCTAGACTTTCAAAGGTAAACTATGCTGAGTGAAGCACCCTGATATCCCTGCTGGGATGATTTCAGAGAAGGCTAAGTAGGGGTCTGGACCTCCCTTGCCATCCAGCCACTGACCAACAAGGAGGTCATCTTTCTCTACTGTGTCAGTAGAGATGATGTGGGAAATAGCCCCAGCTGAAAATGATGGGCTCCTGTTCTCTGCTAGCTAAGATGGTATCAGAGAGGTTGGAGCAGGAAGGATCTTCACCATTGCGCAGCTGTAAGGAAGACACTCAGTCAAAGCATCAACAGAGACTGTGTAGGAAACCAGAATACTCATCCCCTTCCAGCATGGCAAGGACGGCCCTGTTTGGTGGAAGAGAAGTTCAATAGCTAACCCGGTATCTACCTGTCCTGAAGTGACAAGATGGATGTTATCCTGTCCCCTTGCTCTGCAGTAACAGTGTCAGAAAAACCTAGTGAAAACAGAATATTTAGGATCAGAGACTTATATGAAAATGTCCAGATTTCTATTGAAAGTCACTCACCATATGAAGAACTGGAAAAATTTCAAACTGAATGAGGAAAAATGACTGCCAGCTTATACCAACATGAAGGTGACAGGTTAGAATTAATTGCCAAAGGTTTTTAATTAGATATGCTAAAAATATTCAAATGAACAATTATGAATGTACTGGAAATTAATTATAATAGAAAACCTTAGTAAGGAAATAAAAGTATTAGCATAAAAATGTGAAGTAGAACCAAATAAAAATTGTCAACTGAAAATTGCAATAAAACAACATAAAAAATAGGGGGGTAGACTCAATAATAGAATAAAAAGGCCGAGGAAAGAATCAGTAAAAGGAAGATAAAAGAATACAACTTACTTCAGATGAACAGCAACAAGGAGGGAGACAAGGATAAAGGGAACAAAGCATCAGGAGCCTGTAGAACTAGATCACAAATCTAATATTTGCTTCACAGAAATATTGGGAGGAAAGAGGGAAAGCAGGTCAATGTAATGGCTGATATTTTCCCAATTTCTTCCAGAAACATAAAGTTGCAGATTCAAAAATCTGAGAGGATCTCAAACAAGATAAACCCCAAAGAAATGATTTATGCTAAGGTACATCATAATTAGACTTCTGAAAACCAAATATCAAGAACAAAATTTGACACCTGGAACACTTTTTTTTTAATGTATTCAGTACAGCATCTACAGGGTCTCACTATGCAGATCAGACTCCTTGTGATCCTCCTGTTTTCAGCCTTCTAAGTGCTGAGATTACAGGCATGCACCACCATGCCCAGTCTGAAGAACAAAATTGGAAAGCAGCAAGAAATGATATTTTCTTACTGGTAGGGGAAAAGTAATCTGAAACTTCCCAAATCTAGAAGAAAATTCATGATATTTTCCAAATGCAGAAAGGAGAGACTGTCAACTCCAAATCCTATACCCTGAAAAACAAGATTATAGGAGGAAAACATGAAGCTTTCTAATGAAGGAAAACTAAGACAATTTGTGGTCTGTTTTTCTCTAATGAAATAACCAAAAGAAGTTCTCTAAACTGAAAGGGAAGGATTGAAGAGAAAATAGAGCTTCAGGAAGGGAAAAAGACTATGGTAAGCAAAACTATTGACTTCACTTCTTTTTTTAGAGTTATATAAATTGAGCTTAATAGTTGAAACAAAAACAAGTCCACTTGGTGGTCTTGTAGAGGAACTCTTCAAGACAAAATGACAACGAAAGTTGGGTTACTCTACTTCACCTGAGCTGGTAAAATGCCACCACCAAATGGACTGTGATTAGCTATCTATGTCAAATGTAACATCTACAGAAACCATTTAAAAGCGAAAATAAAAGTGAGAAAGTAGAAAAATGCTACATACAAGTTAAAATTTAAATGCTGTTAAATACAGAAGACAGAATACAAAAACAGAAAACAACATGTTTACATGGTAGATGCACATTTTTATTTGTGGTTGCTTGTATTATTGGAGTCAAATCTATGAAAATTGCTCAATCCAAGGTCAGGAAGATTTACATCTATTACCACTTCTAAGAATATTTAATTTAGACTCATGTTTAGGTTTTGATTCACTTTGAGTTAATTTTTATATATTGTGTGAGTTAGTGGTCCAATCCTGAGAATTTTTGTTCAAAACCAATTGAGCATCAGTACAAGGACTAATTTCAGGATCCCTAATTCTCTCCCACTTGTTGAGATGTCTATCCCAAGCTGTTATCAAACTATCTTGATAGCATTGTAAATTCTGAAATTGGGAAATATAATCTTCCAAATTTTTTCTTTTTAAAGTGTTATGGCTGTTATGGCTTGCTTACCTTTCCATGTAAAGTATTTGATCAGCCTTCCATTTCTGTAATATTTGCTCAAGTCCTTTGATTAGGATTGCATTTGATTTGCAGATCTATTGGAAACACTGCTGCTGTAACAATATGTAGTATTACGATCCATGAACATGCGATGTTTTCTATTGATTTAGGTCTGCAATTTCCTTGAGTAATATTTTGCAGATTTCATGCTATAAAGTTTTATACTTCCCTTGGTAACTTGCATTTCATTCTTTTTGCTGTTACTTTAAATGAAGTTATTTTCTTAATTTCACATTTTATTTGCTTATTATTACCATATAGAAATACAACTAATATTCATATTTTGATGTTATCTCATGTAACATTGCTAAATTCATTAATTAATTCCAGTAGATGTTTAGTGCATTCTGAGAGGGTTGCCTATATTCATGATTATCTTATCTGAGGGTAAAGACGACTTTTATTCATTTCAAACCAACATGCTGTGTATTGAATTTTCTTGTCTAAGTGTGCTGACTAGGGTCTCCAGGACAATGCTGAGTGGAAGTGGCAGGTGCAAGCAGCTTTGTCTTGTTTTTAATAATTAACTAAGACAATAATTCAGGGTCTTATGTAGAAGATCATTCATGTATATTCTTAACAACCAGTATATTGTATGAAATTTGCCAATTTTTAGTCTGGCTTTTCCAAATATACCACAAATATTTCTCTGTGGCATTAAACTATCTTTTCCACATAATTTAATGCGTACGTATTATTCATTTATATATGAATAGCTTTTAAATGAATTGATCATATCTTCTAAATTAGTAATTTAAGAATTCTACAAACCTATATAGCTATATGCATAACTCTTCATGTAAGCTATACCAATGAGTAACATATGTGTGTCAAAGAAGTATGACTGTGGCAGATTTCTCCAATTCACCTTACTGTTTGTTCTGTCCAACTGAATTGTCAGCCTGCTGAAGACAGAACCTAAATTTTACTTCTGAATGTCTTCCAGAAACCCTAGCATAGGCCACTCACTGATGGCACTTAGAGAATCCTTAAATGACCAGCTGTCTCCTTGTAAGAACTCTTTTCATAAGCACTCCTTGTTGCTTCTAAGATATTTCAATTGTGTATTTATATTTTTATGATATAAAATATTATACACATTTGAGAACATTAAACATTTTTATATATTCTCTTCTTTCATTTTTTTTTTTTTTCTGTTTTAGTAAAGGTCTACACGGTCTCAATACATAGATCGGACTCATAGTGATCCACCGGTGTTCAGCCTCCCCAGAGCTGGGATTTCAGGCATGAGCCACCAGGCCCAGTGTCAATTGCTGTCTCAGCACACCTCAGGGGTGGGGCTGGCATGGCACACCGGGGATCAAACCCTGGCGACAGGGTCTGCCTAAGCAGACATTTTAATCCACTGAGCTATTCGACCGGCCCCTCTCTTCATTCAATTTTATTTTACACTTATTGCTTCTATAGGTTCAGATTATCAAAGATACTTCAAGTCCCCCCCCTTTCTTTTGAGGTAGAGAAGAGAGTATCAGGAACTTGGTTTTTATGAATATTTTGTTTAAATACAAGGGGATTTGGTGAATAAATATGGTTAGTATAAGTTTTATTTTCTTTTAAGTTAATAGCTGGAATGAATGAATATCCTTGGCTTATCTAAACACACATTAACTACCTCAGTTTATGAGTGAAAGATATTAGATGACTGTCATTGTGTGGGCAAACTGTTTTGCATTATATCACGATACAGTCAAGCAAGTGTACCTACAAGAGAACACAAGAGAGACTCAAGGAAAACATAATCATATTCTCAGGTCCAAGAGACAGGAAGTGTGGCGCACTATGAAGGCCACATGGGAAAGATCTGCGGTGGTCGGAAGATGGAAGACAGGAGTAGGAGCAGCTGTGAATGTGGCTTTCATTGGGTCTTCTAGGGAAAGGCAAGAAAGTAGGTGAACATTTTAGGACCTGCTACTGTGAACAATTTTGTTGAGCTCTAAGCTATATGGGTGACCCCTAGATGCCTGGCACATCGGCGAGGGGTGGTTAAGCTAGAGTTTTGCTTCAAAGGCTGGATGGGCCATCCATGGCTCTAGGTGGGTTAGTTTGCATATCAAAAACCAGTTTCCAGCTGAGTCCTTAGTTACTGCGAAGAATTGACTAGTCCAAGAAGTTTTTGTTTTTAACGTGTCAAAGCACCATAAATTTAGAAAATTAAAAAAGTAGGACAGGAACAAAGTGGAAAGAAGGAGAAAAAACTGGATTAGCAGAAGCAACATGATGCTCAAAAAATTTCATCCATGATACTGTCTTTCCCCGTATACTGGTGAGAGAGTGGACAAGTGCAACCACTTCTGAAATCAAGGTGGAGATTTCTTAAAAAACTAGAATTAGAGGTCCATTTTGACTCAGCTCTTCTCCTTCTGGATATCTCCAAGAAGAATTGGAAAGGTCATTCCACACAATATATGTGCACCCACGTTTATAGTGACCCAGTTTGTCATAGCTAAATCTTGGAAACAATCCAAATACCCATCAACTAAGGAATGGATAAAAACAATGTGAGCTTTTTAAATAATGGAGTTCTACTCAGCCATAAAGAAGGATAAATGGGAGACTTTTAAAGGTAAATAGATGCAACTCGAGACCATACACGTAAGTGAAATAAATCAGACACATATATGCAAGCATTGTATTATCTTTTTTATTAATTTTATTGAGAAACAAATAGCAGTGAGACAGTTTCAAAACTGTATTGTCTTCTTAGAGTGAGAAACTGAATGAGTAAATAAGATCCAAAAGGTACAATAGATTTTGTGACTTGGAAGAAACTGCTTAAAAGAAAAGACAAACTGTGATGGGTGAAAGTAGAAAGGAAGAAAGGGAAAAATAAAAAATACATGCTTGTACACAAGAGAGTCATACAGCTAGTTTCTTTAGTTCATTGAAAAGAAAGGTTTGTGCTAGCATTGCTTGGACAAGTTATGCCTATATCTTACACTCTGAATAACTACTATGAAGACAACAATATGCAACATGTTAATTATTGTAACTCTCCTACTAACCTGTTTGAAACTCTGTTTTATTGTTATTTTTATTCTTTCTTTTTAAAATAAAAATAGTTTTATGTATTTCTATGCTGCTAGCCTAACTATATAGTAAGTAGTTCGACAATGAAAGCCCTTTTTGGGGATCCTATAGGATCTAGGCAGTGGTGAGCATGAAGCAGTTAGCACGTAGTACAGGTTGGCTGGCTGAGGGTACTGCACTGAATAAGGTCAACTGTCACAGCAATGCAGAAGGTAGGGACAAGATCAAAGGTTGCCTGATGCTAATCAAAGACAGCTTCCCAGGGAGTCATAAAATTTTGCAGTTGTTTTGTTTCTTCTTGCTCCAAAGTGGCAAGGAGAGGAAAGAAAAATTTCAAATATTATGTGGTCTGTGGTGCTGTTTGCAGCAAAAATCCCAGGGAATCACAACCTGGAATTCTTGATTGATCCCCCAATTATGTCATGGCAACTTGGAGGTGCTGTATTTTCTTTTGTTTATCAGAATCTCTGCAATTATTAACAGTGGAGATCCACCAAGGGCAAATAATGTGTGGTCCTTTCAACCAGGGTTGAGGTTCCACAAATAAAAGATATTACTAATTATCATGTCTTCCATCTCCAGTTTATTTTTGCCACCCACAGCAAAGAAGTATCCCATTAAGACATTACCATTCTATTTAAAATGCTAAGTGTATTTAGTAGTGCTCTGAATTTCCCAGGAGGTTTTGAAAAGATTATGGAAACATCTGCTTATGCCCAGAAGTGGCAATAATGATCCCAAGAGAACTAGCCCAGCTTGGTGGCTCTTTCCCTTTCAAAAGTGACCTGAAATGGTTGGTAAACTTTACTGGTTAGTTACAATTTTTCATTTTTTTCCCTAACTGGTAAGAAGTAGTTCACTCCCATATTTTCAGGGGATATGTTCCAAGATACCCAAAGGATGCATAAAACCCAAGAAAGTACTGAATCCTGCATAAAGCATGCTTTCGCTAATGCATACCTGTGTTAAAGTCTAATTTACAAATTAGGCAGAGCAAGATATTAACAGCAGTAATGATGAAATAGAATGACTATAGTACTGCAATAACATTTATATGAATGTTATCTTTCAAATTCCAGAGTACATGTTCCACAGTGCCGCTGGTTCACTTTTAATTTGTTGTGCACAGCTAATATCTCTTGGTAGCCCAGTGACATTATGAACTGCCTGTGAGCCAGTTATAAAGGCCTTATTCCTCATTCCAAGCTTAGCCTTCCAAACTCTACTTTGTGTACAAGGCTGTGACCCATGGCAAGCTGGCTCCAAGCTAGGCTATACCAGTAGGGGGCACTAGAGAAAGGTGGTGAGGCTAGAAGAGGTAGAAAGGACATTTTTACAGTTTATTTCCTGCCTTTTATTTTTTAGCTTCACCTAGGCATGATGTATCTAAGAAGATACCAAAACTAACTGTAAAGGTTGTAAGGATGACTTTAAGGACTTTATTGTAAGATGGATATTTTGATTGCAATGGGGCTCTTTTTTTTTTTTTTTTTTTTTTCTTTACTAATTAGGTATATTCATACATTTTAGGCATGTGGAGAAATCATATTCATCATAGCAAATTTGTTTCTGTACATGATATAACTTGATTCTTTTTTTCCTATTCCTCTCCCCTCCCCTCAACCACTCTTCCCATCCTTATTTATCAAAGCTTTATTTCCTGTTTTTCCTTCTTTTCTAATTTTCTTTTCCCTTTCTACCTCTGCTCCCTCCCTACTTCCGCTTCCCCGTTGACTATTTTCTTCCTACTTTACAATGTGTATTACAAATTTTGGTCCTTATTTAAATTTTTGGTTTCTCACACTAGATAAACAATATATATATTTATACATGTGTGTACAATTTATTTTACTTAAAGGTATGGTCTCTAGGTGCATCCATTTAGTTAGAAATGTCTCAAGCTTAGCCTTCATTTTTTTTCTTTTTCTTTTATTCTGGACAGAACTTTTCAAATTTTTATTTTTTTAATTTTAAAGAATACAAAATAAGAATAGAAAAAAAACAGTATTAGTAATGATACAAGGTTTCACTAAACAAAGTAATAGGATTTCAACAATGGTTATTGTATTACATGATGCTATCTTTCAATAGTTGTTCAGATTACCAGATATATACATGTAATATTTGTTTAAAGAAAATAAAACAATAAGAAAGAGATTATAAGAAATTCAAGAGAGAAAATAAAATCAGAGTAAATTTTTTTAAGCATTAACTGCTCCTTTCAAAACACCAGCAGAAATCAACAATATAGTTATACAAACCATTCTGCATATATACCTAAATATACCTTTCTCTTTCTTTCATTTGTTCTTCTCCTTATCCCAGTTTTTCCTTCCCATTGAACAATTTCTTTCCCTTTCACAGTATCCATTGTACCTTTTAGATTTTAATTATTCTTTCAGGTTCTCACACTAGCAAGATAACATGACCTTTGCGCATGTGGATATGATTTATTTCACTTACGAGTATAGTCTCTAGCTGTATCTATTTATCTACAAAAGCCTCAGATTTATCTTTCAGTATAGCTGAAAAATAACTGCATTGTGTAAAAATGCCATATCTTTTTAACCCATTCCTCAGTTGATGGGCATTTGAGTTGTTTCCAAGACTTAGCTATGACAAATTGTTTTGCATGAGTGAACATAAATTGCTGTGGTATGATGATTTCAGTTCTTTTGGAAAAATACTTAGGAAGGGAATAGGTGGCTTGAGTGGGACCTCCAATCCTAGCTTTTTGAAGAGTCTCCATACTGATTTCTATAATGGTTGTACCAGCCTGCACTCTACCAACAGTGGAGAAGGGTTCTTTTTCTCTCACAGCCCCTCCAGCATTTGTTATTGGTTGACTTCTTGAAGATAGCCACTCTTTCTGGCATAATAAGGTATCTCAGCATTGCTTACATTTTGTCTCTTGAATGACCAATGGTGCTGAACATTTTTTCCACATATTTATTTGCCATTAATATCTTTCATTTGTGAAATATATATTCATCCCAGATGCCCTTTTTTGATTAGATCTTTGAATTTTAGAGGCTTGATTTTTTAAAAATCTTTATGTATTCTAGATAGGAGTCATTTGTCTGATGAACAGTTTGCTATAATTGTCTCTCACTTCAAGGGTTTTCTTTTTTCTCTGTTGGTGATTTCTTTTAATGTACAGAAACTTTTCTAAAAGATGAGCTCCCAATTGTTGATTCTTTAAAGTATTTCCTATGCAGTTTGATTTTTGCTCATGAACTCTTTACCTACCCCTATGCCCTTACCTACTTTCTCTTCCAGAATATTTAGAGCTTTAGTTTTAATATGTAAATCTTTGATCCATTTCAACTATAGTTTTGTGCATGGTGATAGGCATGAGTCTGTTTTAAGCCTCGGGCATGTGGAAAGCCCATACTTCCAGCACATGTATTAAAGGGGTTATCTTTCTTCCAATGGATATGTTTGGGCCCTATGTCAAAGACAAGGTGGATGAGTGTGCTCCTAGTTGTGTATACATCTTCTAAACTGTTCCATTGATCTTCAGGTCTTTTTTTTTTTTTTGCCAGTACCACACTGATTTTATCACAGTAGCTTTGTAGTGTCTTTTTTTAAGTCAAGGGTTATGAGGCCTGCTGCCTTTTCTTTGTTGTTCAGAATTGCTCTTGCTATTCTAGGTCTCTTCTGGTTCCAGATGAACTTTAAGAATTTTTTTCTAGATCTGTGAAGTACACTAATGGTATTGTAATTGGGATTGCATTGAGGCTGTATAACAATTTTGGGAATATGGACATTTTCACAATGTTGGTTCTTCCTATCCAGAAGCATAGAATATCTTTTCATTTTTTAAAAAATCTTATTTATTTATTTATTTATTTATTTATTTATTTTGTGTGTGTGTGTGGCCAGGTCAGCCCACTTAGGGGCAGGGCTGGCTAGCATGTGGTTCTGGGGGATTGAACCGCGGTCCCTGCACTTTGCTGAGCTTGTTCTAAGTAGGTGCTTTAGACCACTGAGCCATCTCACCAGCCTATCTTTTCATTTTTGAAATCCTCTTCTTTCAGAGCACTATTTTTTCTTTTTGTATAAATCTTTTACTTCCTTTGTGAGGTTGATTCCTAAGCATTTCATTTCTTTGAGTGTTATGGTGAAAAGCAAGGTTTCCATAATTTCTCTCTCAGTGTGTTTGTTGTTTGCGTATAGAAATACGGTTGATTTTTGAGTATTGACTTTATGTCCTGCAATACTACTGAATTTGCTTATTAAATCTAAAAGTTACTTATTTGAGTTTTGGGGGTCTTCTATGTACAGTATAATGTCATCTGCAAATAATGATAATTTCACTTTTTCCTTTCTAATCATTATTCCTTTTATTTCTTGCTCTCTCTGGGTAATGTTTCCAGAACTATATTGAACAGTAGTGGTGACACTGGGCATCCTTGTCTTGTTCAGATTTTAAAGTGAAAGCTTTCATTTTTTGTCCATTAAATATTGTGTTGGCTATTGGTTTGTCGTAAATGGCTTTTATTTGATTGAGGTAAAGACCATCTATTCCAATTTTCTGTAGAGTTTTTATCATGAATGAGTGTGGGACTTTGTCCAAAGTTTACACTGCATCTCTTGGGATAATCATGTGATTAGTTCTTTGACTGTGTTGATGTGGTGTATTACATTTTTGTTTTGAGTATATTAAACCATCCCTGCATTCCTGGGCTGAATCCCACTTGATTGTGATGAATAATCTTCTTGTTGATTTGCTACATTCCATTTGCAAGTAATTTATTGACTATTTTTCCATCTATGTTCATGAGGGAGAATGGTATGTACTTCTCTTTTTTGCATGGGTCCTTCTATGGTTTTGGTATCAGAGTAAGACTTGCGTGCAGGAATGAGTTGGGGAGAATTGCTTCCCTTTCGATTTCATTGAAGCATTTGAGTAGAGTTGGCATTAGATCTCTAAATTTTTGTAGAATTCAGCTGTGAATCCATCAGGACCTGGCCTTTTCTTTGTTGGCATGGTTTTTACTACATTTTCAATTTCATTGACTGATATTGGGTTATTCAGAATTTTTGTATCTTCTTAATTAATTTTGTCATTCATATGTGCCTAGGAATGACATGTTCATTTTTTTTCTGTACTTTCCATTCTGTGAGAGTAAGAATTTTGGAAATAAATATTGATAAACTTCTAAATTTCTATAGGGTTTATAGTGATTTCACCCTTTTCATTTCTCACTGCATAAATTTCAAGTTTTTTCTTTCCTTTTTTAAAAATGGGATTGGCTAGGGATGTATCAATATTATTTTTTCTTTCAAAGAACCAACTTTTTCACTTATTAATACTTTGTATTGTTTTCTTCATCTTCATTGCACTTATTTCCGCTCTGTTCTTTATAATTTCCTGCCTTCTTTTGGCTTTGGTCTTGACTTGATCTTTATCTAGAAGTTTGAGGTGCAGCATAAGATTGTATATTTGGGTGGGTTCTGGTATTTTTATGTGAGAATTTATCACTATAAATTTCCCTCTTAAGACAGCTTTCATGGAATCCCACACATTCCAGAAAGTTGTATCTAATTTTTGTCAGATTGTAAATATTGTTCAATTTCTTCTTTAATTTCATATGTGACCCTTGATTGTTCAGGAGTGTATTGCTTAGTTTCTATGTGTTTATATCTGGTTTTTGTTAGATTGTAAGTACTAATTTCTTCTTTAATTTCATCTGTGACCCAATGATTGTTCATGAGGGTATTGTTTAGTTTCCATGTGTTTATAGAGTTTTTGCTGTTTCTTTTATAAATAATTTCGTTTCATTGCACTATGGTCAGACAATAGGCATGGGATAATTTCAATTCCTTTACATTTAATTAAGCATATTTTATGTACTTGCACATGATCTATTTTGGAGAACATACCATGTGCAGCAAAGAGAAATGTTTATTCTGATGCTGTTGGGTGGAACACTCTGTAAAGGTCTACTAAGTCCATTTCTTCACAAGTTTGTTTTAGTTCTGTTATTTCTTTGCTGATTTTCTGCATGGTTGATCTATCTCTTTATGTCTATGGGGTGTAAAAGTCCCCCAATACAATTATGTTATTGCTCATTCATTAGATTTTTCATGTCTGTTAAAATTTGTCCTATATAGTTGGGTGCTCCTGGTAATATGCATGGAATAATGTTGATTCCTTTGCATTCACTTAGGCATATTCTATGAGATAGTATGTGGTCTATTTTGGAGAACATACTGTTTGCAGCTGAGAGAATGTATATTCTCATGTTATGTGGCAGAATACTCTAGCTATCTACTAAGTCCATTTGCTGAAAAGTTTGGCTCAGTTCTATTATTTCATTGCTGATTTGTTGTCTAGTTGATCTGTGTTTTGTGACACTTGAGTATTGTGATCCCCAATATAATTATATTAGTGCTTATTTGATTTTTCATGTCTGTTAGTATTTGTTTTACATAGTGGGGTGCACTGATATTTGTCACATATATATTTATGATTTTTATCTATTCCTTCTGAATTGTTCCCTTTATATAGGATGTACTTACCTTCTTTGTTTCTCTTAGTGAGTCTTGGCTTGAAAATTCACCTCTTTTCTGCAAATAGAATACCTACCCCTGCTTTTGTATGTGCCTGTTACATGGTGTATTATTTTCCACCCTTTGACTTTCACTCTCTGATTTTAATTTTTAATTAAATACATTTCTATTGTTGGATTTGCATCTTGGTCCATTGTGCCAGTCTGAATCTTTTGATTGGTAAATTAATACCATTAACATCAATGGCTATAACTGAAATGTACTGACTTATCCTTGACATGTTATTTTCCTGTTGTCTCCTATTTTTCTCCTATGTTTAATTGTTTGCTGTGCTGGCTGGATTCACTATGTTGGGGTTGATGGAGTTGTAATTCTTATTATTTCTTTATAGAATGTCTTTCAAATATTTTGGAGAGCTAGTTTGGTATTTTTCTTACTTATTCTTTATCATAGAAGTATTTTATTGCTCTATCAATTTTTAAAGATAGTTTTGTATGGTATGTCATTTTTCCTTTTTTCCTACTTTAATGCCTGGAAAATAAGAGAAGTAGGAAAGAGAGGAAAAAGAAACAAAAATAATAGCAGGAAAGAATAACAATGAAAATTTAGAATCCACATTCACACTCATATAAAAAAGAACAAATGAAGAAGAAAAAACAGAATAAAACAAACCAACAAATCAAGAAAAGAGAGAAAGAAAAAATAAAGAAAACAACGACCAATTTAAGATATGCCTGTTGTGTCACTGATCAACAACATGGGCAGAGAGAGTCCAGATCCAAGTTGATTAATCCCAGAAAACCAGCATTAGCTTTATAGTGGGGTAGTGGATAATCCCAGTGAGCCTGCACCTGTATTTCAGACTGAAACCAGACTAATTTAGCCTACAGCATACATGTGCTTCCTGCTGGCCTGAATTCTGCTGGTAGTTACTAGATGGAACCAGCAGTTGTTCTGAGTTCTGAGCTCAGCTGGCCCCTCTCCAGGATGTCTCTCAGCCAGTCTCTTCTGTGGGACATCTGAACCTGGATGACTTACCAGCCACTGCAGTCTGCTTTGTCCACTGCTCTCTCCCACTGTTGCATTTCTTTAAGGCACTGGGAGCCTTTGTGGTTGCCAGCAATCAATGTGCATCTGCAGGTAGCAGCTGCCTCTCCCACTCAGAGCAGCAGGGCTCAGGGAGAAAGCATTATCTGGGACCTTCTTTTTTGTTGAAGTTTCTCTCTTTGCTGTCTCTGTGGCTTAAATTTTCACTTTACATCCTTTCTGGATGCCAGGGACCCATTTCTGTCCTTCTTTACTTCCTTGGATTGCTATTTTCCAGTGTCTGGACACTACATATCTTAGAGAGATTCATTCTTGCTTCTCACCACTCCACCATCTTCTGAAAAGTCAATGACAATGTTAGAGAACCACAGTTCCTATTTCTGCCACCAAATTATAGTCTACCTTTTGTAGCAGTGGATTCACATTGCTGAAAATCAAAGGAAAATCTAGTTATTTTTTATTTTTAAATATAAAATTAAAATTAAAATCATGCATTTTTCAAATCTATCATTTATAGGCATTGAGTCTGACCTGAGAAGAAATCATCCTTAGTCATCTCTTGACTTTTCCCCTTTCTAACCATTGACTTTACATATAAAAACAATATATTTATAGAGAGAGAAATATAAAATAAGAAACTAATTATATTGAAATATAATGATCAACATATTTAAAAACATGTTATTCAAATTAGCTGTTTACAGTATAAGATCTAGCAGTTATAAATGCCATAGCTTGAGCACTTACCTGAGATAACTGTATTAATACCTATTATGAAATAAGGATGATTTACATTTTGACAAAATCATAGGTTATAGTAATGTTATTTTTAACCTATAGTTTATTATTAAAGAAAAAGCTAAGTTTCCGTTAGAAGTAAATGAAAATAAAGATCTACGTCTTTTCATCCTTTGAGATCACCAATCTTCAGCACTCTACCCAGGTGCTCCCACTGAAGCATCCCTGTTTGAGTCCTCCATGTATCCTTAAGAAGTTAGCTGAATGAGTCAAAATTACAGAGTAGCCAATGTGGGGGTCCACGAAGAATTTAGTTTTATTTCAACTCTTTCTACTTACAACTCACCCTTATGTTATTCTCCATTTCTCACATCAAGAATCATGTCACCTAAAGAATGAAAATAGGAATTTTTTCTATGTGCGTTTATGTTGTTCCCAGTACTTTTGCTATCAAATCACTTTTGATGCTATGTAAAGTACTAGCACAGTACTTTATAATACTGTACTTTCCTTATCACAATGCTGCCTCTTTGCCTTTTGTGTTCTCCACTAGACTATAAGCTCATTGATCTTAGACACCATGTCTTGTTTTTGGTGTTTCTCTAGGGCCTGCCATCTAGTAGAAACTTATTCTATATTTGTGAATTAACAAGTAAATAAATGAGTGAATTTTGATGTGTAAATGATTTTTTCCTCTTATTCTTGGCAAATTGTCTTTAGGTAGGTAGTTTATACGTACACACTGCCATGATATAAGAAAGAGTTGACTAAACATTATAAATCTGTCTATCAAGTGTAGACCCTACAAAGAATAGTACAGTAGATATATCACATACTCAGTGGATGCTATTGGCCCTTTACCCCCAATTTCTTTCACTTTCCCTTGTGAATAAAATTATTGCATGTTTTTTGGCATCAGTGTGACATGTATGTACAGTAGAGACTATATCTGTCCTTAGCTGTGGAGTTGGAGTGAGTCATGCCTGAGCTAAGTGAGTGGTCATGGCTCCCTTTGACAGGATTTGGTTCAGTCATAGGTATGTGAAACAATTTTGGAAAATGAAATGAGTTTTGAAGTCTAGTGAGGGGCTTCTAGGAAAGGATCAAAGGACATGTATGGGAGGCAACATTCTTTTTCTCCTTTCAGATTTGGTTACATGAAAGGTAAAGCCTAGAGTTGATTCAACCATGATGAGATAATGAGGAAAGTAGAAGGCATCCTGCGAGTGGCAGTGCTGAAAAATAGAAGTGGGTCATTGTTGATGTTATTGAGATTCTGAACTAATCAACTGCTCTTGTTATATAACAGATGTCTTTGTTGTTTGAGGTGCTTTTCCCTTAGTTTTTTTTTCCTACTTGCATTGCAAAGTATCCTAACAACTTCACCATTATATGCAAGAGATACCTTTATTAATGCCTATGCATATACGTGACAGGGAATCCATTCTCATGAGAAGTTGATACTAGAGTCTAATTGAAGTTTGCAGTAATATACAGGATTGCTTTTAGGGCTCCAAAATTCCAGCAGACTAATTTAGAGAATGGGGAGGGTGCCAGCCATTTAGGAAGCTCATCAAATGGCCACATTTAAATCTGGCTGGTAAGCATGGAAGCATTTGTTGTGAACTAACCCCAAGCACCCTTTTCAACCTAAGTATGCCACGGTGAGGAATCCTTCTGAGGCATGTTGTGTTACCATGTTATGAAACTGGCCTTGACATTTGGATGTCTACCACTTGGTGAGTGGTTACTTATAAAATGCTATTGGTTCAACAGATTATACTTCTGGAATAAAGCCTGGACTTCTGGGATCTTTTTAGTGGCTGGTTTATTTGTATTTCCAAGGCCATTTTTCCAATAAGCCAACACAATCAAATTACATGCAGCTTTGAAGACATTCTACCTTACAGTTTGACATTTTAATTAGGGCTTTAAAGAGATAATAATCACTCCCCACAATTTCCCCAATGTTACCTAGAAATGGGTCAGTTAATTAGGATCCCAGAAAAAACCACTGCATACATTTCTTTTTAATTGTTTTTCCAAACTTCCATCACCACATCTCTTGGCTTCAGCTCAGACCAAATCAAACAAACAGCAGGGAAGTGTTCAAACTCTAGCCTTCAGAAGAATCAAAGGGCCCAAATAAGGAAGTAGGTTTGTGTCTATTATCTAAAAAATGTATGTTTCACCCCCTACCATAAGCTCTTTTTCTTTCATTTCAAGACTGCTTTTCAAAGGAAAATCATACCAGTTCATTTCATTAGATCATTCTGGGTGAAAGCCATTGGGATCCTGTTCACCTGGTTCCCTTGATTCTTGTATCTATGGTACATTTTTAAAAATCTCTTCTAAGGTAATGTATCTCTGACTACATTAAATTCCTTCTAAGTGGATTTTTACAAGATGGAATAAAAATGAGTCCATCTATTATTGAGAAACAAAGGAGCCCAGGTTGTGATAGCAACTGAGGAAATGCATTTCTTACTGTTGGACGGATTATGTGTAACAGGATGCTCCCGGCCTCACCAACTCTTGCCCCTCCTTATCCCTTGGGTCAATATACAAGAATGGAAATGTGGTAAATGTCTGAGTTGTTTGTCTAATGCCTTGATGTGTTTTGACACATTCAGGAGGAAGAAGTAGTTGCTGTTTCCCAGAAGGAGTTTAAAGAGTGTCACAATATGCCACTCTGTCATGCTGCCAGGCAAATACCTTTAGATTCACTTTGAACCTGAATACATGTACCTTACTCTCCAATTGGATGATCAGTTGTGACCTCTTTCTTTCTTTCTTTCTTTCTTTCTTTCTTTCTTTCTTTCTTTCTTTCTTTCTTTTTCAAAACCAGGGATTGAACTCAGGCCCTTGCACTTGCCAGGGAAGCGCTTATTCTACTGAGCCATCTCCCTAGTCCTGTGGCCTTTATCTTAGTACCCGAGATCCAACAGTTAGAACGTTCTTATAGTTAAAATAGATATCCTGTGGTGGTTAATCTGAAAGACATCCTCAAATTGTAACTTTGAGAACTTCAGTTTCATCAATCTGCTGAAAGTATTTTTCTGCATTTAGGACAGGATCTACAGGGTCTACAGGGTCTCACTACGCAGACTGGACTCATAATGATCCTTCTGTTTTCAGCTTCCCAAGAGCTGGGATTATAGGCACGTGCCACCACGTCCAGTCTCAATTGTCCTCTCAGCGCGCCTTGCGGGTGGGGCCGGCAGGGCATGCTGGGGATTGAACCCTGGCCGCTGTGCTCTGCCTAAGCAGGCGCTTTAGTCTGCTGAGTTATCAGGCCGGCCCTGCTCAATGTATTTTCTTCAGTCCTGCTCACAGTCAGAAGCAGGTTTAACATGACAGCAGATAGAAACATGTAAGACCCCATTGTTTGCACAAGCCTTTCCAAGTCTGTAGCAAGAACTCCTGCATCAATCCACATGATCAGATGGTTTTGTACAATTTGAAAATACCCTAAGATAACCTATTAA
>NW_004524583.1:6173271-6246431 GCF_000260255.1 Octodon degus
GCCCAGTCTAAATTTTGTGTATTTTTGTGACCAATTTTGTTATTATCAGTTTTATTCTTTTTCTTTAAAAAGAGCATCTGAATTATACAGTTTTAATACCTAATGAAATCAGTTCTGAAGTCTCTACTCATTATGTAAGTTCTTCTTTTAAAGTTGTGCATTCTAGATTAGAAAAATGTGATGTCCACAGTTAGTCACAAGGTAGTTTTTCAAAGTATATGTTACGAAAGCAGCTAAAGTTTGGAATTTTTCTATTCTCTTGTATTCTTCTTTTGCTGAGATTTCTCCAAGTAGGTACATTTCTCTAATCTTGGAGGTTTAAATGGTTAAAATATGTGTAACCCTCAGGATGGGAATGCATACAGAAAGCTCTCGGTGCATACTTGGTATAATAATAACAATTTTACTGTCTGTTTTCTCCAAATTTTGCCTTTTTGTGTATATATTTTTCGCTACTCTTCAATCAAGAGTCTAGCTCAGCTATTATCTTCATTGAGAAATCTATATTTCAGGTGCATTATTTGTTTTTCTGTTTTAAAAATATTTCTCTCATAATTTGTAGCTAGCTTGAAGAATAATCCAAAACACTGGTTAATTATGGATCATGGAAAGCTGGTGACAGGGTGACGTAGTGCCCCAAGGTGACAGTGGAGGCGCCCAGAACCTGAACCGTGGCTCCAGCTAGCATTAGCTAGATACCCGCTATGTCATCACCTCTGTCATCTGAGACTAACAGAGCCAATACTTTCTTTACAGGGTTATTTTAAAGAATATGTACACAAAGCACTTATCATAAGATAAAGAATTCTTATTCTGTTCAGGCTACTCCCAATGACAAAGTGTCTGAATCTCAAGGAAAACATCTTTAATGGAGAAATCCAGATGATTTTCTGTTGGTAGGAAAGAGTCAGTCAGGCATGTTGATTTGTCTAGTATTTCTTAAATCTGCAACAGTTAAAATGCCTCTGCATATGAACATCTTCCTGTTTCCTAAGATGTGGGATAGAGAAAAATGTAAAGATAATGTTTCAGCATACTTATTTATCCTGACATGTTAACTCATAGGCTTGCTTTATATTTTCACAGTACTTAGATTATAATTCATTTTAAATCTAGCTAATGGATTTTTGAGGCCTACTGAAATGTAATTAAAATTCTGCCAGAAGTGAAATCTGAGTTTATCTTCCTAAAATTGGTCTAACTGCATGCTGCTTTCTGTATAAATTTCAGTAGTGATTGATAATGGTTAAGAGTTACTGACACAGTTCTTATAGGCATATGAATAAGGATTAGTAAAAACTAATTTGCAGGTAAATATGCTTTTCTATTGTTATCTGAGTCTCACTCCAGTTGTTTTACCATTAGATGCCTGAATTACACTTTTCTAACTTACCTGGAAAATTATGTATAGTATTGCTGTAATTTACTTGGAAAACTGTTCATTTTATCATTGTTTTACTTACTTTTTCTATATGATAGAGTATCTTTTCACTTTTTTGCCTAACGGGCCCAAAATTGATAAAATACTCTGCTGCATTTGTAGAGTGATACATCAAATTGGCATGTTCACACTGACACACATAAACAAGGTGGGTGACTTGCTACCTCCGAGTGTGGAGTGGCACCTTGATTCATAACCTTAACTCATTCCACAGTCCTGGACAAGATGCCATGTTCCTGCTCACTGGGACAGATGGCCACCACTGTGTTCTTCACCAGGTGTCAACTTGGCAAACAGAAGCAAAATTTTGCTGAATATTTCAGTTTCAGAACTGAATAATCATGAACTGAGGTGTTATTATATATGTTCCTTTTGAAATACGCTTCAGATATAAAATAAGTAAAATTTTAGATGGCAAGCTTCTTCATGGAGGTGAAGGCTACTCAGAAAAACAGGATTTTCACTGTGCTTTGTTAAACATCATTAAATTAATTAATTAGTTGAATTGAATGGAGTAATTAAGGTCTGGTAGGGAAAATACATAAAATATCCTGAAAATATGAATATTTGAGTTTTAGAAAAGAATAAGAGATTTTTAGGGTTTAGAAATGAAAATAGTGACGGGCAAATGAGCTGCTCAATTTTATAGCAGGATGCAAAATAACTTGTTTAAGTCAGTGGTAACATCAAGAGATGGTGTGGAGGGCAAAATGAGAATCGCATGAAAATATCCTGTGTTGTCTTTCTAAGTACCATAGATCAGTAAACCATAAGCAGAATTTATGGGATGACATTGAGAAAATGAAACGTGCAAATTTAGAAGGAAGTGTAAAATGGAAAGTCGATTTTATACAATTGACAAAACCTGAAGCCCAGCCACTCACGTGGTTCTAATCACTGCTAACCTCCGTGGTGCTGAAAGGAAAAGGAACCAAACAAAGGAGCACCAAGCTGTCTAGGTGGAGAAACAGCCTGCGATAGGAAGTCGAGGTTCCTGGATTGTGGGACTGTGTGTGTGTGTGTGCAGCGCAATCTTGACTCATTGCTTTCCAGACCTCCTCTTTCATTTGAGGTGAGTAGCTTTTGTAACTTCATGCAAAATTACTTGCCTGGGAATCAAGGAAATAAATCACAACAAGGCTGACTGTGCATCCACTCCAGTAACTTCTTAAGTCTGAGGGGGGATGCAGCCTTAGCCCATCTTTAGAGTTTGGTTGAGCAGCCTTCAGGGCTCATGTGTCACAGAGAGGCCCTTCACCTTGGCAGTAGCTGTGAGGCCTGCGCTATCTCAACTGGTTCCGGTTTCTTCTCAGCTTTGAAGATTGCTTGGGAATGAACTGCACCAGAGTTTGGGTGGATGATCTCTATAATGGGTAAGGTGTTCTAGACTATATTGCATTTTCTTAAAGAGAAAGATGAACAATTTAGTCCATTCTTGGTGGCAAGGAAAAGATGATAGGGTTACAAAACTCAGGCATGTCAAAGGCATTAGACATGTTTTGCCAGCATGAGGCCAGGACTAAAGGAACACTACGGCTACAGGTGGAAAATATTAAATTACTATTTTTGTACTTTTCTTTCTAGTGTCCTCAAAAGTTTTGGCAGGATTATGACTATAGACTGCCACCCTTGCTTTAAAAAAAGGAAAGAAAAAAGGAATAAAAAGAAAGAAATGAGAAAAAGATAAATTCCCATTAAAAAGTTACTGAATTATATAATCTAGACTCATGGAATCAGGCCTGGCTGAGCAAATGTTAATTTTCAACTGAAGCAATTTCTATAAGCTGGCACTACATTGATTTATTGACTCTAAAGCTAACATCTTGGTTATCCTTTGTAAAGGATCTTTCTAAATTTTTTTATAGAAGCGTTATAACATGTAAAATAATATTTCAAAGCAAGCATTTCAAAAATAAAAATGTTAAAATATTCCTAATGTTTTAAAATTTCAATTTTGTACCACCTTCAATTATAGGAAAACATTAAGTAAGAAAACCTTTTCTCAAATATGACTGGCATGGCAACCTTCAGAGTTAGGATGTTTTGCCAAAATATCCATTTACTATACTTCCTTCACTTGGGAACTGAACTAGCAAATAGATGTCACTTCATAAGCACATAGTACATTTGGGGTCTATGCTACATGAAGCAGAAATCTTTTGTTCACATAAAGCTCTTGTTACTATCCCAGGGTTAATTGTTTCTTGCAATATTTGGGGAGATAAGGGTGGGAAAATGTTTAGCATTTTGCTTTAGGTTGTATAAAGCACCTTAAATTTATGTTTTATTGTAACACATGTTTCTTTCCTTAATTTTTAATTCCTTATATTTACTTTGACCAATGACCTCTCTTAGAAATTTCTCTAGGTACACACAATCATTAGAAACAGTACATAAACTTGAATTGTGTTATCTGAATATTCTTTTTCTTATTTGTTTATTTATTTGGTACAGGGTCTCGCTATGCAGCTCAGACCTGTAGTGATCCTCCTGTCTCAGCCTTCCCAGTGCTGGGACTACAGGCGTGCACCATCATGCCCGATTCTGGTGGCCCACACGATGTGCCCTGGGTCCCGGGGACAGCACAGTGATTGAACTTGGGTCCTTGCACTTGCCAGGCAGGCATTTAGACCCAAGCTATCTCTCCAGCCTTGAATATTATTTTTCTTATACTGACTAAATCAGTCTATGATCAGGCGACGATTACATTTTTCCAACCTGAGAAAATGTGTCTTGTTCCTTTTCAAATTCTTTTCACTCAGTGAATGTTTCAGAAGGAAAATGCTTATATTCAGGTGAAGAAAGCCATACCAAGTACTTGCCAGACCACAAAAACTTCAATTGCCTTTGTTTAAGGCTGATTTTAGTCACTTAAGAATTTGGAGATGAGAATACCTGTAGAAATTCTGCAAATATCACACGGACATGGATATATAAAAGAATTTTTTTTTCCCAGACAGTTGTAACCATCTTTCAGTCTTTTCAAAAGAAAGCCCTGGGGCTCCAGACTCAAGTCCGCCTCTGGGCCAGGTCCACTGCTCCAAGTCATAGACACAGGGAGCCTCATACCCTCCTTAGGTTACTCACGCACCAGCAGCAAGCCCCAGGACAGAAGATGCAATGAGAGGGGACCTCCTCCTCCACAGCCGTGGCATTATGGGAAACAGTGGAACTCTTCCTTAAAAGTGGGCGGTGCTGAGAGGTGCCTGCCACGCCCATTCACCTACACTTCCTTTCAGTCTCTGGAACTAGGTCAACTGGCGGATGAGCGGGTTGATGCGCTTGCCCCGGTAGCCAGGTGAGCCCATCTCCTTAAGGAAGCCCACCCTGTTCTTGGTAGCATGCCGGGCCACAGACAGGTGAAAAGGGCGCAAGAAGCAGGCGATCTCCTGGAAATGCGCCCCTGGAAAGGCGATTTCATGAATGAGGTCTTCCAGGCAAATGACGCCAAACTTGCCCAGGTGCACCTCGATCACAGTGCTGTCCGTCGGCAGGAAGGTCTTATTCTTGACCTTGCCCTGTCCACGTTTCAAAATGAGTTCCCCGACAGACATCAGATTTGGAAATCCCCAGGTCACCTAAGGCTCCACTATCCGCAGCGTTTTGAGAGTTTGGGGGTGACTTTAACAAAGACACCACTGAACAACTTCTTCAGGCGAAGTCTTGCAACGGTCTTCTGTACTAGTGAACTCACCCCGTGAATACTTAGGAGGTGGACAGCAAAGGTCAGGGAACGTTCACAGGCGCTTCCAAAGTGCGAAGTTTCACTGCTAGTCATTTCACGTGCACCCCATCACGCCGCTGTCACCAGGAATCATGGAGGAAAGATTCCAGTCGCTTGAATCTGATCTCTTTTATCTTCCTCTTTCTTTGTTGAAAGTGCCTGCTTTGCCTGGGTGGCTTGCAGGCTGTCAATGTCCCAGGAGGCACTGACGTTCTATTTTGATAATGCTGCCCAGGGAAAGATGGTTTGCACTGTCTTGCTTTTTCTCTCCCTTGTGCTTGAGTCTTTATGGCCTTAACTCAGTCATTCTTAAAATATAAATGTACACGAGAAAGCTTGCCACGCTATGGATTGTGACTTCTCTCAACAGAGTTTTTGATTCAGTTGCTCTGGAGCCAGGTCGAGAATTTGTTTTTTCACCTAATTTCCAGGTGTGGCTGATGCTGTTTGTCCCAGGCTCACACTCTGAGAACCATTACCCTAAGCAAGCACTGATTCACCCACTCAGAACATTCTGCTTTTCTTCCATCCCCAGGTAATTAATTTCCATTCTCTTTTTTCCTCCTTCAAGACCTTCTTTCACTTCTTCTTACACCTGATGCTGAATGTGCTAAATATGGTTGATTTTCCATCTAATATAAAAGCATTAAAATATATAACTTTCATCTCAGAGTATTTACCTGGGCATTGTGATGATGACTACAGTTACCAAAGGATGGTGTGGTGGATTGCCAACTGATGGGCAGCTTGTTACACCCAGCTGAACTGAACTAACTAAAGATGCTACTAGAGGCTATTAGGGAAGCTGTTTGGAGAAGCTCTTGGGAAACTGATAGGGAGCTGCTGGTCCCCTTGGGCTATTCTGCTGAAGGAGCTTGTCGTGCTGACTTTCCTCATGACCTTGGCTATTCTTGTCAGAAGAGGAGCTCAGCACCACCGTCACTGAGAATGGCTGCAGTTCACTTTGGCAGAGCTCTGGTCCTCACCTTGAGCACCACTTCCTGGCTCCAGAGGGGAAGATGGTGCACAGCTCAGTCTCCCGGACAAGCTTGTTGAACTGGCTTTTCTGATGGGAGCTCAGCTTTTCTCCTCATCAGAGGAGCTTGGTGCCTCAGTGTTGCTGAGGATGGCTGTGGTACTTCTGAGGGAGCTCTGGTGCTTACTTTGAGCATTGCTTCCTGGCTCCAGTACAGAACCCTCATTCTACTAGCACAGGTCCTTCATCCCATAGACATAGATTTTCTGGCTTCCACCATTGATCTTTGGGCCTTCCCAGTGCAGATCCATAAAACAGGTCTCCATGAGACATTGTCATGGTCTCTTAGCCTCCAGGTGGACTTGTGGGAGGCATTGTTATGAGCTCTAGGTCTTCAGCCCGACTCATGTAGGCTATTACAATCCAGGTGTTGAGCTGGATTCCTTGGTCTTTGGTGTGGACAGAGCTGATGCACTTAGTATATGGTTCTTTGTGTGATTCATTATAAAATAATCTTATAAAGTGTGTCTTGTATTGTTCTCCTTGCAAAAACCTCAAACCATGTATGGCTGATATCTCCAGCCACTACAGCCACATTTGAGTCACAAAGACTTAGACAAGACCAAGTGGATGATGTCTATGGAGCCCTTTTGGGGATGTAAACTTCTTTTTGTATCATGATGGACTTCTTCATCCTAGTGGTATCATTTGTTCATCAATTAAACAGACAGCTATCGACAGAGAAATACTTGTTTCAGAAAACAGTTTTTCAATTTCTATATAGTGATATATTTATTGTTTTCACAGAATTTTTAATCAATTATGCCTAAGTTATTTGGGATAATCAAAACATCATCCATATTGACCATCACTAGTAGAGAAGAAATACAAATATAACCAAGCTAAGAATAAAAATAAATGCTAATGTAAAAGTTTCTCTTAGGTTCCACTTAAGGACAAATGACATGATAGTAATAAAGGTTATCTGGGGGCCGGGGAGATGGCTCAGTGGAATAAGTGCTTCCCTGGTGAGCTCAAGGGTCTGAGTTCAATCACCGGTTCTGCAAAAAAAAAAAAAAAAGAAAGGACCGGGCTGGTAAGATGGCTCAGTGGTCTAAGGCACCTACTTAGAACAAGCTAAGCTAAGCAAAACACAGGAACCGCAGTTCAATCCCCCAGCACCACATGCCAGCCAGCCCCACCCCCTGGTGGGCTAAGCTGGCCACACACACAGTAAATAAATAAATAAAACTTAAAAAAAAGAGTATCTTAAAAAAAATAAATAAAAAAAAAATAAAGGTTATCATTGTCACCTGGGGCAGATGCTGGAGTTTTGAAAAACCTGGCTGTATTCCCACTTGTCATAAAACTGCATGTGATCAGTGAGGCAGTTATGTGATTTGACAAAGTAGCTGTAGGAGGCATCCTTTTCTGCAGTGTTCAGGATTAAGTCAATGCATTCTCGTCTCCCTCTTCAGCAGCATTCGGCAACTTCTTTCGTGAACAGCTATGTTATTTGGCAGCAGGCTAAAGTGCTTGCCACTGCACAGAGCAGAGAGCATGCAGAGTGGTGTGGTTCCAGTTTTAAGGACAGAGCTGCAAACAGAAGCAAGCTTTTCATTTGGACAAGCTCTTTTTAAGTACAGAGGGAATTTGCTTGGCCACATGCCCTCACTACTGCCATGCTCATAGTGTGGGACATATGTCATCACTCACTTCTCCTGGAATTCTGAACCAGAGAACTTGATGTCAGCATCTTCTCCTGTGTTTATTTTTAAACCCCCTTACTGTTATATTTGCTTCTTTACTTGCATTTAGTTCCTATCCTCTCCTTCTTTGGGGGCCTATGTTTTATGAAGGTTTTTTTTGGCAGACGGTTTGGTCCCCTGGATATGCTATTCAATGTTTTATTTTGATGGGAGAAAACTCACAGTATTGCAGACTCATCCACAGAATACAGAATAACCTTAGCTCTTTCTGTTCGCACTCCCAACAGAAGGTAGCTGTACCTTTTCATTGTACACGTCAGTTATAGTGCAATATTTGCATATATTTGAATAATTTTTTGATCAATAGCTACCTTCCTCATTGCACATAAGCTACTGTGAAGACAGTGACTACCTCTTTGTCGCAGTTGGACCCCTAAGGCCCATCAAAGTGCCTGGTGCACAGAATATATATAATAATAGTAGAGGGAAGGAAATTATATGCATCTCAAGTGTACCAGGTAAGTTACAGGAAGTCTTCAGCAGGTTTTAACTGAAGCTTAGAATGATGAACTTCCCTAGAAAAGAGTGTGCACAAAACCCCAAGTTTTATTAATGTGTTTTTCTCATTTTTTTTTAGTTTGTAGTATTCAGTTGATATTATTTGTTGGTTGGAGATACCTAATAAAAGGAACTATTAACCATCATGAATTATACAACCATTCTTCTAGGATAGTTGTTTCTTGAGTATATAAATTTCTGGAGAGTCTTAAGTTGATCAAAACTTCAGAATTGTGGCCTGGGTTGGTTTGTAAGTACCATAGGCTGGTGGCTTAAGTAACAAATGTGTTACTTTTGGTGTTGTTTGAGTGGTTAGAAATCCTAGATCAAAGTGTGAGAAGGGTTGGTTCCTTCAGAGAACTGTGAGGGAGAATCTTTTTCATGACTGTCTTCTGGATTACCACAGTTTTTGAAAATCTCTGGCAGTTCTTGGCTTTTCGACAAATAATGTTAATGTCCTTTTCATGGTCACCTGGTATTCTTCTTGTGTGATGTACATTCTCAAAAAAAGTAGTGGATTGGAGCCAACCTACTCCGCTATGACCTCCTCTGAACTACTTACATCTGTGACAGCCTTGCTCAAGTGAGGCTGCTTTCTGCAGTGTGAAGTGTTAGTACTCCAACATATGAATTCTGGACAGTCACAGTCTAATTCCATTTCATGATACAGTTGATTATGGCTCTAGACGAAAGTCTCGAGTGCTCCATTAGAATTTTTGCCCCATAATCACCTACACAAGCCCTGCCATATTCTTTCAGTAGCAAACTGTTGGCTATTTCCTGGTCAAAGCAGCAGGGTCAAGATAATTTAGACTTGGCAATTACTCTTGATTTTTCCACTTGACCCTGCTTCAGAGAGGTTGTCTGGCATCGCCAGCTAGCACCATGATTGTGCCATCCCCAGTGGCAGGTGGGGACACAATGTAGAAATAGTGCAAGAAGACTTCTAACATCTGCAAAAAGTGAAAAGTCATCTTTTTGTGTTCCTCTAGTTTATGAAAAGGCAAGAGAAGTTTCTAAAAAAATGTCTAGTTCTGGCTTTTCCAACCCTGACATTAATCTGTGCTGATCCGAAGCATTCTTATTCAAGAAGGAATGAAGATGATGCAATGCCCCGGAACCACTCGGTGCACTTTACCTTACTATGGTGAAAGAGACAGTGTTTGACTTCTGGCTCAATGCTCATGAGGAAGGCCAATACTTAATCTTATCTCTGGGGTATCATCAAGATCCACATCATTTGCCTGTGGCTTCCAGGTGCTTAAAAAAGTAGCTGGACAAGGGCTCCACAAATTGTAAACTCCAGAGTGAGTCAGCAACCCCTGTGGCCTTTGTTCAAGGGCTCATCTATCAGCGCTGGTCAGTGTCCTTGTGTCAGGATCAGTGAGAGACTGCTGAGCTAAGTATCATCAAGAGAACACTTGGTGGCACATTGCATGGTGAGCAGAGGTCAGACCTGAATGGGGACCTCTGCCAAATAGTCACTGTGCTTTGTATCAAATAATTCTTTTAGTGAAGGAGGGAAGAAAAGAGAGTTGGACACAAAAATAAATAGGAAACAAGAAATGTAAGTAATGAAGGTCAGTAAAAGCCTGAGAATGGGTGACAAAATATGGCACTATTTCTGGTTTCAATACTTACATGATTCTAGAGAAGTTCCTCCAACACTATAAGCCTTGATTTTTTCAGAAACAAAGGACAATGCAAAATTCATTTCTAAGGAAATTTTGGAATAAGACATCCATAATATTATACTTGTAAGTTGATATAGAGTCTGGGTTCCCTATATGGGTACTTAGCTGGATCTGTCTCCAGACTCTTACATTTTATTTATTTATTTTTTCCATAATTTTACTGAGAAACAAATAACAATGAGACAGTTTCAAACCAAATTGGTAGGACAGTTTCAATAATTAACACATTGTATACATTCTTCCTAGTGGTTAATTGCTGTACAAGATGTGGACATGATATCCTCTTTACAAACACCATTAGCACAAATCACTCTATTCATTAAGAGAATGTAACTATATATCTATCCTAACCACTTTGAATACACAGATACAAATGGACATTCATCTGTATCCCCTTTTTGTTGTTAAGTTACGTTATTTGAATATTGTAGGTGTGTAAACTCAGCAAGATATTCTAAAAGAGTTCAGTAGTCCATAATAGTATTGGGTCTTCCACTTCACTGGCAGTGTCAGAAATTGTTGACCTGAGTCCCCTACAGCTCAACATAATACCGTGGCTTTACTTCTTATACTTCATTTTTATACTTTTCTGCTGGATGGTTAAGACCAAGGTAAAGCAGGACCTATACAACAAAAGTTGCAGATTTTGGCAGACTCTTACATTTTAAATCTATAAATTTCCATTTAATTGGTTCTTTTCATTTTATATATAATATTTTACTTTTTATGTATATGGTCTATAGTGTGTTCAGGGTCTCACTATGTAGATTGGATTCATAGTGATCTTCCTGTATTCAGCCTCCCAAGTGCTGGGATTACAGGCATACAACACCAAGCCCAGTCTCAATTGCCATCTCAGTGCACCCCGGGGATGGGGCCAGCATGGAATGCCAGGGATCAAACCCAGGCCACTGCACTCTGCCTAAGCAAATGCTTTAGTCTACTGAGCTGTCTGGCCAGCTCTTATCTATAATATTTTAAACTTTCTTTACTTTTATCATTGTAGAATATCATTGTCATAAAACATACCTTAAAACTACTTGATACAAAAAGTTTTAAATTATGTTTCTAGAATGAAGCATTTTCAAAAAATAAGATTCAATGATTAAAACCAAATCGAACTTCCTCCTTCCAATTGATAACAGAAATCAAATCAATATGCTTTAAAGTGAAGACTTTATACTTTAAAGTATTCTGACCACTAGTTCCTCAAATTATACTTCTAGTTTGAAGATATAAATAAGCATACATGGAAAACAGAGATTCTTATAGAAGAGGGATTTAAGACATATGCTTGGGTTCTGATCTCTCAGATGGCATCCAAAGTCTGAAACAGAGTGAATGTTTACATTCTCCCCTCAGAGTTTGTGTGTTGAAGTCATAGTCTCCAGCCCCCAAAATGATGGTCTTGCTAGGTAGGATTTTTAGGAGATAACTAACTTATAAGAACAGAGCCATCATCAGTGGAATTAGTACCCTGGTAAGAGAGTGTTGGTGTCTGGTTCACTCCTTCTACCATGTGAGGACTCAGCAAGAAAGAACCATCTCAACTTCCAGATCTGTGATAACTACATGCTATATTTGTAAGCCATTCAAATTTGATTTGAGTAGCTGAATAGACCAAGACACAACTTAACATGATTCTCTTATGATTTATATTGAGATGGTGGGAGGCCATGTTGGATCATGGATAGAAGACAACTTTCTTTGAGAAGGTACCTGTCTTCAAATATTAGTTTCACCAGTCCCAACTCTCTGACCCTGGATGAGTGACTTAATGTTCCCAAGCTTCAGTTTCCTTACCTGAGACCTGGTGATGGGTCTCAGGGTATATTTCACTTTTCTTTTGTATATGAGGATTCAACAAGAGAGTACATATGAAGCACTTCATAGAATGACATATAGTAAATGCTCCATAAATATTGGATGATTGTTAATTGTACATTTATGATCTTCTCCTTCGTGGAGAAACTGACTCCATCCTGATCATGGACTGAAAATTGAATCACCTTTCGTTACTGGGTAACCCTTCTACTTTTAATTTGTGAGTGATTGCAAAGTTCCAAGTGTGCCAGAAACTCACGTCATCCTACAGATCCAAATCTAAAGAGAAAGAAAATATCCCTCCTGCGGTGCACGGGTGCGGCTCTGCTGCTGTCCTCGGAGCACCGAGTTCACGGCAAGTCTGAACAGTGTGATTCTTGCTCTGGGCAGAAAACACTGAGCAAAAAAATGTCTGCATTGTAAGAAGAAAATCCAGACTGCTTCTTCAGTGCATTCCATAATCCCAAACTTCCCAGCTGCAGCAGTAGCAGTCCTAGTAGCCAAATTATTAAACATGGCATCTGAATATTGTAAAGAAATGAAAAAGGAAAGGTAGTTTGCAGTCTTAGGGTGAGGCAGTCAAACTTAGTGGAAAAATGTATGCATATTCACTAGATCTGTAGAAATGAAGATATTGCTTTAAAAGGCTACCTCGTTTGAGTAGGTGTTACTACTGGGATGGAGTCAGTTTCTCCAAGAGGGAGAAGATCATAAAAGTACAATTAACAATTATACAATGTTTATGTTGCACTTACTTCATGTCATTCTACTAAGTGCTTCATTTGTATTACCTTGTTGAATCCTCATATACAGAACAAAAGTGAAATATACCACCATCAGGTCTCAGGTAAGGAAACTGAAACTTGGGAACATTAAGTCACTTGTCCAGGGTCAGAGAGCTGTGAGTGGTGAGTATCTCCAGCGGTGGAATGCTGCATCTTAAGAACCCCGCCTACTCTCTAGTGACCATCTGAAGGGAGCTTCATAGAGGCAATGGTGCAGAGAAAGTAAAATACACTTTTTAATTTTAATCCTTGCTTGGATCCTGACCCCGCTCTATTTTGACATTTCTGAACTTTGCATTTAATATAAGGATAATGTAGAAAGAAACAAAGTAGTAGTGCCAACTCTGCAGGGGGAGGTTGTAGGGATTAAATTCTATCTATCTATCTATCTATCTATCTATCTATCTATCTATCTATCTATCTATCTAATCCACATTTCCACCCATCTATCTGGTGTTATATGAGTTAATATGAATCCTGACAAATAGCTAACACTATGCACAACTTGTTTTACTATGATTATTGAATTGGATTCAATCATTTATATTCTAATCTTGATGCCAATATTCTGAGAAATCAGAATAAACTTGGGATATCGGCTTAGTCCTTTGTCTGTTGTCTTCTCTGAAAACTGAGGATCCTACTGGTATTTATCTCATAATATTGTTGAGAGAATTAGGTGAGTTGATGTCAGCAAAGCCCTTAGGATAGTATCATTTCACACATAAAAGAGCTCCTTGCATGTTAGTCATTACAGATAGGCTTTTCGGACCTACCACTGTTCTTTATTTTTATTCTTTGCTCATGAATGCTTTCCACAAACACAGTCCCTGGGCTTCTTCTTGTTTCCTCAAGAACCCTTTTTGAGGAGGAATATAGCTGAACCCAGGAGGGTGGGTTTATTTCCTGGGAGCCAGCAGGACTCACCTTGAGCCTGCACTCCCTAGGAGGAAGGACAGCTAAACCCGTATGCAGAGACCGCGGGAGGGGCAAGCACAGAGGCGGCCTGGGGCAGAGGTAGACCAGTAGTCTCTGCAGTGCAGAAAGAACGAGAAGGACTCTGCCAAGGGGTGGCCTGGGTGGGTGAGGCCATGATAGTGTCATTTCTTTGGGAGCTGAGAAACATGGCAGAGAATGAAAGTGACTCTGACATGGGGCGCTTACCGGGCCAGGTGCTGCTCACCTCTCCCAAGTGTGAAATCCACTTAGGTAACAATTGCTATGCAATTTCTGAGTCCACAGCTTGTTCTTTACAAGCTTTTGGCAACTGTGGTATTCACTGGTCACACCCATCCTATTCTATATTTATTTTGAGTACGCAAAATAATCATCCCCTGGAGGTTAACTGGTTGAAATCTCTAAATCTCCCAAAAGTGTAATTACCTATTCATAATCCCTCTTCCCAATATTGCGTAAATCTCATTAGTACATATTTTTATATTATTCATCGTATGGAAAACATTGCTTTTTTTGATACTGAAAGAGTTGGCAGGGAGAGGCCCAGGTGCTTTGTTTGAATTATTTGGTTTCTTCTCTAGGATCAAATTAAGGAATTACCTGACAAGTGCAGGAGTTTCCTGCAGTAGCTGATTCTGCTCAGACCATTGTTCTTAAAGCAGGGGCCTCTCTGCAGGCCTGCTGGCTGATGTGGGGTCAGAGCCTGTGGAGGAAGGCTGTGCCTGTCTTGATTTTTCTCTGGGAGTGGTTCCTAGAAGGCTGTGGAGCTGAGCAACAGGAACCCCGCAGAGAACAAAATCCTGCTGCAGGCTCTGTGGACAGCCTGGCGGCCCTTGGCTTGACCTAACTGTCTGGGGCGGGCAGCATCCTCGAAAGATTTCTGTGCTTATGCAGTAAGAATTGGTGAACAGACATCATGGAGAGGTTTTTTTTTTTTTTTTTTTTTTTTCTCATTTTTTTCTAGAGATGAAATGAACATCAGAGGGATTTTCATAACATTCTTGTTTAATTGTTTGATTTGTGACCTTCCTATACTATAAGTACTAAGTGAAGTAGCCTCATCTCTATAGCGTGTGGGCAGCCCCCTTCTTTTCCACTTCTGTCATCCTTCTCCATTCCTCTTAGACCCATTCTCTCTAGGCAGCCCTCTTGAGCAAAGGACTTTTTCAAAAGCTGTGCATGCAATAGCTGTTTCCCGTCTGTGGCCATCACACCCAGGAATGTGGCCTTGTCTCTACTCTCAGTGGAAGCGCACTTTTCTGTCAACACTGTCCTCACTCAGACAGTATAGACACTTTCAACCGGCTACTTGCCTGGAGATGTTTTCGAGTAGGGGTCGAGTGTTGCACCGTGCACTGTGCGCCGAAGTGAGATCTAGGCCAAGTTCTTCGAGTGGCTCCTTCAGTGTGCATCCCAACTTCTTCAGTGGTGTGGGGACACATAGAGAGCGCAATGTGCACACTTCCAGCAAATCCCTCAAAGGAGGTTATTGCTGTTCTTTCTTCTCAGACTTTAACTCTTTTATTTCCCCCAAGAAAAAACTCCTGGGTTAAGATTGCAAAGCCAGTTTTTGTTCCTTTCCATCGCTGCTGTTATATCGCACTTCTGATACCATGTTATGTGCGTATACACTGTTGTCTGCCCTGAACTACTGCAGTCTCCTGAAGTGTAGAGGCTTTTCTTCTGAGGATTTATATTCTTTCATTCCTAGCACAGCGTTCCATACAGCGAGCCCTCTATATAAGGCTGAGGAAGGAACGAGTGCTGGAGCGTAAGCCTCATCACTGCCTGCCTGCCTGCTGAGGAAGAATGACTACTTCCTGTTGAACTGTGCACACTTTCAAGTTACCCTCCTGCATTCTGTTTCTCATGTAAGTACTGTTATTAAACTTGTAAATACTTAACAGAAGGCTGTTTTTTTGGCAGCGAGTGAACTTCTTTTGTCTTCTGTTCCCGTGAATATCCTAACCACTTTGGCACTTTGATCTGGGGGGCATTTCATCCTCAGAAATGCAAAGGAGTTGGCCACTGTACAAAATGTGCTCTATTTCCTATTGCCATAAAAATCCACTGCTCTTGAACCTTTGCCCACCCCCTTTCATGATAATGTGCAAGCCACTAAATTGCAGTTACTGGTTGTGGCTATGGCCATCAGAAAATCGTGAATGCCATGTAGATTTGAGGCTTGCTCCACTAAAGAGTCCACAATGGCTTTACTGTAACTGGGTTAACTAGAACTTGGCAAACAGCTAGCCACGGAGGGTGATACCAAGTCCCCTTCCCCCCTCCAGGATGCTGGCCTGATCTTCTTGTATTTGTGCAACTGGCCCATCCAGAGAGCCAGGGAAGCTGGGAGGAGGGTGCCGTTGAGGGCCCCTCTCTCTGGGTCAGGTTGTCCTTTTGCAGCTCTCTTTTCACACATAGCTTCTCTTCCAACAATGTGAAGTAGGTTACAGGATAGCTTGTTTTCTTTTGCTATTTGAAATACAGCATTCGGGGTCATGCTCTGAATAATCTGTGCTTGTTAGAAATGACTATCGTCCTCTGGAAGCAGTAACAAAGGACTACGTTTAAATTAAATTCAGCCAAACAAGAGCCTCTCCACAGAATCAATGGAGCCAGGCATTTTTCTGAGAGATATTTTGGCTTTTTAAAATCTGCAATATTTCAGGGCACAAATCAACAAAGATATCCCAGAATTGTAAAGGACCCTGGGCCATTGTCAAGAATGCTTGAAAAATATTTGGTAATATTTAGGGTGAGAGTAAGAACATAAGATAAAAATTTAGATGCAATCATTTTTAATATAATTCATTTTTATATCTGACAAACTATTCTTCCTCAATTTCCTACTGTAAAATTCCAAGTATTGATTTGTTGAAAGATAGTTTCATCTCTTTATTAAATCTTTATGACCTCAAAAGCCCAGTGCCACAGCAGAGCTTTCAGCGTTGATTTGCCTAAGTGTATTCCTACAGGCGACAGGAGGCAGTGATGATCAAGAACATGGTGGCTTACAGTGCAGAGTAGCATACTTAAGCCAATGCAAGGTGATAGATCTATTTAAAAACTGTCTTTTCTTCATGATGTCACAGTTAAAAACCTAACTCTAGTACTCACAGATACTCATAGTCTTTAATGCAGCAAAGTAGTCATACCTGCCAGTTCCTCACAGCCCAAACCTTTCAGTCTTTTCCCAGACTAGAGGGAGAAATATATCCAAAGCCAACCAACATTGTCTTTTAAGGTAGAAGAAAAGAACATTCCATCAGTTACTTTAATGACTTGCCTGTGGTTGCTGATTTCCAATTAAGGATTAATCCTGTCTAATAACTCTAATGAACAGGTTAATTATTAATATACACTGAAAAATTAATACCCTCATATTTGCTCACCTTGTCTCTGTGGCAGGCAGTATCAGTGTAGATACATGTACTTCTTTGCTGTACATGTTTTATCTTTCAGGTCAAATGTTGAAGCTTAATCAGCATGGTTATGCGAAGCAGTCATTTTTCCTGGTTTCTGCCTTACCTGGGATGTGATGGCCTTTAGTGCTCGCTGTCTTTTTGCGAATTCTTTCTGTGCGCCTTTTCTGCACAGGAAGCACATAAGCCAAGTGCACACCCTTTAGCAATTTACCTTATAGCACAAAGAGTGTTCATATCATTCTCTATTGCTTTATCCTTCTTTCTCTTACTGCTTTCCTTGATCCCATAGAGCTCATACTCTTCCAGCTAGTTTGACCTTGAGGGGTCTTGTTTTAAGTCAAAGCCAACTATGCAGTGCTCTGTGATGCTCAGAAGCATTATCTCAGTTCAGTCATCAAGTTCTTCCTGAATCCTTTCCCTCTGAGAAGACCGATTAGCTTCTAACAACGCCCGTTTTACCTCTGGTGCTCCCTTCTGTCTCTGCTAAAGTGTCTACTATGAATATTTCCAAACTTTACTGTTGGAATCACAAGATTAAATTTCTCAACATTCGTCCCCCAAAATATAGCATTCCTGCTTCCATTTCTAGACATTCGGATTGACTCAGTTGGTCTTGGAGGGTGCTTGGGACTCACCTCACAAATGAGATTCGGAAGTGATCACACTTGGCAAACACCAGTCTCATTAGCCACCTTATTTCTTTCTGCCTTTCTCAGTGGCAATGCCATATCTGCCCCCTCGGTGTACGAGGGCACTTCTTACTGCTGCTTCTGAAAAACTGCAAGAGGAGGGAGAGTGGGAGTGGCAAGGTAAGAGAATAAGGAACTTCATTTTGGAAAAACACTGGGTTCTGGAGGAGGTGCCCATCTTACCATCTTTTAGAAGATGACTAAGTTGTTCCCTTTTACTACAAATTGGTGATGAGACAAGATGTTTAGCTCATGCTAGAGTCATGATGAGACACCTGCCTCACCCCCATTTTAATATTCTGTCTGGAAGGACTCCACATGATAAGGAGGATCCATGATCTGTGTGCCCATGTGCATGCAGGTTCCTGCCAAAATACTTCCACCCTGACCTGAAAGAACCCCACCTTTGGCTGCAGAGGTCACTGCTGTGGAATTATTATGCTGGCATTTTGTTCTTGGGGCTCTTCATTCAGGACTAGCTTTTCTTTTCATATTTATTAGTGCATATTTGCTGTGCATAGCAATTGCATTCACAGTGGGGAGTTGGTACGTGTACTCCACAGACTAGTAATTTGTACATCCCTTTCCCTTCTGCTTCCTTGCCTCCTTCAATCTCTAGTTCTTCTTCCTACTTGTAAGGGGTTTATCTTCTTTTCAATTATCTATCTTTTATGTTTCTCGTTTCATTATTTAGAGCCAGGAAGATAACAGCAGCACAGTGCCTGCCTGGCAAGTACAAGGTCCTAAGTTCAATTTCTGGTATCAAGCAAACACATTATATATACTTTGGGTTCCTCATGTAAAAGAAACAATTAGATACTGTGCCTTCATGCCTGATTTATTGCATTTGACATGGTTTCAAGGTACATCCATTTTCCTGAAAATGATTCAAATTTAGACCTCTATCCAATCATCTGCTGGCAGACATACAGGCTGCTTCCAAGATTTGGCTGTTATGAATTGTGCTGCTATTAGGGCTGGCCAAATAGCTCAGTGAATTAAAGCACCTACAAGAAGGCACAGGGGCCGGGGTTTGATCCCTGGGCCTGCTGTGTCGGCCGCGTGCCTGGGGTGCACTGAGATGGCAATTGAGACTGGGCATGGTGGTGTGTGCCTGTTACTCCAGCATTTGCGAGGCTGCAAACAGGAGAATCAGTATGAGTGCAATCTAATAGTGAGACCCTGAGCTCCCTGTAGACCCTTGCCTAAAATACAGAAAAGAAAAATGAATTGTGCTGCAGTAAACATAGGTGTGCGTGTGGTACTGTAATATGATTTCAGGAAGATATGAAGGAAGGGAATAGCTGGATGGAATGGAATTTCTACTTTTACTACTTTGAGGGCTCTCTGTACTGATATTCATGGTAGTTATACTGATGATGACTTCTGTTTGGGACAATGTAAAATTTATTGAGTATAATATTGTCTTTTGCATCCTTCAGTATTTAAATTGAATCCAATAAAATAATTAAAATATTGTCATCCTTTCTGTGTTGGGGTAGTAGAAAACTGTTACAACCCTTTCCGTACATAATGATAAAAACTGTTGAAAACTTTGGAAAAGACAAGCTAGTCAGTAACTGTGCTTATCTCAGGAATTCTTGAATTTGGAATGGTGATCCCATCAGGATTCTGTTTGATTGTAGGTGTGAGGCTGTGCTTGAGAGATAAGTTTTGAGCTTAGGAGACAGCTTGACAGCCACACCAGAAGGCTAAGTACCAAGAAAATGAACTCAGCTCAAAAATCTAAACCCCTTGACCTGCCTACTTGGGTGGTTGGATGGATGGGCATTTTATAGTTTTTTGAACATGTTGGAAAGATGTCCTGAGAATCAGGCAAACATGTTATTTGTCAAACTTGATGACAATTCAGCTGCCAGTCAGTGTCAAAGCAGTTAGCAAAGCAGAATTTTGCCAAAAGCTACGAGCTACTGGCTGAATGATGGGATTAGTTAGCATGACCACAATCTTTGAAAGGATTAGAACATTGAAGAAAAGAACTTGTATGGAAAAATATGGACTGGAGGACATAAGGTTGGAACTTTGTCACATAAAGATAAGTTAGTTGGTGTGTTAGATTTCCATCATCTAAGAAAATACTTAAGAATATCAACTTATAGAAATGAAAGGGTTATTTTGGTTTGCAGTTTTAGAGATTTCAGCGTATGACCATGTGGCCCTGTTGATTTTGTCCTTTGCTATGGCTGTACATCATGATGAGGAGTGTGGGATGCTCACCTCATCCTGGTTGGGAAGTCAAAAGGAAAGGGGTGGGACTTCACATCACTTCAAGGATGTGCCCCAGGTACCCTAACTTCATCCCACTAAGCCCCACCCCCCATTGGGAGATATTCCAGATCCAGTCTATCGCATTAGAGATCATGATGCAAATTGTGCTATAAGAGAAAAGATCATGAACTATATGCAGGACATAAAATCATAGAAGAGCTAACTGGAAGGCTTGATTGTTAGTTTAATAATCACTAAATTAAAACTCTTTACATTGCCCTAAAGATATAGCAGTTTTCTTCTCTGGACATTCATTCATGGCTTCCTATTGCCAAATCTTGAACATGACAGATGAGTCCCTTGGTGATCCGGCCTTCAGGGCTGATCACAGCATCTTTCACCTTTTTCAGCACAGTGACTTTTTGTTTTTTCCTGGAATATTCTCAGCTTCCTCCTGTCGAATCCTTTGCACATGAGAGTCACTCTTCCTTCCTTATAATTCAGCTGACTCTGCCCCTCTTGCCATCAAGTGTGGCTGAAGTGACTTCACCCATACGACACAAAGAAAGACCGGCACTTACTAGGTACCCAAGAAATATTTGCTGAATGACTGATCAAAAGTCTTTCAACTATAGTGGAGAGGGGCTGGCTGAAAACAATGTATGGTGATAGGAAAAAGGGAAAGAAGCTGAGGACCACAGCTCATCGAAATTCTAAGTAACTCAGAATTCTTAGCTATAAGATATATGTGTTAACTTGATTCATTTTGCAGGATTACCTGCTTAATCATTTATTGAAAAGTAAGTACTTTGTGAATTCAAAATTCATGAACTAAAATGATGAGATTTGGTAATTAAGAAAGGTAGTACTGGAGGACAGAATATGAAAGTTCATAGACTATGTATAAGGATGCTGAGTGTTAACAATATAAATAAATTTAGGATTAATCTAAGTTGTAATGGTTCAAGATCCATTTCATTCTCTCTCTCTCTCTCTCTCTTTTTTTTTTTTTGTATTTTAGGGAAGGGTCTACAGGGTGTTCAGGGCCTCGCTACTAGATTGAACTCATAGTGATCTGCCTGTTTACAGCCTCCCAAGAGCTGGGATTACAGGCGTGCCCTCCCCCCCCCCCAGTTGCCTTCTCATTGGGCCCTGGGGGCAGGGCCAGCATGGCGGGTCTGGGAATTGAACCCTGGGCCCAGGCACCTGCTTGCATGTGCTTTAATCTGCTGAGCTATTTGGCCAGCCCCATTATATTTTTAATTATAACATGAAATATAACAACTGTCCACCTAAACTTTTGCAGACTATATGAATCAACCTCTCACTTTGTTTGAAAAAATGGGTTAAAACTTATGAAGTGGACACACTAACTTGCTATTTGTCTATAAAGCATTATGTAGAGAAAATCATTCAAGCTGAGGAGATAGTTTGATGATCTAAGCACCTGCCTGACAAGCAGAAAGACCTGAGTTTGATCCCTGGAACTCTGGGTGTGCCTTGCTGGCTGGAAACCAGGCATGGTGGTGCATACCTCTAATTCCAGCGCTGGGGAGGCTGAGACAGGAGGATCACTACTATGAGTCTGAGCTGTGTGGTGAGATCCTGTACCAAAAAATGAATTTAAAAAAAAGAGAAAATTCCAATTTTTATAATATTATTTGATTTAGCAGTTTTTTAATTCCTCTAAACATTTGTAAAATCAGCACTGTAGAGATTTCTAACACAAACTACTGAAGAAAACTGGATTTCATAAATGAAAGAGCTCTAATGTTAATAATTTTCAATTAAACATACAAAATTAGATGTAATACAGTGCATCTGAGTTCACACATTATGTAAATTAGAAAAGAACTTGAAAAAGTATAAGGCAATTTTCTTTTCACTTTTCCCAGTCTCACAGATACAGTATATGCTCATGAGCATGAGTGTTCATGGGAAATTCACTGTGCTATGACTAAAGCTAGAGCTTAATTTAAGCTCCACAGCTCAACACTGTACTGAAGGAAAGTTCACATCCACAACATTCCACCTGAGACCAGCTAGTTCCCCTCACTCTTGCTATTGTTCTTTGGGCTGATCAAAAAGTGGACTGAATCCTACCTGTAAGCCAATGTGGTTTCCACACCTGAGAATTTCAATCTGACTTTCGGCTTTGCAAACACCAGGCTGAGAATCAGCACAGATCCACCCCCGAGGGAGAGATGGAAGGGCTGGGGAATCAGTTTTGCAAGATGCCGGTTCTTCCCAAATCAGAGAAATTTCCTTTATTGAAAATGTATTGCTCCTGTTGTTCAGTGCAACCCTTTTGTGTGTGTGTGAAATTACAATAATGATAGTAGTCTTTTCAAAATATTTTATTTGAACATTTTCTTTCTATTTTACAGTGGTGGTTATGCTTTATGGTTCTTATTTACACTTTCAGTTTCTCACACTAGAGAAACAATTCGATCTTTGCACACGCGTGTTTGATTAATTTAAGAATATGGTCTCAATGTGTCTCCATTTGACTAGAAATGTCTCAGTTATCCTTCTTTATGGCAATTTAAAATGTCGATAATAATAATGGTTTCCTCGATTATAGTTTCTTCAAACATATTAACATGAGAAAGAGAGAGAGAAAAAGAAATGGACTCAGATGTACTGTGCAGTTTAGCAATTTATGGCCAATTCTATTTTGTCTGATTATACCGCTGTCTGCTTTCTCTTCCCCGGATCTATTCTCATTCACAAATTTTAGTTTTGAAATTCAGAAGAGAAGGATTAGTTTGTCTATATTTATCTTGAAATTTTATTGTTTAAAATTAATTTTATTGGAAAATTAATTTTAAGTATACATAATGATCACATTCATCACACAGAGTTTGTACCTGTACATGATATGTATTGATTCTTCTATTTCTCCCTCCCCCTCGCCTCTCTTCAACCTTTCTTCCTTTTTTATCTAGAAAATCTTTTTCCATGTTCCCTTTTATTATCTTTTTTCTTGTTCCTTCCTCCATTGCAATTTTAGTGATTATAAAATTCTAAATAAAATAGAAATAGGCTTCATGGAGAATATTGAATTCTTGCACTTGAGTGGAAAGAAGGTGGAAACAGGAAAAAGATAATACTTTCCCATGAGTGATAGGGAGAACTGATATTTAACCCCTTGGAATTTTATTCCATGTCTAGTGATTTTTCATGATGTCACATAAACAAAAATAAAAACGCATAATATACAGGACCCCTAACTCTGGCCACATACAAAAATAAGACAAAATTGATCATAGATCTAAATAAAAGAAATAGAACCATGAATACCAGGAAAAAAATCATAAATACAATTCTTTGTGACTTTATTTTTTAAAATAATTTTATTGAGAAACAAATAGAAATAAGACAGTTTCAGAACTGATTATGAGCACAGTTTCAATAATTAATACATTGCATATTGTTGTAGTGGTTATTCATTGTACAAGATGCAGACATGATAGCCTTCCACAAACACTATTAGAACAAATCTCTCTATTCATTGAATTAAGAGAATGTAGCTGTATATCTATCCTAACTATTTTGAATATACAGATACAAAATGGTCATTTATTTGTATCCCCCTTTTTTGTTTAGTTTTGTCAGAGAAAGGTATTCCATTGTCATTTAAATATTGTAGGTGTGTGAATTCAGCATTTGTGACTTTAAATTAGGAAGTTTTTAAAAAAATAGATGATGCCAGCAACCCAGCAATCAAACAAAAGTAGGCATCTTGGACTTCATCAAAAGTAAAAACTTGTGTGTCTTAAAGAACACAATCAAGTCAATGAACAACTGGTCCCAGAGCGTGTGAATACGGCTGCAAGTCATGTAAGTGATAAAGGTCTAGTATCCAGATATATAAGGACATATTTCTACTCAATTATAAAAAGATAATGTAATTAAAATGGGCAAAATATTTGAATAAGCCTCATTCTAAAGACAATATAGAAATTACCAATAACACATCATCTACCACCTGGGAAATCCAAATGAGAACCACAGGGAGGTATCATTTCATAGCCTACCAGGACTGCTATAATATAGAAGAAAATGATAGGTGTGAGCAAGGTGGAAAGATGGGGAGCTAGTGATGTGCTAATGAGACAGGAAAGAATTCAACCATTTTGAAAAACAATTTGAAAGTTTCTTAAAAAGTAAAATATATAGATGAAAGCATAAAAAATATAGTTATGCTACCAGACAGCAATTACTCTCCTTGGAATGTACCCTAGAGAAAGGGCAGTGCATGGTCACACAAAAACTTAGATGGCACTGTTCGAAGAAACACTATTCATGATTCCTAAAAAGTGGAAACAAAGGTGTGGAGGCACACGTCTGTAATCCCAGCACTCAGGAGGCTGAGCAGGAGGATTGCTGGGAGCTTGAGACCATCCTGGGGTATATAGTGAGTTTGGGGCCAGCCTGAACTACATAACAAAACCCTATCTCAAAAAACAAGAAAAAACGGAGTAGAAACAATATAAAGGGGGTGTCAACTGATGAACGGATAAGCAGAATGATATATTCATGCAATGAAATATTACTAAGCTTTAAATAAGAATGACATAGGGGGCCGGTGAGATAGCTCAGTAGAATCAGTGCTTGCCTGGCAAGCTCAAGGGCCTGAGTTCAATCCACAGTTCCACCAAAAAAAAATAAATAGATAAAAAATTTTAAAAAAAGAATGACATGCTGAGTAATACTATGGCATAGATGAATCTTTGAAACATTTTGCTGGATGAAAGAAATTCAAACAAAAGGACCATGATTTTATGAATTGTCCAGTAAAGGCAAATCCATACCTGCACAAAGTAGATTAGTTGTTGCTAGAGGCTAAGGGACATCTGGTTTCTTATTAGGGTCATAAAATGTTCTAGAATTAGGTAGTGGTGATGGTTGCAAAACTTTGTGAATACACTAAAAAAACCCATGATGTGTGCACCTTAAAAGTGTCAATTTTATAGTATGGAAGTTAGGTCTCAGTGTAAAATAGAAGGGCTTTACTTCCTTAAATCCCTCAAAATTATTATCTTCATTAGAGTTATTTTCTTTCTTTTTGCCTCTTTACACCACTCTTCTTCTAAACGGAAATTCTACAGCATAGACCAAAGTCTTCCTCTTGCACACTTGTCCAACCCAGGGCCTTTCTCATGCGAGGCAGGCTCTCTACCACAGAGCTACATCCCTGGCAACTTTTTAAAAGTAATCTTTTTTATTTAGAGTAAGTGGAGCTTTGTAGAAAGTTTCCATTGTAGTACAGAAAAACTCAGTTTTCAATCAATTACCCCTGTTGTCAGCATCTTTTCCTTATTGGTAATTAAAAAATTTTTCTTAGTGCACACACGCAATGCATAATGATTACATTCAGGGTGGTGATGTCAGCGTCTTATATAATGGTGGGCCCAGAACTAAGAAACTAACACCAGTACATTGTCATCGAAACCCCACAATTTGTGCAGATACTATGTTTTCCCACTATGACCTGTTTCTCTACCCAGTTCCGGTCCAAGAGTCACTTTGCATTTAGTTGATATATCCTTTCTGGGCTCTCTCATCTGTGACATTTTTTTCGTTCTCTCCTTATTTTTCATGACCTTAAGCATTTTAAAGAGAATTGTTCAGGTGCTTAACCCACCTCAAGTGGGTTAGGTGTGTCTGCTCTTTTTCTCATGGTTGGGGCTGTGCCTGTGGGGACGTAGGCCATGGAGCTGATTCACCTTTCCCATCATGTCTTATTAGGGGCATGATCAGCCTGCTAATCATTGGCTATGCTAGTCTCGAGTGTGTCTGTCACTCAGTGCTCACCAGGTGGTTCCACAGAAAGGCTGCTGTAATTTTCCTTCCCATGTTCTAATGTTTGGAAGTGAGTCACCAAGTTGAGCTCACAGTCCAAGTAGGGCATTGGGAGATTAAGCTGCATCTTTTGGAGGGGTGTAGCTCTCATAGTAGAAGCAATTCTTCTGTATGGAAGTTTTGTCTCTTTTATATATGTATCTGGTCTTTAAGTTCCATCAATATGGAATCATGTATATGTATTTTATGCTTTGTGTTAGAACCGAGCTCAATTTTTTTGGTTCTTATCCTCCACCATACTCTCTCCATTTTATCCTTCTTTAATTGTTTTCTTTTCTCTTCCATCCTTTCTCCCTCTACTCCCCAAGTTCTTCTTCTTTTTGCATCACTTTTTCTTGCTTTATAATACCTGTTATACACTTCAGTCCTTATATACCCTTTTGGGTTTTCACAACAGAGAAACAATGCAATATTTGTACACATGTGACCAACTTATTTGAATTAAGAGTATGGGCTCAAGGTGCATCCATTTACCTAGAAATGTCTCAAGTTTATCCTTCTTTATGGCTAAGAGGTACTTCATTTTATAAAAGAAAATCACATTTTTTATCCATTCCTCAATTAATGGGCATTTGGGTGGTTTCCAAGATTTGGTTATTACAACTTTTGCTGCTATCATCAATAGTATGCATGTGGGATGAGGATTTCAGTTCTCCCAGGAGTATACCCAGAAAATGAATAGCTGGGTCAAATGGAAAACCTAGTTCTAGTTTTTTCAGTGGTTGCATTCATCTGTACTTCCGCTAACAGTGAAGAAGGATTCTTTTCCCCCAGCCCTTCGGGCATTTTTTTTTTTTTTTTTTTTTTTTGACAGAACTGGGGATTGAACTAAGGCCCTTGTGCTTGCCAGGGAAGCACTTATTCTGCTGAGCCATCTCCCTGGCCCCTTCCTCCAGCATTTGTTATTGGTTGGCTTCTTGATGATAGCCATTCTTTCTGGGGTCAGATGGAGTCTCAATGATGGTTTTATTTGCATCTCTTGACTGACCAGTGATGTTGAATATTTTTCAAATATTTGTTTGCTGTTTGTATTTTTTCCTCTGAGAAGTGTATATTCACCTCAGAAGCCCATTTTTAGATTTGGTCTTTCAGTTTGGACATCTGGTTGTTTTCTTCAATTCCTTGTATGTTCTAGAGATTAGTCATACCTGAGGATCAATGGAATAGATTAGAAGATATAGGAACAACTTCAAGTGTACTCAGCCACCCTTGAAACCTCAGTTTTCTTTAATGAAGAGGCCAAACTCTTTCACTGGAAAAAGATAGCCTCTTTAATAAATGGTGCTGGAGAAATTGGCTTCCTATATAGCAAAACCTAAAACTAGACCCATCTGTCTCACCCTGTACTACATTAAAATTGAAATGGATCAAAGATCTCCCTGTATTTTGTTTTATTTCTTAAAATGTCTCAGATTTGGCCACTTTAGTTTTTTCAGATTGATTTGTTTTACCTTTTCCTTTATGACTCTTAATTTGTATGTATATGTATCTGTCCATCTGTCATATTTTTAGCACTTCTTTACTTCTAGCACTACAAAGTACTCTAGAATCTTCTTGAATATCCCTAGTTCCAGACCTAGTATCAGTCCCAATTGCTATACTGTAGAATGGCATCGGAAACCAAGATCTACATAAGAGAACCTGTACTATTACATCCTGTAACTCAGTGGTATCCCAAAATTCTGATCAAGTAGATTATGGGGCCACAGAGGAAAATGATTGACAATGTATAATGGGCCTAAGGAGATCAACTACAGAAAAAAAAAAAAATTTCTCTCTTGCTTTCACAGAGAGCAAAATGGTCAAACAATGGCCGTGACTCATCCACATGGCTGACACTGACAAAGGATCTACAAACTTTGGTACAGGGTTTCAGGTTAAATCCTGAGGGGATTTGACTGACCTTGTCAGGTACAAAAGTTACATTTCTTGTTATATAGGTCTTGCTTTATCTTGGTCTTAACCAAAGTATAAAAACGAAGTATAAAAAGTAACACCATATTAATATGCTGAGCTGTAAAAGGCTCAAGTCAACAACTTCTGACATTCCCAGTCCTATGGATAACCCACTAGTTTTATGGACAACTGGACTATATTGGATTATTTTGCTGAATTCATGCACTTACAATATTTAAATGGCAATGGAATACCCATCTCTGACCAAACTAAATAAAAAAAGGGGATATAAACAAAGGACCATTTTGTATCTGTATATACAAAATGGGATAGATATACAGCTACTTTCTCTTAATTCAATGAGAAGAAAGATTTATACTAATAGTGTTTGGACAGGATATCATGTCTGCCTCTTGTACTATGAACAACTACTATGAAGACAACAATATACAATGTATTAATTATTGTAACTATCCTACTAACCTGTTTTGAAACTGTGTCATTGCTATTTGTTTCTCAATAAAATTAATGAAAAAAAAAAAAAAAAAAAAAAGAAACCAGGATCTGGGGACTGGATGTAAAACTTGTGAGATTTCCTATAATGGAAATGCATCAGGTTGAAGGAAAGGAAGAGATCGGCTGTATAGTGAATGAAAGAGGCAAGAAGAAGAAAAAAGAATGAGTGTAGACAGTGGTTGAAGTCTGAATGTCTCATGGGAGGTAGACATTCAAGCATGGCACCTACTGAGTTTTCCATGTGAAACACTGTACCCAAATGTGCTCAGAAGTTCCACGCTGGCATTTTATTTTATTTTAATTATTTTATTTATTTTACTTATGTATTTAGTACAGGATTTCACCACGCAGCTTGTACTTATAGTGATCCTCTTGTTTTCAGCCTCCCCAGTGCTTGGATTACAGGGTTACACCGCCACTCCCGGACTCGGTGGCCGGCTCAGCATGCCCTGGGGGCGGGGCCAGAGTGGCATGCGGTGCTGGGGATTGAATCCTGATCCCTGTGCTTGCCTAACCACGAGCTTAGTCTGCTGAGCAATCTCGCCGGCCCACACATTGGCATTTTAAACTGATGATGAGACATGGAGGAAATCTGTGTCAAGCTGGCTTCGAAATTGAATATGATACACCATTCAAGTAGAAAAATCCACCTTTCAGATTCATCTTTATTAGTGTCCTCAAAATAAAGCACTGCTTGATATCACTATCTTTGTGGGTTTTTTTTTTTTCCTTTTTACAAAGCGAGAGCAAATAGGCACTTAAAATAATGAAGGAAATAATGATAACTAGAGAGTGCTATTGTTTGCACTTTATTATTATGACTTTTTCTTTTATTTTGTCCCAGGCAGAGAAAGACCTGAGAGCAGGCATGTGAATAGCTGTGATGGGGAGATGGGAAGGGAGGGGCTGTGGAAGGCACAGTGAAGGCGACAGGGCAAGTGCCGCAATTTTGTACTCCAAACCTTAGTGCAGAGGCTGCCTATATGGGGACTGTAAAGGGAAATCTGTTTAATAGGAGAGCACCGAGGTGGACAACCTTGCTGTACTTACATTAACATATGTGCGTCTCACGAAATGCATTTGGAAAATGCTGGCAAAAACATTTTTTTAAGAATAAAAACGAGAGTGCAGTTTTTTTTTTTTTTTTTTTTTTCAGCTAAAGATTTTGAATTGTGCTGTAGATTAACTGGAAGTTACAAAAGCTCTCCCTGAGTCAGCTAAATAGTAAAATGAAGTTCCCCAAAGTTGATTTAGCACTGGTGGCTAACATAATAACTCAAGAATTGTCGATTCAATCTATTTGGAGGACAGGACTCGTGTTTTGATTCTACCTTATTTGCCCGTGGTGCCTCAAGCCTTGCTGTAATTAATAATATATTGTTGTACTTGTAGAATCCCTTTTATCTTGGAAACCTGTGATCCTAGAAGAAAAATATGGCACAGTTTGCCCTAAACCAAAATAAATGAGATCTTCTGTTTGATTTATAAATCTTCATTTTCCTGCTTACTTATCTCTGGAAGCAGCATGGCTGTACCCCAGGGCTGGATTTCCCCTACCTGTGCTGTTGACCTGCCATGGAGCTGCGTGCCTCCGGAGCTTGCAAAGGGCCACATTCTGTTCTTCCACTCCCTTACAAAAATCCCTATGTTGAAGTCCTGATGCCAGTAGCTCAGAGGATAACATATTTGGAGGCAGGGTCTTTTCTTAATGAGACAGGGTCTTTAAAGAAGTAATTAAACTTGGTTAAGTTTACCAGTACTGGTTGGCTCTAATGTAATCTGGTGTCTTTCTAAACAAAGGAATTTGGACACAAGCCCTTGTGCAGGGAAGACGATGCACCAAGATACAAGGAGCAGATGCCCCCTTACTAGGGACTTAGTAACACAACCTTCCCTCATGGCCTTCCAAGGATCCAACCCTGCTGTTGCCTTGTTTCAGACTTCTAGCCTTCAGAACTACTAGAAAATAAATTTCTGCTTTGCTAAGCTACCCAGGCTATGGTACTTTATTATGGAAACCCTTGCAAACCACTGTAGTGCTATGTGACCTAATCACCATCTCTTTTGCAAGGAAGAGAAAAGGAGTGTTTGTTGTGAGTCATTGTATTAAGAAATGAAGTGATTTTTTTTTTTTTTTTTAATCTCAGTAATTATCGCAATTACCCTTGAGGTAGGATTAAGTTCATTATATTGAAAATTAGGTAATTTATACAGAATCAGAGCTGGAATAGATTTGAATGTGGACTATGCTCACGTCAGGTCCTTGCTCTTTTGCTTTGTATAACAGAAAAAGAAAGTACAGCATATAATAACCCAGGCCCAACCCATAATGTAATATACTTCTGCAATGACTTAAATAAAGATATGCTTGCAAATTAGGAGAGGGATTGCATCCAAGAAAGCTTTAATCTGGAAATAACCAAGAACCCCAAGATAAACAAATAGCTCTTAAGAGAACAGGAAATTCCAGGCTCTCATTAGATGGTGCTAGGACCTACTTCATGAGGCCCTGTAGTGCCAGCATGTCAGTTCAGTAGGACTTTTGGTGATTGACCATAGCCTATTGACATCTGAAGTTTCTTACCTATCCCTGTTCACATAGTTCTACTTTTCATTCAGAAGGGAATTTTTCATACTTGCAATATTTAAATGGCAATGGAATACCCATCTCTGACAAAACTGAACAAAAAAAGGGGATATAAGTGAAGGACTATTTTTTATCTGTATATTCAAAATAGTTAAGATAGATATATAGCTACTTTCTCTTAATTCAATAAATAGAAAGATTTGTACTAATAGTGTTTGGACAGGATATCATGTCTGCATCTTGTACTATGAATAACCACTAAGAAGGCAACATGCAATATATTAATTATTGCAACTGTCCTACTAATTGGTTTTAAAGCTGTCTCATTGCTATTGTTTCTCAATAAAATTATTTTTAAAAAAGGAATTTTTAAAAGCACCAAAGTGAAGGAGTCACCCACTGTATTGATATGGCAGGAAATACACACTATAATCTAATGTAGTCCCTTACCTAAGGAAGCACCGGCCACTTTTTATTTATGGACAAATCATTAACATAATACTTTGTGGCTGAATAGAAAGAGAACAAAGGATTTTAAATTCTTCTATCTTTAGCTCTAGAGACTGATTCACTCTGGGGAGAGGTATATAACCGTTCTCTGCTCTAGTTTCCTAATTTATAGACTAGAAATAAAATGTGGGGCACTTTACTTGAAAAGGCTTTTAGAAGATGAATGAGGTAGTCTCTTTTAAAATAATACACAGTTGTTGAAAAACAGCTATAACCTTTCTGTAACTATTGGAAAAATGATGAGGCCCAAAACTTGACTTTGACCCTATCAAAGCTTACTTGAATCTTTTAACCCCATGTGGTTCCAGACTATCTCAAGTACTTCTGTTGCTGTCTTCCTTAGTAAGGTAAAAGGTATCCACGTGATAGAAACTACCATGGGGGACAGATGAATGGGTATGTTTTGGTTTTGTCATGCAGGGAAATTCATCCTACCCTAAAGAAGTCATTTCATTTCTGTTTTTCTGTAACCACACATACTTTGCCATGGGTAGCATTTGTGGCAAGGTTTCCGGTTTTATCCCTTAATTTCTAGTGAACAGGGAAGGTTTCCACTGTATTTTTTTTAGCCTCTTTCCCAGATGTGTTTAGAAAGGCACATTGGATGGTGCATTTGGAATGAGTGACCAGGATACCTTGGGTTAAATTAGAATTTGGAGGTTTCAAATATTCTATGGATTAAATAGTGCTCTCCTCGAATTCTTACATTGAATCTTCAACTCACAATGTATCTGTATTTGGAGAGTGGGTTTTAAAGGAAGCAACTAAAGTTAAATGAGATCATAAGGGCAAAGCCCTAGTCTGGTGAATATACTTGTAAGAGGAGACACACAATTACATTGCTCATGTTCCTGTCTTTCCTCTTTATTCATCTTTCTCTGCCTTTCCTCCACCGTGAACAAATACCGGGATGACTCCCACCTATAAGCTGGAAAGAAGAGCCTCGCCAGAAAATATCCCTGCTGCCCTCCTGATCAGTGACCTTGGCTTCCAGAGGACTTAAGTTCGTGTTATTTAGGATGCTATGGTACTTTATTATAGAAGATTGAGCAGTCTAATACAAAATACGTAACCTCCTAGGGCTGAGAAGGGGATTGTCACACTTTAACTGTAAAGTGTCATGCAGTAAATATTTTAGGTTGCGTGAGTCATATAGGTTCTGTGGCAAGCATTAAACTTCAGCCCTCTGGCACAAAACAGTTGCAAACAGTATGTAAAATAATGTAATAAAACTTGTATAGAGCGTCCTCTCTGCCCTCATCATGGTCTGGAAGAGTCTACATTTGTAATCCCAGAGAAAAGTTATTGGAATTCCAGTAAGTATTACCATCTACCCCTCTCAGTACAACCCATGGTGAGAATAAGGATACAAGGACATACCTGCAGTGGCGGGGAGCCAAGGGAGCCCAAGTCCTGCCAGAACAATGGCTAACCCGATCAAAGGCCACAACTCAGGGGTGAATTTGGTCTCTATTAATTTGTGAAGAGGGGAGTAGCTTGGAGTAGAGTGACTGTGCAAATGGTGGGAAGTACCTGCGTACGATGAGCTGGGCTAGGTAGGAGACCTGATAGCCCTCTGTGATGTGCAGAGCAAGGTGTGCAGTCCTCTAAGTTTGGAGGAATCTGCCTAGCCCAGTTTGAGGGAGTATCTCCTGTTTTGTGGCCAGTGCTTCAGCCTTAATGTGTGGCCTTCATACCCTGAGACATCGAGAGTTCTTTCTGCAGCCTCAGCCACCAGCCTCTGGATAGCACTGAGTCACCCAGCCTACCTCATGATTACTATATTGTCGGGAACTATAGGTGGGGAATCCCTGACCTTGCTTGCAGCTGTACCTCAGTGCCTTTGCTAGACCCATCACATTGCCGAAAGCCAACTGGGGGATAAAGTGTGTGTATCAGTACATGAAATATGGGCAAGGTTTAGCCAAAATGGAGAAAAATGGTCCTTTTTTAAGGACAGCCATCTTGCTGGTCCTTCTCAGGTTCTGGTAAAACTATTTTTTAAAAACTTATTATTATCATTTTTTAAATGGATACTGGGCTATATTGATTGCAATATAGTTTACTGGCCCTTAGTCTAACAAAGCAAAACAAAACAAAATCTAAGAAAACAAAATATATTTAAAGTTTATTTTCTCAAAATATAGTTAAATGTTTTAACTATTCTTAAACAGACAAAAATAACATTTATTTTTTTTTTCCAGTTGTTTGAAATTCTAACACAGGATTCTTGTTAATTTTAATGTTATAATTTCTAGGCTAAAGACACAGGAGTTAATGTATTTTTATGGCTAACCCACTTAAACTCTGAATTTTCTAACTGCCTTGATCTAATGAAAGTCATCTTTGCAACGCTTTAATTTTTTTTTTTACTTCTCCAAAACATTTAATCAAAAAATCACACACAAGCATGTCAGTATCCTGACTATTTTCTATGTGTAGTATTGTTGGCCAGGGCTCATGTAATTCTGTACGCAACGATTCTGGCAGTCATCTTTCTTTCCTTTGCTTCTCAATTTCTTCCCAGGGCTAGATCTCTCCTTTTCCTATTATAGGCTTTCATTATTTTTGAAAATGTCACCTCATTGGCCTCTATGACTCTACTATGATTGCCAAAAGTTTTTGCTTAATTGTTTATTTACAACCACAACCATCAGTTACAGGATGTTTCTTATGTCCCAGAAACGAGAGCAACTATTTTACAAATATAATCCCATTTATTATTATACCATTCATATCAGGTAGGTATTATTATGTCCATTTTGTAGATGAGGACAGTAAAGTTTGTGAAGCTTGTGAAGTTTGTGAAGTACAGACTAGTTAAATAAGGAGGCCATAACTGAATAATTGATAAGTAAGTAGCAAAACTTGGTTTAGGACCCAAGAGTAGTATAACACAACTAAATGGAAAGTGAGAACTTAAGGATGAAGCAATGAACAGAGGGCAAGGAGAAAAGCTAAGAAACATGGCAGGGGAAAAAAATAGAACTCAAGAGTGGCTGAGTCCAAGGGTGGCAATTTGTACTGCATACATTGTCCAATGTTCCATTTCTTTTCCTAGACCCTTATAATACAAAAGAATACATAACTTTTACCCCTCCAAAAAATCTATGCTCACTGAAGATGAATGTACTATATATTATCTTCATGAAGAAAATACAGGATTTCAGTTCTGTGAATGTGAGGAGCTATTTTCCTATTTAAAAAAAAAATCTCTTTTAGATCCATGCATGTTCCATCTTAGTGTATTGTTCTTCTTTGAATTAGATATGGATCAGGAAACCCTGAACCATTATGTCTTTTATTAAATTTCTCAACATGTAGAGAATAGGGATGATTTCACTTCCCTTTAACTATAAAGGGATGTACTATCTGGGAAAAATAGAAACGCTTTGGGCTTCTATACTTAGTAAAACTCATGTTAGCTTTTATGTACTGTGCTTCACATGCCTTTTAAACTTCTTAGGATGTTGATGTCCTCATCTGTTAAGCAAGCAAGTAATATGCCCCTTCCAGGGTTGCTGAGCTTATTACTAACATTTGTGGGGTGTGTAGCCTCATGCCTAGCATGGAAGAGGTGCTTAATAAATGATAAAGTTGCTGATCAGACGGTGACTGTCTTCATAATGGAAGTAAAGAAATTAACTGGGTATAGATGATTATTGTATTCATGGAATATTGCCAGTCCTGCCCACTACTATTATGGACTACTGGACTATATTGGATTATTTTGCTGAATTCACGCACCTACACCATTTAAGTGGCAATGGAATACCCATCGCTGACAAAACTAAACAAAAAAATGAGATGCAAATGAAGGGCCATTTTGTATCTGTATATATAAAATAGTAAGGATAGATATACAGCTATTTTCTCTTAATTCAATGAGAAGAAAGATTTGTACTAATAGTGTTTGGACAGGATATCATGTCTGCATCTTGTACTGTGAATAACCACTATGAAGACAACAATATGCAATGTATTAATTATTGAAACTGTCCTACTAATTGGTTTTGCAACTGTCTCATTGCTATTTGTTTCTCAATAAAATTAATAAAAAATGTCTTCATGGAATATAAGAGTGACTTTGACAGTGACTATTCTTGTGTGCACAAAAATATGTTTTTCTCATTTGGCTTAAGATATGACATTCTGGAAGTCCTTGATATGAAAGTGAGCTCTTTCAAAAGAGTTTGCTGTCAGAGAGAAGTGAGACACCTAGGTTTATCTTTGACATTCACAATTTATCTTTTCAGTAAAAGGAGAAACTTCTGGGGTCAAAAATGTGCTTTTTTATATTTTTAAAGACTGACTGCCATGAACTTTTCCTGCTCTTTCCCGTATGGACCGGGCATATGTTGGGTTAATAGATCAGGCCAGAACTGCATAAATCAGCTGAGTCCTTATGTGCTTGCACTCATTCTGTAGCTGTGATGTGGGGTCAGCAACTATGACTGCCAGAAATTGCTGACTTTCAGGAAGTTCCCTGAGGAGGAGGAGGATGCAAAACCTGACTTTCACACCTAACCTGTCCTTTACCTATCAAACCACAAACTGGCATTCAGTAGGATCATTTCTCTTTACTTGCTTTGTGATTTGTAGAAAAATAAAAATTAGAGACAGGTTTCTATTTCCTTTTTAATTTTCATTGACTTTATCTGCCATAGCATTTGCTCATAGAATGCCAAGAAGAAAGCAAATCTAGAAAAATAAAGCATGCTAGAATGTATTGCTAGGACAAATAGATATTATGTAGGGCTTATTACGTATTTGAAGAATATAAGGGCTGGCCAAATAGCTCAGGGGATTAAAGCACCTGCTGAGGCAGGCACAGGGGAAGCAGGGGCCAGAGATTTGGAGGTTCGATTCCTGGCCTGCTGTGCTGGCCCCACCTCTGTGGCTTGCTGAGATGGCAATTGAGACTGGGCATGGTGGTTTGTGCTGTAATCCCAGTGCTTGGGAAGCTGAAAACAGGAGAATTACTACAAGCCCGATCTGTGTAGTAAGACCCTGTAGACACTGCACTTAAAAAACCAAACAAACTGAAATTAGCAGAAAATATTAATATTTCTCAAGCTGGGCTTCAGGAAGGGATGACTGGGACACAGAGATGGGAGCTGAGAGTGTCAATCAGTACCTGGAGTGTCAACCAGCCTAGTTTGCCCCTCAGAATGGTGCATCAGATTTAGTAAAAAAGAAAAACAAAAAGAAAAACAAAATACAAACCATCAAATATGCAATGACGTGTGGTTGTGCAACAAATGCAAATTTCTTTTCAACAAAAATACGTTATAAGCATTGAATATGACATGCTATATTCACACTAGGCAAAATGTGTTCCTCATTGCAAACTGAAATGCAGCCTGGTGACCAGCAATTTATTGAGTAAAAGCACCCTGAGAGTGAGATAATGGCAGATGTAAAGGCAGAGCCAGGGCCAAAGGCAGGTGACTCGAAGAGCAAATAGAAATAGGTCCAGTGGACCGGTAAGAGGGTCTTGGAAATTAGGTGACACCTATTGCAGTATAGGGAAACTGTTAGATATCTTGGATAGAAATTCTACAATCTTTACATCTAAAATGAAGAGCTGCCAAACTAGATCAATGGATTGAAAACTTATAGATGACATGTCTGACATTTATCTGTAGATTTCCTTTCTAAACTTCCCTCTGTACTTCTTTCTCATCTGTACCAATACTTCTTTTTGACTGAATTGCCTAAATAGCTACATAACTGTCTTTAATTTAATAACCTCTATTCTTCCCACTACTGACATACCTCTTTTCCTCTTTTCAGAGCCAAACATCTTCAAAGAATAACTCCTTCAGTGTGTATCTTTTTGTTCTTTCCACATTTTAGTCCATTGTGGTCTAGTTAAGATGACTAACAACCTCTTGACTATTAAACCAAATGGGTACTTTTCAGGATTTTTCTATACATGACCTCTGAAGCATTTGGCATAGCAAAGTTTCTTCCCTATTTCTCTAGGCCCATTTCCTTTGGCTTCTGAGATAGCACATTGACCTTCTTAGACTCATTTTCCACTGCATGTTCTTCATGCATTGATAGTAAGGAGTTTTCTGGAAGCTTCAGACAAGGACTGCAAATTGCCCTATAATGGTTTGTACATTGTCAAGCCTTCGAAACTCTCACAGTTGACATCTCCCAGTCAGTCTATAATGTGGCCTGCATACCTGCTAATCCTATACCAGTGGAGCATAAGATAAAAGCACTTATTTATTGAGTAATGAAAAAAAATCTAACTCCTTTTTTACCTTACTATTCTTCAGACAAATATTCTCTGAATATAGACAGACATTAGCATTTTGTAACTGTGGTGATTTGTTTTTGTAAGTCAGCTCTCTTTATTATGGCTTGAAGTTGTTTTATAGCCTTTCTTCTTAACAAGAGAAGTTCCCACTGACTCAGTCAGGTCCTGTTGATAATGTACTGAGTGCCTTTTGTTAGTTGTTAGAGAATTTTGACAAACTTATCTATTTTGTCACACACAAAGTTATTGCCATGGTTATTCTGTTATCAGTGCTTAGCATAAGTTGGGCTTGTGATCATCCAGGAGACATTTATCATAAACCTTGGCTAAGGCTGCATTATTTAAATGCTTATGAATATTGTAGAAGCACATCAATTTACCAAGTGCTATGCCTCTCGGAGATCATTCTGAACACACTGTACACAAAAACTCACACCTCCCTAGTGATTTACATGGAAATTGGGGGAATGTATGTTCTCATTAAAATGTTGACACTAAGGCAAATTAAAATCACTCTTTAATATTAACAAATCTTACAGTGACATATAGTATGACAAAAAAAGAACTCTGAAAAATTATCCACAAAATATCAAAAATAAGTGAAGTACTTTTTTTACTGGATCTTCTTAAATATCCTAAAGCTTGAAGTAAGAATTTACACTAGTATAAAAAAATGCACCAAAATAGTATCCATCTTCATTTTGATAAGTTTGTTTTATTTTATTTTGAGAAAGGGGAGAGATTTGAAGACAATCAAAATATTGTCTTACTTGGACCCCTAGAGCAAAACACTTTGGATTGGGTGTCTTACACAATACATGTTTATCTCTCATAATTCTGAGGCTGGAAGTCTGAGGTTAGGGTACAAGGACTGTGAAGAGCTATTGGGGAAAGGACATCTTACTTGCCTGCCTATGGTTGCGTTGGTGCTGCACCCTCACAGGGAATGAGACAGCAATAGATCTATTCTTGTAAGATCATCAATACCATCAGGAAGACTAGTTCTCATGACCTCATCTGAAAACAATTACCCCCAAAGTCTCTGCCTCCTAATACCATCACATTCAGGGGTAAACATTCAGTCTATGAATTTTGGGAAAACCCAAATTCAGTTCATAACAGGGATAGTCTACTTGTCATAAAAGTACTTCTATATTCAACTTGACAGTGAAAGTTTTCTGTTTGGAGATTAAAAAGTATATCACTGAATACTTAGAAAAATATTATTGAAACAGAATCAAGTCTTTACAGGGGATTCGTCATTCTTCTTGTCTCAAGGAATCTATGGCAATGAATAAGTCAATACCACAGGAGTATTTATTGTGTTCTTTAGACTATTGTATACCCAGAAATAAAAAGTCCATAACTGTTGATAAATGCTGCCTTTCCTAGCATTTTGATTTGACCTTGTGTCATTTCTCTGTATACAATATGTTCCTGGACACAAAATAAACTTGAGGAAAAGTCAGGTAATGAATTCAGTAGACTGAAATGAATCTGGTAAGACTTTTCATTCTTTTAAAATCTTGCTGGTGCTGCTCTTTGCTGTTTTTTTTAAATCATTCTGGTAGAGTTTACAATTGTGACATTTAGGAAAAAGAACTAGTTTTAAAGGTGGGACAATTACTCTTATTTTTAGTGAGCACATATATCAAGAGAAAGACAATGGGACACAGAAATATGTGCCTCAGCTTTATCATCCTAGCCCCAAACTAAAAATAATCCAAATAATCTTGCACTGGTAAATAGACAATATAAAGTTGATTACTGTTAACAATTTAAAAAAGTGAACTACTGATACATTTATAATACAGTAAAGACTTGAAGGCATCTTGCTTAATGAAAGAATCCTAATGTGTAATTATATTATGATAGGTATATGAAATATCTAGAAAAGACAAATTTATAAATACAGAAATGGGATCAGAGGTTGCTGCTGGCCAGGGTGAAAACAAGTATTAATTGCAAAAATGAAGCACAAGAGGACATTTGTGGACAGCAGAAATTTCTAAAGTTCTGTTGTAGTGACGGGTATTTCACTATAGATTTTCTAAGTATCACTGAATTGTACACTTGCAATGGGTGAGTTTATGTTCTATAAACTGCATCTCAACAAAACTGTTAAAAATTAGAACTTCTAATACATCTTTGTGAACTTTCTTGAAAACTGATAAAAATCTCTATCTTAGGGAACAGTCATTGTTCTGGTCCACCCTCTATTTCTCATTCAGACACAACTGAAGTGTGGCCCTGGCAAATCATTGTAATAGCTGAGCTTCATTCCTGTTATGAGGCACAGGGGTACAGTTCCTGACATATTGAAATTCTCGAATAATATTCATCAGCACTTTACTATCTACATGTAGCAGACCGAGCATGTTCTCTTCTGAGGAACACTTTGCTCATCCCTAAATCAGAATCTTTGGAGAAAATGCAGAGCATGTTGAAAAGAAGATAATAAATAGCAATGGAGCAAGAATAGGCTGTGTTAGCGCTGTTAGTCACAGTAAATGCATCAGATATGTTCTCTTTAATATATAGCTCTTGCCATCATTATGTAAAGATCAAATAATGTTTATAAACTTGTCTGGATAGTTAGTCTTTCACAAGGCTTTCCACATACTAATTCAGTTAATAAAAATCAAATGGCTACATTAGATGCATAGAGAATGTAAAATCAAAATGCACTTCTTGCCATTATTCTTGTCATCTAAGCATGGGAAGTAATGCCTGATTTTCTACAACTGACATGAAAGCTTTACTGATTAGGTCTTCATCTGTGGTTCATATGGAGACAGCAAGTTATACCTTGATTTGAAACCTAATACAAGCAGAAGGAATACTGTCATGCAAGAAATCCTATTAACACACAGCCCTGGGGGACACAAGTGTGCTCTTTATAGAAAGCTAGACATTTACATGATCTTTCACATGTATACAGTTTTTGGGGAATGTGATTAGACAGTGTCATCCCTAGATAAGTACAAATCTAAGGTATTTTGGCATGTAAACTTTAGACAAACAGAAGTACATTAGGAGCTATAAAAGAAAGCCAAAAATAAAAACAAATAAATGAAGACTCTAAACTTAAAGAATTGAATTTTTCACTTTTGAAAAGCTAAGTCAACAAATATACTAATTTTTAAAGGCTTAGGCAGCAAAACATTTTGAGTGCCACAACGAACACAGTAATCCCTGCTTTTTGAAAGTGTTGAATATTGGTTGGGAAAGTTAATGGGAGAATTCAGGGTTGTAGTTCAGGTATATCTTAGCTGGGGTGAAACCTGGCCCCGAAGGAAGTGGTTGGGAGGCATTTTGTGAGGTGCTGAAGGGGGAAATGTAAAACTATGCTCATGAACAGTCAAGAAAATTGTTTGACTATAGCAGAAAATACATACTGGAGAGCCGTGGGTAGAATTTGGGAAATATCTTGTACCTTATGGATTTTTTGTTGTTGTTCATTTGCATTTTTGAAATCAAGGTTGAAGCCTTTTTAACCTCAGAACTCTTGTGTTCTGCATACACCTAAAACCAGCACCATGTGGATAATTCCAAGGTGTGCTGCCAGGCTTCCTTCTCTCTTAGCTTAGAAATTGAGTGCCTGGATTGTTGAGCACTCTGAACCTGATTCTGGGGAACAAATTCTCTATATTGCCACCATTCTGGAACATGGTACTCTGTGGCTTTCTCCTTAAAGTGACATCTCTCATTTTGGCAGTTTTGAGGCTGCAAAGGGTGAAGACTTTATACTTCTTATGATGCCCTCTGTTCATCTTTTCTATTCTCTTGCTCCTTAAAAGCAATCAAGATCCCCTCTGCTCTATCTTTTAAGTCCACAACTTTATGGAACTTCCTTTCTGGCCAAACTTACATTTTAAATCATTCTTCTGGGTTCTTTGCTCTTGATTCTCAACATAAATCTGGCTAAAATCCCCCAAAAATAGCCATGCCACTGCTTTAACATTCAAATGCCTTGAAGTTTTTCTGACAGGTTAAATTATCTGCCTCCCTTAATCTCAATCTCAGACAAAGTCTCTGGACATGAGCAAAATGCAGACAAACTTTCTGCCAAGCCATAACACATATTGACTGGGGTCCAACCATCAATGCAGTCCTTCCCAGTAGAAACCCCCAGAGCCTGGTCTTTACAGGAAGGATTTCTATCAGCCTTATAGTCTTCTGAGCTCTGGCCAGAATCTCCCATACAGAACAGCCAAAGGCATTCCAGTGCTACTCTTTCAGGCAACATTAGTAAACCTTTAAGGCTCTTGTAACTCATGGTTAGGTATAGCCACAGCAACAATCCCACTTCTCTTGTATCAAATTCTGTATTGGTTTCTTTTTTGTCAGTGCTGAAACAAAATACTCAACAATCAAATAAAACCATAAAAGGTTTTTTTTAGCTCACAGTTTGTGGAGGTTTCAGTCCATATTCTGCTGGCTCCAAGGCAGAGTGGCATATGACAAAGGGCTATAGCTCATGGTGGCAGAAAACAACAAAAGCAATAAAAGCAAAAAGAGAAGAACAAAAGAGAGCAAGCCTCTTTCTAACCCTTATATTATATGCAGGCTGTCCACCCTGAGGAGTGATGTAACACTCACAAAATCACAGTACTGGATCATGAGTCAGTGAAATACTTTAGAAGCCCACCCCCATAACTGCATGAGGCTTTGGAGGGACATCTAAACACAAACCATAAAAGTACCTGAGGCAGACATGAAGATAGGAGGTGTTGAATACACATGTAGTGGATGATTTGAAAGAAGTATAATAACTGAAATTTTGTCTAGGGTCAAGAACATCTAGAATTCTCTTGCAGAGACTAGAGTTCAAACTGTGACAGTATTTCATTTTCTAAGAATGTTATAAAAAAGAAAGAAAACTAATAGCAGAAAGGAAGGAAGAAAAAAATGACAAAAGGAATGAACAAATGAGAGAGAGAGAGAGAGAGAGAGAGAGAAAGAAAGAGAGAGAGAGAGAGAAAGAAAGAAAGAAAGAAAGAAAGAAAGAAAGAAAGAAAGAAAGAAAGAAAGAAAGAAAGAAAGAAAAAATAACTAAGAGCCAAGTTTTGGAAATCTTCAAATGAGGAAGTGTAATAAGAGAAAGAATCCACAGAAGACATGTATCAGATGTCTTGATACACAAAATTTCTGTACTTTTAAAGTGTAATTTTAAAGTTTAAAATTTTATCTAAAAACATTTTCAGTGGTAGTTTTAGAAGAAGAAAAATGTTTTCTTGAATCCTCTAATCATTTTTAAGAATTTGATTATGTGAGATATAATATGCTTGAGTGCTATAAGATTTTCTGTTATTTTATTTGGGAAAGAACATCAGTGTATGCTTTTATATCAAAATTATTGTGTTGGTTCCTGGTTTGCCCAAAGTGAGGAATTTGAATCATACGAATATGTTGATAAATACTGAATAGTGACAAGGAGAACCTGTTCACTTCTTGAGGAGAATATTTTACTTTACCCTGAGTATAAAAAAATTAATATTGGAAGCTGAATTAAAATATTTATTCAGAACCAGTTATGTATAGTTTAATGCTAGTAAATATTTCTTATGAGTTTCCAAAAGAGATGTGTAGCCCGAACACCAAGAATGTACCATCCACGTGTTTCCTGCAGTAGAAGTGGGTGAGATTCTGTATTTTTCCTACTTAAAATTGTTTTCAAGATACTGTCCTTGGAATTTTCACCAAGTTAAGACAATAATTAGAGTTTTTGGCTTTGATACAGTCTCTTCATATCTGAATTTTGGCTATAAATACTTAACATCTATTTTAATGAGAAATGAGGTAGGAAATTTTCTCTTGAAATTTCATATTCAGTATACACAAGGCTTAAAATCTATCTGCCAAACAGCCAAGATACACTGACAGTTACAATTTTTTTCAAGTTTGACACAGTTCGGTCTTTTCTCCGATGTTCCAAAAATAGGCCACTTGCTCCTTCAGCTCATAAATTTAGCCAAAAAATATTTCTTTTTGAAAATCAAAGCACTTCAATACAGAGCAGGAATGTTTTTTGATCCACATATGTATCCTTCATAAAACAAAGGAAAAAATCTGGTTTCATGTATTGGTTTTTCTCATAACTGACCACCTTGATAGTGATCCTGTGATCTGCTTTTTGAGAACTGGGCAACATTTAGAAAATTATTGCTTCATGAAAAATAGCATAGGACCAAAGTTTTTCTAGCAATCTAGATCATGACTCCAATATCACTAGGCTAGTAAAATACTACAATATTACCTATCATAAATTCTCCTTTTAGATTTAGAATGACGGAGAGAAATTTTGCATATGCTATAGTCTCCAAAGCATGGGAAATATAATTTCATTCTATAAAATAGCTAAATAGCCAGCATAAATAATACTTTAATAGACTTTTCCATTAGTAGAACCATCACAAGTCATATCAAAGAAAATAAAAAGTATTGTTGATCTTCTGTCAAACTTGAATTAGAATATCCTTTATTGAGTTATCTGAAGATTAACCACAGACAGTCCACTGAGAAATGTTATAGTGCATCTTTAATACAAGTTTTGGAAACATTCAGAATGCAAGATTAATAAAAGTCAAGAGAGAAACATAGTTTTTACTTTTTTCAGTTAAAAGGGGATTTCCCAAAAATCATGGTGGAGAGTTTGGTTATAGATTTTGGTAATTGTCAAGCAATGATAGAGAAAATAATTTTAAAAATGTTTTAAAATTTTTGATTTTTAATATTTTTACTAAATTATCCTTCAAGGGGGTTAGTTGCTATTGTTGTTTTGTATTTTTCAATTTTGTATGGTTAACATACTGGAATACCATGAACTCATCTTTTTATGATATTTTTGAACCCTATGATAGCCCTTTCTCATTTTGGAGTTTTGTTTTCACCAAGAATGACAAATATCTATCCAACTATTGCCACAAAGCAAAAACAATCCACCTGTCAAAAACAAATTGATCAAAGCCTGACATTACTTTTACAGAGGTCTGGAATCTGAGCTATTTGAGGGAGTGGATTCTCTTACTTATCACCTTCTCTGCTCAGTTAGAAAAGACATTGAGTCAGTGCTTAGTAAATAACTACTGTATGCACTTCTTAAATGAATGTTTGTTTGATATCATAAGTGACACTAGTGGGAGACAATGAGTGGTGAGACTGGCTATTTCTGACTTGCATAAGCACTAGTAAGCTATTTTATAGGCAATTTTCTATATATAGCTACCCATTTAGACTCATTTAACTGTTCCTGGATCTAGGTCCAAATCATCTTATATTTTAATTTGTGTTCTAGTTTTCATAGTCAGCTCATGAGAAAAAGAAATGGAAGATGCATTGTAAACAGTTTTCATGAGATTCACCACCCCTTTTGCAATATAATACTAGATTTAAATTTTTATTTTTATTTTTTATTGTTTCAATTTTTTATTATTTTTAATTTATTTTTAATGTATTTGGTTGTTACAGGGTCTCGCTATGCAGCTCACACTCATGATGATCCTTCTGTTTTTAGCTTCCCTAGTGCTGAGATTACAGGCATGTGCCACTATGCCTGGACTCTGTGACCAGCTCAGTCCACCCTGGGGGCAGAGCTGGCCTGGCATGTGGTGCTGGGGATCAAACTGTGGCCCCTGCATTTGCCTAAGCAGGCACTTTAGTCCACTGAGCTAGCTTGCCAGCCCCAGTTTTGATTTTTAAAACATAAAAACTTTATTGCATTTTATAATTAGTAACTTATTAAAACAACATTTATGGACTGGCCAGATAAGTCAGTGGACTAAAGTGCCTGCTTAGGCAGAGCTCAGTGGCCAGAGTTTGCTCCTTGGCATGCCATGTGTGCTGAGAGGGCGATTGAGACTGGGCCTGTAATCCCAGCACTTGGGATGCTGAAAACAGGGGAATCACTATGAGTCTGATCTACATAGTAAAACCCTATATACACTGTAGACCCTGTCCTAAATTCGTAAAAAAACCCAACATGCATTACGCATATAAGCTACACTGAATGTAAATAAGATATAATTGTTATATGTTGAGATAAACCTAGTGCTTACCATACATGTTTCATGCTATTTTCTGCATACCCCCATAGCATGTTAGTATTTGTTTTGATATTAATGTACTTAATGTTGTGAAAGGTACTTGTATTTTTAAGCTTACAGGTCTTCAGTTCTATTATTATGTATTTTTTGAATAGTAATTTTCCTGACTTATCTAGCAAAGTGACATCTGAACTTCAAAGGAGATGTCTTGTGCAATGCCTCGTCTACCCTAAAATATCGCTAACTGTTGTAAAAAAGAAAAGAGACTTTGGATTTGGTGGTTTCCTGCATGCGAAAGGCAACTGAGGTAAATTAGAATGATGAAGACAAGTCTTTGTGATTTGGCAAGAAGTTGATTCTTAGATGTCCATAAAAGAACAGTTTATATAGCTAAATAAGGATGGAAACTAGTTTGGAAAGCAAGGATGAGATACATTTTAAAACCATCACATGGAAAAAATATAAAGGTCTGACAAAGAGTGGCTGCAAGTTTGCAGCAAAAGCTTGTGCATCAATAACAGGACTACCCATCGAAATGACTATTTTGGAGAGGCAATTACCATTATTTATATCTAGTGAGGTTGACACTGCCCATAGCCTGAGGTGCAGATATTTATTTCTGGCTATCATATAAAAACATTTGCCCATGTCCACAAAGAGACATGTACAAAACTACCTATCTAAAATTATATTTGGTAATGAAAAACTACTAGCAATGTGTCTTGCCATTAACAAGGGAAAGATAAATAATTCATGTTCTATTCATCTGACTAATCATATGAGGCATGTAAAATAAATGAATTGAGATTATATGCACCACTATGTATAAATCTTAAATATATAAATAGCAGAAAATATATAAGGTGAGATAAAAATGTACAGTGTGTTTAAACTAAAAATATTATAATAAAATACACATTGCCTTTAATTTCCCTCAGAATACTCTTCCTCTCTTTCAGGTAGGATATATTTAATATTTCTATGTCTTTCTGAATCAGTTATGGAAGTAGTTTTCACTTTTTGTTTGTATTAGTATATGTTTGCAGCCATTAACAATTACGTTCATTGTGGAGAGTTGGTACATGTATGTAACACATCTTAATTCATTTTGTATCCCATTCCATTCTCCACCCTCTTTCCATCTCTTGTCCATTCCCCATTGTGAAAGATCTATCTCCTTGTTCCTATTATCTTTTTTTTTTTTTTTTTTGGTATTTTTTTAGGGAAGGGTCTACAAGGTCTTCAGGGTCTCACTACTAAATTGGACTCATAGTGATCCACCTGTTTATAGCCTCCCAAGAGCTGGGATTACAGGTGCACGCCACCATGCCCAGTCTCAATCTCCATCTCTGCCGGCCCAGAGACCTATTATCTTTTATTTTGCTCTTTAATTTATTTCTATTTTGGATTTCATCAAATTAGAAAAGCTTCTGTATAATAAAGGTGTAGCAGTTACTTTTCTCTCCTTGCTGGGACAAAATAGCGACACCAAAATAAAGGAAAAAAAGGTTTATTTAGCTCACAGTTAGTGGAAGTTTCAGTCAATACTTGGCTGTTTCCAAGGCAGAGTGGCACACGGAAGAGGGCAGCAGTTCATGGTGATGGAAGACAGCAAAGAGCAGAGGGAGGAGCAGCAGCTACAACAGCTATCAAGCCCCTCTCCCACCCTCATATTGTATGCAGATTACCCACCCCAGGGGCAGGTGGAGTAGTCATACCCATCATCCTAGCACTGGACCATGAATTAATCATAAACTCCAGAAGCCTGTCCCAGTGACTGCATGAGGCTTTGGAGGGCAACTAGTCACAAACTATAACAAAAGTCAACAACTAACAGAGTGCAAAGATAGCCTACAGAATAGGGAAAAAGAAACCTTTTATTGGAAGTTCTTTTTACATGTCTTTAATTTCACTGTTGTGGCTACCTTGATGTCCTGAATCAATTCAAATATTTACATTTTCTTGACATTTTAATTTTGGGAAAAAGTCAGAAATTGCACGATACCAGATCTGGTGAGTAGGATGTATAAGGACAAACCGTAGTATTTTTACCAGCCTATATTTCCCTGCAGATGGGACTGAGTATCAACATTCACTATAGTTCTTAATCTCACCTTGGAAAGACACTCATAAAAGAAGACTTTCACAGCTGCTTCAGAAAGTGACAAATGGGGTAAATGTGCTTGTGTGGATAGTATTTTAAGGAGAATTAAGAGCAGTGTGTCTTTTATTGTAATAAACTTTTTTTACATTCTTTAATTTTATTTTGAAAAGTAAAGGTAAAAGTAAGAACAAAAATCAGAATGAAAGACAGAAACAGGGCAACATAAATAATGTATATGTTACAGATTTTCAAACCAAGAATAGCTGATTAGAATGGTTGATATATTATCTATTTTTATCATCAAATCTGTTGCTCAGAATAACAGATATGGTTATGTAAGATTGGACGTATGGTTGCATATTACTGCTTGCTTTCAAGAAACCTTAAATTTTTGTTCTTGTTTCTTCCTTTTTTACTTTCTAAAAAAATTGGTTTATTTTTTTTTTTGAGAGTACAGTAGTGATTGATATGACATTAGAAATGGTGCATTTAGTAGACCAAGATGACAGGTATGTCAAGCATGGTTTTAGTATTACACATTGCTGTCCTCAATGTAGTGGCTTAGTTTACAGATATCAACAGAGAGAGTTAGTCAGGGTGAGAATTCTACCCATTAACTGCTATTTTCTAAAACCTGATGGAAATTCTTAGGACTATTGCCTTATCCATCTTGCACATATACATATATGGTTTTGCCCCTACCTTATCTCCTAACTTTGCTCCTTTCTCTCTCTTTGCTCTTCAATCCTTAAGTTCTGTTTGTAATGAACTTTTTAAAAATATTTAAACATTTACTGTATTTCTTATTATTCCCTGTATTTAATGAGGTTTCAAGTAGATCATATAACGTGATACCATTATACAGATTAAAAAATGCTCAGATATTCTGCATTTTAAAAGTAAGTGTGAAATTGGTAAAAACTACATGCTCTTTCATTTATGTAATGTTTACAAAACATAAATGGGAAAGGTTCAGAATAGTGGTTGTTTGGTGTGGGGAAGGATTGGCAGAGATTTTATGTAAATATCAGACCAAGCAGAGCCAGTGTGATTTTCTTTTTCTAACCGCACTTGAAATATTTTCTATCTTTTTAAATAAAACTCTGAAGTAGATAGTAACATTTGTTCATTTGGAAGATGAACAACTTGTTGTTTGAGTCTATGTTTATAAATATTCAAAATACTTTATTGAAACATAACATTGTAAACAGATCATTTTCCAATATGGGGAAGCATAGTGTATTTGAAATTGGATTGTGCTAAGAAAAGGAAGAATTTTAAGGTTTTTGAGAGATGAAGAATTAAATCTCTTGACAGTGAGAACTCCTAGGATCCAGTGCACAGGCAGGGCACAGGCTGAGCTTGACAGTGCCAGTTTATCATATCTCTGTGCCTTTTATACGTCCATCTATCTTAGAGTATTATGTGCCTTATTCATCCTTCTATCTCTGGTGCTAAGCACTAGGCTTTGGAGCCAACCAGTTTTTATAGGGACAAAAGAAGGAAGAAGGAAATATTCTAATCTTTGTAAAGAAAGAAGAGCTATCAGAAGGTAGGAAGCAGCAACAAAGATGAACTGGAGCACAGACTATAATTCCAAAAATGAACAGACAAAAGGTGATGGTGTTTGTTCTGTGTATCAAAGAAGGTTACCTCTTGCTCGAGAATGGAAGGGCTCGAAGGCCTGGCATTTATTTTCTGTTTTGAAACATTTAAATAATGTTCCCTTAGTACAGGAGCCTAACTATATCCCTAAGACTTAAATTCAATAATGTTACAAGAGGAACAATGATAATTTGGGAAAATAATTGCCAAATCCACTGCACAGTAAGTAAAAGATAACTTGCAATAGCATGTTAAAAGAAAGCGGAGATAAAAGGAATTTTGTAAAGCTTTGGATGAATTATAGAGTTGGCAAATGCTTGATGATTAATTAATTGATAGGAATGAACTGAGTTAGACAACTCTATCATAATCACTTTCTTTTGCATTAACATGAAGGATATGCAGCTACACACACTGAACAATTTCCACATACAAATTGTCTGCACCAACAATGGATTGTGTGCTTTGAATTATCTATCACATTCTTAAAATAATGTTAGTAGTAATATCAATTCTCTTTAGAACTATTCCCAGGGCCTAAAATTAGAGTCAATCTCAATTCAATTATTTTGACTTATTCATTTAATGGTATTATGAAAGCAAAGGGCCAAGGGTAAGGAAGGTGTTGACTACAGGTTATATGTAATTGTGGCCAGGTGTGGTGGCACGCACCTGTAATACTAACAATTGGGATGCCCAGGCAGGAGTTAAAGGCATGCATAGTGAGACCCTGTCTCTAACTCAATCAATCAATCAATCAATCAATCAATCAATCAATGTAAAAAAGTAGTTGTGTTACTGCACATAATTAAATGCCAAAGAGTTATGAGATAATGTCTCACATTAAATATCCTTAAAATAACTTCTATGTGCTAGAAAACAGATGGTAGGATTTTATGATAATACAAAGCATTTCAGTGTCAAACAATTGTATTTGATGGGTACTCAAATCCTTGAGACATTCAGAGTGTCTGCCTTGTATTTTCTTCATGGACAGGAAATTCTGAAACCACCAAGTAGATACAAATCACTACAGAATATTAGAACAAGTGAGCTTTGATTAATACTTTGTAAAACTCAATATCCTGAATCTGTATCTTTTGTTATGTCTGTATCAGGTATTAGATCTAAAAATGTAATCATGTGATATTTTCTAGAAATATAAAATAGTTCAAATCAATCAGGTGAACCATGACTGTCATATGGTAATTCTAACCCATCACATCTATTTCTGAAGTGTTGTCATCTAAGAATGGTTGCTATATTGTTAAGTAGTTAAAAGAGATCTAAATAACAATAATACTTCATAATACAATAAAGTTATATGAAATTTACATTTTGTCCACAAATAAAGTTGCATTGGTACATAGCCATCCTCATTTATCTCTGTATTGTCAATGAGTGCTGTCACACTGCAGAGTGGAATAGTCAGGACAAAAATCATGTGACCCACAAAGTCAAAGATACTTACTCTGTAGCCCTCACAGAAAGAGTTGGTTGATCCCTGGTCTAAATATATTATTTTGTAATTATGTAGTACTTTTCCTCCCAGAGATTGGCATAAACAACTCATGAGACCACTGTACAATCTTGGGGTTTGGCTAGTCATCCTCCATCACATTGCTAGTCTTCCCAAGGCCATAAGACAGAGAAAAGACAATTATACAGCAGTCATCTTTGTAGAAAGTTATTGCAATAATTGTGTAGAATTTCCTGAGTAAAGTAAGAGGAGCTACTGCAAGTCCACTTTGATTACAGGTTTGGGGCTCTGGTCAGGAAGAGGTTTTATTTAACCAATGTGTTGAGAGTGCTTTATAAGTAATGTTGCTGGTTATAGACAAAGAAAATAGAGTTGGTACTTGGTTAGAACCCAGAACTGTTTCTAAATGAATATCTGCTTTCTTTTTCCTTATCCTTCTGATGCGAGTGTGTATAGCTGAACTCTGTCTGGTGTATCCAACTCTTCTTTTTAGTGGTCAAAAGCTCCAATTTTTAAAAGTTCTATGAAGTAAACTGTAGAAATCTGTGCAAAGGCTGTTCATTTTTTTTGTACTTGGTGTTTAACTGCCTGGTTGGTTGGGCTCCCTCATGAATGCTTTTTACTGTAAAGTCAATACTAAGCTGCTCTGTGTTTTTGTATCAATGCGCTGATGTTGGTCTGTGTTACTAGGCATTGAACAGAGGGCAAAATGCCTCCGCATACTATAAAATACCCATAGAGCAGTGAGGGACACAAGAGGCAAGCTCTTCTTAGGATCTGACTACATCTGCCTTGCTGAGGCATCATCCAGAAATGATGTTTTCCTAATAAAACTTATTTTCAATTAATAAATTTTATTGGAAATGTCTAACATTGCTATTGGCTTACCCAACCCTTTCAAACAGATGTGATTTTGTGTTTTCATAATTGTTGGATTGAAAAATACCTACATGAGGTAAAACTATTTTTTTTAATGTCACGGCTCTGGAGCTTTTGCTTCCCTTGATGGCATGAAAGGCTATTTAAGCAGCCAAGGAACTAGTCAAACTCACAAAGGCTGAAAAAGCAGAATGGAAGTGATCATTTCTCTATTGCTTCTGGAAAACTCCAAAAGTTTGATACCACTGGGCTTGTTTCTTGATACAACTTTAGTCCAATCTTCAATATGGCATTTTATTTACCTGTTAAAAAGGTTTATTTCCTTGGAACTTTTCTTCCCTTTTCCTATTCTTTCCCTTTTGGTATTTTCTCTCCCTTTTCTCCCCCCCACCCCACAGCTTGTATCTCTCATGTGTGCAAAAAGCTCATTGTTTCCCTCTTAATTTTTGCTGGTTTGTTTTTTCTTCAGAAATTATGCATCATGATATTTATATTGCAGTGGAAAACAAAAACACAGAGACAATATTCCATGATTTGGAGGCAGATTTATTTACATTGACAAGCACTGATTGGGACAATTCCCAGAATTTCAAGTCCCAATTTGTATGGTTTGTTCACTGTTGTATCTATAGTTCTTGGGAAATACCAACTATAAACAGTTAAATTTGTTGCATGAAGAAAAAAATACATTCAACATAGGACAGCGATAAAAAAGACTGGGTGAGATGTATCTAAGTTAATGAAGAATAAAGCCGAGATGTGAGAAACATGATGGCATCCATGGGGATATGGTCCAGAAAAGACTGGAAAAAAATTGGTATGATTCAGAAAGTGAGAGAGGAAGAAAAGTACCAAGATGGCAGAGTGGTGAGCAGCAGAGAAACAGCCTCTCTGAGAGTCGCCATCCAGATGCTGGAATATAGCAAGGTGAGGGAGACAAGAAGGTCCCCCAAACTCAGGAGGGATCTGGGTCAAGACTTGAAGCCCACAGAGACAGTGAAGAGAGAAACTTCCAAGAAGAATGAGATTATCAGAGACAGTAATTGGCTGAGAGTCACTTTGGAGAGGAGCTGGCTAAGCTCAGAAGTCAGAGCAGCTGCTGGCTCCATCGTTCAGCTCAATTGGGCTTAGGCCTGCAGAAGGTGTGCTGAAAGCTGCAGGCTGATAGCTGAGTCTGGTCCTGGTCAGAAGGTGCAGGCACTCTGAGGTTATCCAGTAGCCCACCAAAAAGCTGCTGCTGGCTTGTTTAGATAAATCAACAGGGATCAAGATTCTGTCCCTATACATTATATAAAAGTGACAGCAAAGACAATCCTGAAAATGGACTTTTCTCTTTTTTTGTTTCTCTTGTTTTTTGTTGCAGTTGAATTTTGTTTTCTCCTTTATTGTATGATCTTGCTCTTATATGAGTGTGTATGTGGTTTCTAGCCTCTCTGTGTTTGTGGTTCTGTTCTGCTCTGTTCTACTTTTTATCTCTTCTTTCTCTATTTCCCTCCAGTCTTCCACACCAGTTTCTCAAAGATAGCTTGGTACCCCTTTGTCCTCCAGCCTTTTAATTTCTTCCTCTTCTATTTCCTTTGTATTTTTTTCCTAAGCCTTTTAAATTTTAACTCCTGAGGGAAGAATTGACATACCAAAGTCATGCATACTATATATAATTTTCTGGTTTGTTTTATTTTTATATATTTTATTGGTTTATTTTATTTTATTTTTTTGTGGCCAGCTCAGCCTGCCTTTGGGAGGGGCTGGTGTGGCATATGGTGTCAGGAGATTGCACCACAGTCCCTGTACTTTGCCTAAGTTTGTCTAAGCAGGCACTTTAGACTGCTGAGCTATCTCAATGGCCCCTGGTTTGTTTTATTATTTATTTATTTATTTATTTGTATTTAGTACAAGGTCTACAGGGTCTCTCACTATACAGATCAGACTCATAGTGACCTTTCCTGTTTTTCAATCTCCCATGCACTGGGATTTTAGGTGCATGACATCATGTCCAGTCTGATTCACCATCTCAGTATGCCCCAGGGGCATGGCTAGCATGGCAGGCTGCAATTGAACCCCTGGCCCCTGCATCTGCCTAAGCAGTGCTTTAATCTGCTGAGCTATCTGACTGACCCTGGTTTGTTTTAGATTTTGTTATATAACCATAAGTCTAGTTCATATGGTTATATGTGGTAAATTAATGGTTAGCTCAAGTTCTAACTTTCTAGGCTGTGTTTGATATGATTGTTATTTTTTATGTTATTACTATAGCTAAAAGTAGCATAATTGTTCTCAAAAGCTATTCTTCCTGGTATTCCAAGACTGAAATTGACTAAGGGTTACAGAAAATACTATGGCACAGTACCAAAAAATCAGGGGATGATTTTGAAAACCTAAAATCCAGCTACATCTGGAAGATACCTCAGAGAAGTAGTCATATCCCAATGGTTCTAAATATTAGAAATAAAGCAACCTACCACACACAATTTACAAGCATCACTCTATGAATTAAACTAAAAAAAAAAGAAAGGACCCTTAAATGAGGTGTAACCCCAGACATCCAGTTTTTCAAACCAAACCCATGGGGCAATAAGGCAGCACAGTCCAAAAGCCACCCACCTGGCTTTTCTGAAGTGGTAACAGCAAAACAATTGAATGAGGAGGTAGAAGAAATAAACTCAGTAATAATTTCTCAGATAACTATAGATGGCATCTACTGTGAAAACCATGCTTAGTGAGTCTAGACAACATACAGATAAAAATCTAGAGGAGCTTAAGAACATTATGGAAGCCATAGATCCTCAGCATACAGAAAAATGAGAATCTACAAGGCAGATTTAAGCACATATCCAGGAGAATAAAAATGTCATCTACAATATCCACAGCAGATTAAGTCAAAGTGAGGACAGGATCTCAAATATAGAAGACAGACTTGCAGTTAGCATGAAAAGAAAGATTTCTTAAAAATAGTAAGGAACTTTTAAAAATCAATCCAGGAGCTGCTAGACAAGGCAAAGAAGAATAATTTAAGATTGATTGGAGTCAATGAAAAAGCAGGAGTTAGCACAAAAGATATAAAAATATATATTCACAGATGTTATGGCAAAAAAAAACTTCCCTGGTAGTTTTTGACATACATGTAAGACTTTGACATACATGTAAGTGAAGGATACAGAATTTCAAGGAGGCATGATCAAAACAATATGCAGCCAGGTACATCACAGCAAAGATTCTAGACATTCAACACAAGAATAGAATCTTATAAGTGGTGAGGCAAAATAAACTAATTGCCAATAAAGGAAAGCCCATCAGAATCATGGCTGACTTCTCAGTATAATCCCTCATTTCATGGAAAGCTTGGAGTGAAGTATTTCAAATTATAAAGGAGAACAAATTTCAACCCAGATTGAGGCATACCACAAAAATATCTTTCAAAACTGATGCAGAAATAAGACATTTCTGTAACAACATCTGAGGATATTTATGACCATCAAAGTAGCCCTCCAAAATTTTTTGAAGAACATTTTAAAAAGAGATAACATGGACAACTGAAGTAGTAGTTCAGTAGTAGTTCATCAGTCCCAACTGAAGGAATCAATCAGAAAAGGCAAACAATTTAACAAAGAAAAGAAGGGAGGGAATCAACAACAGGAAAATAACATGGCAAGGATAAGTCATGTCAAATGATTATAATCATCAATGTTAATAATGTCAATTCACCAATCAAAACACATAGACTAGAAAAAAAGGTTCAAGAAAAAAGATCCAACAATATGCTGCATGCAAGAAACACATTTTATTTAAAAAGAAACTCATAGCCTCTAAAATCAAAGGATGGAAAACAATACCCCATGTGACAGGGACCCAGAAAAAAGTAAGAATGGCTCTTCTCTTTGCAAGCTAATTGAATTTTAAGCCAAGATTTATTAAGAGAGATAAAGAAAGGCACTACATCTTTGTAAAGGGAACAATCCAAGAGGACAAAATGACAGTCATCAATACCTATGCATCCAAGCAGGGTACCCAACTATATAAAATAAATATTAATGGGTATGAAAAATCAAGTAAGTGCTCATACCTGCTTCTGGAGAATCCCAAAACCTAACTATTACAAAAAGACAGATGAACTAGACACAAGTATCAACAGGTGGAATTTTAGAACTAAGCCAATAGACTTAAGAGCTGAACCAACGGACCTAGTAGCTGTCTGCAGAGTGTTCCACCACATAATGTCAGCATACACATTCTTACCAGCTGCACATAGAATGTGCTCCAAAACATACCATATAATAGCTCATAGAACATGCTTAAGTAAATGCAAAAGAATCAAAATTATACCATGCATATTTTCAGATCATAGTGCAATGAAATTGGAAATCAATGGCAAAAGAAACCATAAGAACTCCATAAATACATAGAATTTAAATAGCACCCAGTGGATCACAGATGAAATTAAGAAATTAGACAGTTTCTATGATTAAATGATAATGACCATACAACATAGCAGAATTCATGAAGAGGGAAATCTATAGCTGTGAGTATGAATATCAGGATCACAGAATGAACTCAAAAAATGTTAAACACCAACCTTCTAAAAAAAGAAGAGTAGCCTAAGTCACAAGCTCATACAAGGGAGGAAATTGTAAAGATCAGAGCAGAAATTAATTCAACGAAGACCAAAAAATTACAAAGAATCAATGAATAAATGAGTTCATTCTTTGCAAGATCAAATAAAATCAATAAACTCTTAACCAACCTTATCAAAAAAGGAAAGAAAAAAACTTAAATCCATGCACTTAGGAATTAAAAGGGCAAAATTGCAATTGTCTCTGCAGAAGTCCAGAAGATAATCTACGCTTACTTTGAAAATGAGTATTGTCATATAAAATTGAAATTGCAGAAGAAATGCACATATTTTTAGGAACATATGGATTAACATAGATAAATCAAGAAGTTACAAAAATCATAAATAAACTAGTATTGATCAATGAATTAAAAGATGCAATTAAAAAGCAATCAATAAAGAACAGTCCAGGCCTTGATAAATTCATTGCTGAATTCTAAAAGAAGTTTAGAGAAGATCTAACACCTCTACTCCTCAAACACTTTAATTAAATTAAAAAGGCAGAAACATTGGAGTCAGGCATTATCCTGATACTAAAATTGGAGAAAGATCCAACTAAGAAAGAGAACTATAGAATCTATGTTCTAGATTCTATAACATAGATTCTATAACATAGAATCTATGTTCATTAGGGAGATTGAACATAGATCTCCCTAATGAACATAGATTCTAAAATCCCTAATAGTAGCAAACAGAATGCAGCAAATCATCCTAGGTATGTAGGGATGGTTGAACATAGGTAAATGAATGAGTATAATATACCATATTAACAAAGCTAAAGATAAAAATAATATACTCTTCTCAATATATACAGAAAAACTTTTCAAAAGGTTGAACACCCATTCATGAAAAACCCTACAGAAAACTGGAATAGTTTTTATCTCAATCTGATAAAAGCCATCTGTGGCAAACCAACAGCCAACATCATACTAAATGGTACACTGAAAGCTTTAGCTCTAAAATCAGGAACAAGAATGTGCAGTCTGCTCTCTTATTCAACATAGTCCTGTTATATTTAGCCAGAGCAATTGGACAAGAGAAAGAAATAAAAGGTATAGTGACAGGAAAGGAAGAACTTAAATTATTTATTATTTGTAGATGACGTGATTCTCTACATAGAAGGCCCAGAAATTCCACTAAGAAACTGCTACATTTAATAAGCAAATTCAGTAACATAGTTGGAACACCCAAAATTCACTAGCCTTCCTGTATATCAATAATAAACTCACTGAGGGAGAATTTAGGAAAACCACACCTTTCACAACAACACCCTCCAAAAATACCTAGGAATCAATTTAATGAAAGATGTAGAAGATCTCCACGTTGAAAACTACAGTACCCCGAAAAAGGAAACTGAAATGGATATCAATAAATGGAAAGATATCCCTTGCTCTTGGACAAGAAGATACAATATAGTGAAAGTGCCCATATTTCCAAAACTGTTATACAGATTTAATGCAATTCACATCAAAATTTTTAACATCATATTTCACAGAATTAGATAAAACTATTCTAAAATTCATTTGGAAGCTGAAGAGACCTAGAATAGTAAAGGCAGTTTTGGGCAACCAAGGCTAGGCAGGGGGTATCACAATCTCTGACTTGAAATTATACTTGAAATAAAGCTATTGTGATAAAAAAAAAAGTATGGTACTGGCAAAAAATAAAATAAAAAAAAATCCCAACAAACAAATAAAAACAGACCTGAAGAGGAATGGAACAGATTAGAAGATGTAGGAACAACTCCAGACATCTTCAGCCACTTTATCTTTGACAATGGTGACAAACATTCCTTGAAAGAAAGATAGTTTCTTTAATAAACAGTGCTGGAAAAACTGGCCCTTCACATGCCAAAAGTTAAAATTGGATCCTTATCTTTTGCCATGAACTCAACTACATTAAAGATGGATCAGAGATCTAAATATTAAAACAGAAACATTGAATCTGCTGGAAGACAGAATAGGTAAAAATCTTGAAGACATTGGTATTGGCAAAAACTTTCTGAATAAAAGCCCAGTTGCACAGCAAGTATCACAAAGAGTCAACAACTGAGATCTCTTATTAAAAATCTTTTGCACAGTCAGAGAAACCGTCAGCAGAGTGAAAAACTGTTTGCCAGCTGTTCCTCAGACAAAGGATTACTGATGAGAACATATAAAGCACTCAAAAAATCTGACCTCCCAAATTTAAAGACCCAATCCAAAAGGTGGAAACTCAGACAAATTCATGCTTCTGAGAGGAAGAAATGCAAACAGCAAATAAATATATCAAAAAGTGTTCAACATCAATGGTCGCTTGAGAGGTATTAAATAAATCAACACAGATTCCATCTCATCCCAGAAAGAATGGCTATTATTGAGAAATCAAGCAATAATAAATGCAGGAGGAGCTAAAGGTGACAAGGAACCCCTCTCTACTACTGGTGAGCGTGTAAACTGGTGCAACCACTGTGGAAACCCAAATGCACACCAACTGAGAAATGGTTAAAAAAGGTGTGGTCTTTTTATACAATGAAGTACTCAGTCATAAAGAAGGATAAACTGGAGACTTCCATAAGTAAATGGATGCAACTCAAGACCATGCTCGTAAGTGAAATTAATGAGACTCGCATGTATAAACATCATATTGTCTCCCTAGTATGAGAAATTGAAAGAGTAAATGAGATACAAAATAAAGAAACTGTTCAAAAGGAAATATAAACTAGGATGGGAGAACGGAGGAAAAATTACATATATATGTGATTATATGTACATATATTATACATATATGATTATATTATATATATATATGATATGCTGGTTAAGATAGTTATACTATTTTCTCTTAGTTCATTGAAAGAAAGTTTTGTGGCAATAATGTTTGGACAATTAAATGCCGACATCTGGTAGTCTGAGCATCTAATTTAAAGATAACTATATGGAACATATTAACCATTGTTACCCTCCTATTGTTTTGTTCTGAAATTTAGGGTTTTTTTCTTTAAAAGAAAAAGAAAAAGCGAGAGAGTAAATGACTGGGATACCAGGAAGAGGAAAGGCCTGTCCATGATGTTGGTGAGATAGGCAGGTGCCACTTAGAAAGCTCTTGGTGGATAATGCTAACAAATTTTCCTTTTTTACTTTTGTCCAGTGAGTATCCATTGGAACTCATTAAGTTAGGGAAGGATATGATTCAATGAACTATTTTTGAAAGCGGCTCTAGTCTATGCAAATATAAAGGATTATGTGTAGGAAAGAATAGCAGCAGAGATTAATTTCATGCAGACAACAAGATATGATGGTCACTTGGATCATGTTGTCCTCCTTAGGGAAAGTCTAATTTATTTACCTGGTGCTAACTTTATAGCTAGTTTCTGTCAATTTCCCATAACTGTATGCACGCAATAGTCTGGATATATTCCTCTTAGATGACCATCACTCACTGGGTGCAGCATGAGGGTAATTGAAGTTTAGTAACGAATGTAGACTACTATGGTTTTTGTTTTATTGGCAGTGTCCCATTCCCAGCATATTTGGTAAATGTATAGGATCTGAGAGTGAGGATTAGTTTTTAATTGGATCTGTCTAATCTCTATATGAATTTTATCTGTGCTAGTGTTTCACAGGAATATGACCACATGAACAGATTGGCTACTTACTTTCTTTATGTATGGGTGGGGATGTTTCTCATTTTGAAGGTCCACTGTCTCACCTACATTAGGGATGCAAAAGAGAATAAATAATTCATCAGAGGCAAAATGGGAGATGAAAGGTGTAGCAAAAATTACAAGTATTCTGAGGATTATGTGAGAGTTTTGCAATTGTGTGGACCTCAAACGTATTTATAACTTCTCCATAACTGATCATGACTTTTCCAGCTAAAATGAGAAGTAGTTTAAAATGGTAAAGATTTGGGGGATAACAGAGTTGAGTTGTCCAAAGTCCTTGGCCTATTTTCCAAATTCTAATAAATATGTAATCCAACCCACCTACTCTAGGACAGAACGAACATTTTATTTGGATGCAAGACAGTGTACAATTGTAGCTGTTTTTACAATTTCAGTGAGGCAGATGTCATTGAGTATTACTATTGTACAGGTCAGAAAATACATAATAGATACAACTGCTGAATTTTTTTTTTTTTTCCGGAACCGGGGATTAAACTCAGGCCCTTGTGCTTGCCAGGGAAGCATTTATTCCACTGAGCCATCTCCCAGGGCCCTCAACTGCTGAATCTTAACATCTAGAAATAATCAATCCAAGAGGAATTAAACAAAGTTGGAAATAACATTAACCAGTTCAAGCTCATATATAAAAATGTATATGAGCAATATTCCTGAGGGAAGTAACTTGTATAAAAATACTGGAGGGCTGGCCAGATAGCTCAGCAAATTAAAGCATCTGCTTAGGCAGATGTAGGGACTGGGATTTGATCCCTGGTGTGCTATGCTGGCTCCACCCCCAAGGCATGCTAAGACAGAGATTGAGACTGGTAATGGTGGTTTGTGCCTATAATCCCAGAACTTGGGAGGCTGAAAACAGGAGAATCACTATGAATCCAATCTGTGTAGTGAGACACTGTACATCCTACACTAAATACAAAAAAAAAGTATTGGAAAGACCTACAGGTGTACAGATGCACAAGCCTGGACCAAGAACATAAATTAAAAGGAAGGTGCTACATTGCATGATGTCTTTGTTAGTTGCTGCCCTCTTTCATTGGCTGCCATGATCAATTCAGTTTTAAGCAAAGTGTATTGTGAAAGTGGAATTGCTTGAAAGTTGCCAGTTTGGCTATGAGGTTTTAAGGATCTCTGTTAACATCAGACAATTACCTGTTGCTATGTGCAGCCCTACCTTACTGGAAGAAAATCTGAGAAATGTTAAAGAGGACCTTAAATGTAGTCTACTAGAAATGGGGATTGCACCTGCAAGTTTGTGGTGGACCTTAGTGCTGATGGGCATAGCATGCTTGAGAATGTCAGCGAATTTTGGCTTATGTCTTCAACCTTGGTGCTGGTACTTGACCACACATCATTGCACCTCTGCCAGAATCTCACATGGCACATGCACATCCTTCCCATGTGCACAACCATATTAATACCAGTGTATGAAAGTTATTTAGATACAATATAACAGAAAAATACTGGCAAGATGATGCCTGTGACAGGCAAGTTGAGCTGGTCTCTTTTGTGGCACATATGATATAGTGGTTAAGAACTCCATGGTCTACATGCCTGGGTTCAAACATCTGATTTAGACCTCAGTACCTCTGTAACTCTGGTCAACTAGTTTGACCTAATTTTCTTCAGTTTCCTCACTGGTAAAAGATAATGATCCTGGTAATTTCCATATGGGGAGTATTTACATTATAGAGTTGTGAAGATTAAATAACCTGGTTTAAATATAATACTTAGAAATGTGTGAAGTACATGAGGAGTTCTCAGAAAATGTCAGCTTTTGTGATGTTACATAGACCATGGTGGGATGAGAGGGAGGTTAGAACCTCTTGACCTTGGACATGTGGTCAGCGTGGAAGAAGAGTACATGTGTGTTGGAACTGTAGTTTCTTGGGTTTTTGACGTAGCATGTGCTCATTCTATTTCATCAGTAACAGAGGCTGAAAGTGGCCAGTGCACGTGCTGACATAGGGAAACACTGTTATTTTGCAGTAGTAATTGCTTTTCAAATTATTACTACTTTTGTGCTGTCTTGAGATTTCTGTTCAATTCCAACACCTTGGTCACCAATTGTAGTGAGTTTTGAAAAATGTGGTGAGAACATAGAAAAGTTGTTGTTTGTTTCATGAATTCTTTAGGTACAACACTCTCCAACTCTTTAAAATATTTTCATGTTTCCTTGAATGACTTGATGCTCCTGCTTTACCTTGATGATTCTCAATTATTAACTGACTGATCATTTCATTCAACAAAACTTTTGAATGTACAATAATAATAGTATTTAGTAACTTCATACTCTGTGCTAAACACCATGACAGGCATTTAAAAGCATATCTTATTTGATCATCAAAAGAATATTTGGAGAAAGAAACTTTGATCCCTACTTTGCAGATTAAATTTAAGATGAGGTACATTGTCTTACTTAAAATCATATATCTTATAAGTAGCAGAATTTGAACTCAAGTCCGGAACTTAACCCAAAGCTTTGTGTTATACTCATTTTCATGTTATTAGACTCTGTGCCTGGTACTAGAGAAACAAATATGAAGCAAAGGCTCCAATTTCAAGAAAATCAGTTAAGGTCAGAGTAGCTACATTAACAAAGTCTGGCAACACCTTGGGGTAAGTTTTAAGTATTAATGGAACGTGCAGATTGGTAAGAGTTTTGCAAATACTTAGTGACTAACATTTGTGTTACTGAAGATCCTAATTTTCCTTCCTCCAGTTTCCTCATTCTTATAAAAATCTACTTATGATTCATTTGGTCAGGGCTCTAATTTCACATAGGGTGTTGATAAATAATTGGATGTAAGGTTACGATGTTCATATTCCAAACAAATTACAGAGTGCTCCTAAAGCTGGGATCTTAACTGAAAAAGTCTGAAAAGTAGGATCTCAAGTAGAACTGAAAAGCTGTGAGGTGGTGGTTTACAGCTTGAACAATCAGGACATTACACCACGTGGACTGCCCTCTATGTGTAGACGGTCCTGTGCCATAGCTACATGCACTATGTCCACTTCGTTTGCTGAAGGGAGGAAAATTTACTAACTCCACCCACCATCCCTGCAAACCCCACTCTCTATTTCTTTACCCCTTGATTTCACCTTTGAAAGAAGATAAGACACACAGACCTAATCTTGTAACAGAAGCCCAGTGTAAACCCTTGATCATGTTCTGTACATGGCTACAGATTGTGCAGACAGTTGTCAACTCCTTTCTGTTTCCCCACCATTTGTCAACCCAGACCCTCTTCTTTTTCTTCCCAAGGAGACTGAGTTCCACATTGATGTGGTTGAAGTCCCTCCGGAGGGTTCCTCTGGGGCCCTTCACAATAAATGTGCATCCTTTCAGAAAAAAAAAAAAAAAGAAAGAAGATAGGACAAAAGCTTCAATATTTCATAAGAGTGGACAGTTGGCTTTTGGAGTCAAACCTGGCATTATGTCCAGGAAATCTTTTGAAAAAAAAGTTCTTGGTATTTCCTTCTTCTTTTCAGATAATGAATTCAGAAAACCTCCCCCTATGAAGCTTAAAAAAAAATGTTTACCCATCTTTCTGTTTTCCAATCCAAACTGGTATGATAACATTCAGGAGGTCAACATTTGAAAATGGTTTTTGAAAAAGAAAACCACCCACACTCAAAAAACTATTTTCCTTCCTAGTAAATGTAATTTTAAATTTCAAAGGCAGGATTTAGGTCAGTGGTTTGGGTCATTTTTTTATTTTACTCAAACTGGGCCACCCTTCCCTTATTGTGCAATCCAGAGGAATCAGAAAGATGTCAGGTAATAAAAATCCAGCAAAGAAAAAAAAAAATTTGGAACACACTCTGCCCAAAGTTTCATGCCCTTAAATTCTGCTGAGTTCAGCAGGATTCATACATTAATAACGAAGGGCAGAGTCTGGTCCACTGATTTTATTATCATTGAAGAAGAGGTTTTTCTGACTGTAAAATGGAAAAATATAATTTATGATTTCAGTCCAGGCTAAAAAGCCGCTCCAGAGATGGAAATTTACCTGCTCATGGCTTCCAATGCAATTATTTGCCAGTGAGTGGGGCCCAGGGGCACCCACACATGACCAAGAGGCATTCAGGCCCAGCATGACCTTTCGGCCATGGGAGCATGTGGACATGTTCTCAGAGCGCATCGCAAGGAGCTTTCTTGTGCCACGGAAGCAAGATGAGATGCGGAAGGCTGACTGCGCACGTGACCTTTACAGTCTGTCAATCTCTGTTAGAGTCACAAATCATTTCAGGGGAAGGCAGGAGCCAGAAGACTACTTTTCACCTCACACAGAAAGCTGTAGCTTCTCGTGCTGACACTTCACCTGGACGGCTGATGAAAATAGAGCAGAGGTGTGAAAGTGAAGTTTCTTGGAAAACCCTTTGCTATTTTCCCTCTTTATTACCACCAATCTGCTGCCATATATTCAAATTTAAATGCTTGCTGCCTACATTTACTTAATCTTTTGATTTCACACAAGTATGTGATTTTCCTTTACTAAATGTTCTGGGGCTGTCACCCTCTGGCTGACTGGCGAGTACATTTTAGAATTTTAGATTTAACTAAAGTGATCCCATGCAATGGATCCAAGCTTTTTTTCAGTGTTTGTGATGCTATTAACATACAGGCTTTTTAGCAGGTTGAACTTTAATGAATATGTTTCTCATCATCCCACCAACTTTCTCTTTATGCATTTCTTCTTGAGTGCTCATGTGTTTATTCAACAAACATAACTCAGTGCTTGGTACATAGTAGACATTTAATTAGTGTTGGCTCAACAGATGAATGACTTTTCATTTGTAGAAGATGTTATATTTGAGCTGGATTTTAAAGAATAAATGGAGTTAAATGAGTGATTTTTATCTTTGGGGGGGAGACAGCATGAAGGTAGAGAGGCAGAAAAGTGTGAGGTACCTGTGCAACAGAGGCAGACTCAAGGTGTGATTTTAGAAATTTAGGAGAGAAATCAACAAATGTATGTTGAATGAATGAATGAATGTGTTAGGCACTGAACTGGAAAAATTGACAAATTTTAGCACCTTCACGGAGCACAAACAGGGTATTGTAATGGTAAATAACTGGTGATAAATGAAATTAATTCATTCAACATATATTTGCTATGTACCTCATCCTGTTTTAGTCAGGAATCTCCAGAGAAAGACAGCAAGTAGTCTCTCTCTCTCTCTCTCTCTCTCTCTCTCTCTCTCTCTCTCTCTCTGGCTCTCTCTATCTCTCTTACATATATGTATGGATATTTATAGTATATGTGCTGCTGAAGCGAACACATGTATGAACATTTATATATTATGTATTTATACATATAAGTAAAATAGGAAAAATTTCACTATTGGATTAAAATGGAAAGAGAAATCCTGAGCTGAAGGCTTCTTGGAATAGATCTCAACACTTGGCATGCAGAAGATATTTAATTAAAGGTTTTGGAATAAGTGAATGGCATCTCCTCACAGATGATACTGTATTGGGTGTTTTTGGGTATTTATATGGAATTACAAGTTAAGGCAGAGGAAAGGGCAAGAAGTAGGAAAGGCTGAGGTACTTTTGTATTGTAGACACTGGTCTAGGGTGGCTGAGGCACAGAGCATGAGAAGGCTAGGGACGAGGATGCTGTGAAGACTCAGCTTTGGAGGAGGGGCGAAGCCAGACTGCAAAAGCTCTGCATCTAGGCCACTGAAAGTGTGTGTCATTTCATAGCCATTCCTGAACCATCAAATTATTAAAGGGAGGAAAAGTGAAGTCATGTTAACAATTTAGGAAAGTATTCACCAGAAGACAGTCCTTTAAACACTTACTCTTTGGATATTGGTAGGTATTATGTGGAAAAATCAAATACTTTTAAAAAATTGAGACATGTTATGTTAAGCAGAGTGGAAGAATTTTTTTATTTCAGCAATACAAAGAACCTTTAATATGACAATATTGCACTGCAAAGCATACAGATCTAATATACTGGCTTCTAAATAATTTTGGCTATGGAACTGTTTTTGGTTGCTCACCGAATGAACTAGCAGTAGGTTGCGTATAGTTCATTAGAATTGTTTTAGGAAGAAAACACTTGTTAAGGAACATATATTGGGTGAAAAGTGTGAACGAAAGGAGGAAGACAGTTTGGAAAGCAATAAAATAGCCACTGGGGGCGATAAAAGCAGTCTGACCTGGAACCTTAGCATGACCATGGAAGAGACTTTTCTGAGGTAGAATCATATGATTGGTGACAGTGTTTGGAGGATGGGGCTGGGAGCTGCGGAAAAGAACAGAAAAGTTAATGCCTAGGGGAATGGGAAGATGGGAATATCCTCTAGGGTAGAATCCCCAGAATAGATTCAAGTTTGAGGAGAAACACGAATTTAAGGGACTAATTTTATTTAAATTATTGTTTAAAATATTCCAGAAGTTTAGAAGTTTAATTTCATTACATTCAGAAATTATGTTATATAATATTAATTTTTAAATTTTATTGTTTAAGATACAGAATACAGTTTATGAGGGCAATTGTTTCATGTGACTAGAAAATGATGTGTAGTCTTTGGTTGAATGAAAGATGCTACAAATGGCAACTGGGTCACATGCTTTTAATTTTTAAAGATTTATTTATTTGTTCATTTGATATAAGGTCTCACTATGCAGCTCTGACTCACAGTTATCCTCCAGTCTCAGCCACCACAGCACTGGGATTACATGTGTGCCCCACCACACCTGGTTTTGGTGGCCAGCTCGGTGCTTCCAGTGCAGGGCCAGCATGGCTTACCAGGGATTGAATCTGGGTCCTTCCACTTACCAGGCAGGCACTTAGACCTCTGAGCTATCTCTCTGGCCCTGGTGACATGTTTTTAATGTTTGTTTACTTCTGTTACAGAGAATAATGTGGAAATATACAATTAAAATTATGTCTTCACTTTGTTTTTGAAGTTCTTTTAGTTTCTCTTTTTTGGTATTTTAAAGCCCTGTTAATGGGCATAATTCCATTTATAGTTGTTATGGATTATGAAATATCCCTATGTATACCTAACTATTTCTGCTGAATTATTTATTTGACATTCATATTATTGTCACTTTAACTTTCTTTTGATTAGTGTTTGCATATATAAGGAGAGACAAAATATAGTGAATGTTTTAAATTTTAAAAATAGACCAAATGACAAGTTGCCATTAATCCCCCTGAAAATACTTTCCCTCACTTACAACACAGTTCCTTTACTCTTACGACTTTCTGAAGTGGCTCTGGACCAAGTCCTGCCTTGGGTGCTGTCATGGCCATCATTATGTCCAGAATCAATTTAAAATGTTTTTCTTTCATGGTCATTCTGACTTTGGGAAAGTGCCAGAAGTTGGGCAGTGCCAAAGCCAGCAGAGAAAATGGATAAGGAAGCACTGTAGTATTTTTATGAGCCTGTCATTCTGTGGGATGAACCTGGACAGTCACATTCACTGTATTTTTATCACACTTTGTGAAGACTCTCATGAAGTAAGGCTTTTTGAACTGCTCCAGAAACTGGCAAGAGTGGTAAACTAAGTACATCTGAAGTAAATGGGGAGTACCCAGGCCCAGTGTGTGAGTGGGGCAGCTCTGGGCCTGCAGGATCCTCATTCCAGCCAGCACCTCGGCCTGGTGTGAGTGGGAATGCCGCGGGCCACCGGATCCTCATTGGAGCTAGCACCCAGCCCCAGTGTGTGTGTGGGATCACCTGCCCACCCAGGGTATCCTCATTCCAGCCAGCACCCAGGCCAGGCCTATGTGTGGAACTTCCTCCATGATACAGGCTTGGTAGGGAACCCTGTGGCAGAACTTCCTGCACTGAGGCTTGAGGGAAGACCCACCCAGCCAATCCAGAAGTAGAACATCTTGCCAGAGTGACACAGTGGGTTCACTTTCAAGGGCTACACCAGGAAGAAGTGGAGCAAAACAGCCAGACCCCAGCCACACCCAACTGGACGAGTTTGAACTTGATAGATCTGGACCTGGTGCTAAGGTAATAACTGCACTAAAGCTCTACACCAAAGGTCAGAAGACAGTGCTATACAAAATGACAAAGAGAAGGGGCAAAATGCATTCTCATGCCTCAACCCCACCCAGAACAAATGCAGGAGACACTAGCATAGAATAAACTGGAAAGCACACACCTGAAATCTCTGAAATAATAGCATCAGAAGTAAAGAAATAACTGCAAAAAGGTATAGAGAAAATCAGATCAGAAATAATTTCTTAAGTAAAAATGAAATGATTGCTTTAATGAAAGAATTACTAATTGCTTCTAAAGAAGACACTGGTTAAAAAATAGAGAAGAATAGAAAAATGATGGAATCCTTGAATGAGCAATATAGGAAGGAAATAGAATGCATGAAGCAGTTTAAAATAGATATACGAGAAATTAAAACCTCAATCACAAGCTGGCAAAACTGTTTGAGTGAAAGTGAAGATAGAGTTTCAGATCTTGAAGATGCTGTTGCAGCTAGTGAAAAGATAAGAAAAGATCTCTTAAAAACAAGTAGGGTGCAGGAAAAAATAATTCAACATCTGCAAGACAATGCAATGATGAACAATATAAGACTAATAGGCATGAATGAGAAAGAAGGAGTCAATACAAATGATATGAAAAGAATATGGGTAGAAGTAATAGCAGAAAATTTCCCAAATATGGGGAAACAATCTGACATTCAGATAACCGAAGCATATAGAACTCCAAATAACATCAACCCAATTAAAACCACAGTCAGACATATAACAATCAAGATCCCAGAAATTAGGCAAAGGAACAACATACTACAAGCTGCTAGAGGAAAGAAAAAGGTCACATTTAAGTGAAAACTCATCAGAATAATGGCAGATTTCTCTTCACAAACATTCAAATCAAGAAGAGCATGGAGCAAAGTACTACAAGTCTTGCAAGAAAACAAATTCCAACCCAGACTGATATACCCTGCACAACTAACTCTCTTTGAAGTTTAATGGAGAAGTGAAATACTTCCATGACAAAGGACAACTAAAGAATTTCACGACAACAAAGCCAACCCTACAAAGACTAGTAAAGATATTCTATAGAGGGATCAAAATGACCACTACTCCATGAATGAGAATGGAAAGAACCCACCAGATAGGGCAAACAATTAAATGCAGGAGAAAAAGAGGCATACAACAGCTGGTAAAAAACATGTCAATCATAAGTCAGTACATCACAATTATAATCACTAATGGAAATGGACCCAGTTCACCAATTAAAAGAAATAGACTGGAAGAGTGGATTCAGAGGCAAAATTCAACAATATGCTTTATAAGACTTCATCTATCATTTGATTAATTTATCTTCAAAGTTTTTTCCAGCTGATAGTTTCAATAGTTCTATGATTTGAGTCTCAGGAACACAATTGTTTTCATGAATCATAAATAATGCTTTGGCGTGGTTTTGTGGCCTATTGACTTAAAAATAAATTTTCTACAAGATTAGAATTCAATATAGATGCTTATCAGTTTGAATATGGAGAAATTAGAGAAATCATGTACTAAAAAGAGAAATTGTTCTATACTATGTATCTTAGTTTTGGAATATGTCTATAAAATAAGCATGTGCATACATTGTTAAAAAGTTAAGTAAAGGGGAAGAAAATTATGTTAATGTGTTTTCATCATAATAAGATGAATTTTAAAATATGGTGTAACATTCACCATACTTTTGACTACATCTCATATATTTTCAACCTTTTATAATTTATATCTTTCTAGATAAACTGGATACTTAGAGTATAACTAGATCTTTCTTTTTAAAAATGTGCAATGCCGTAACTGCATTTTAATTTAGCTATCGAGAGTATATGTATTTAATTATCAACATGCTTGGATTAAATATAACATATTGCCACTTATGTTTCATTTGCTGCATATAGTCTTAGCTTTTTCTCTTTTGCTACTTTATTTTAATTCAATTTTTTCTTCACTCTAATCTTATCAGTTGTAACTCTTTTAAAATTTTCATTATGGTTCCATTGTTTCAAATATAAACCACTTGAATGTAAAATTTAACTTACAGTGAGTAGCCTAAGTTGAAATGTTAATATAGTATGCCACATATAGTATAAAAAATCTTTTAATAATATATCTACTTTTCTGCTTTTATAGAATTTATGTTTTTAACAGATATACTACATTTTGTTCATTTATATTTTTCTTTGGTATCTAAGTGTTTTATATATAGAGAGGGCAATCTTTGATTAAAATATTTATATTTTAAAACAATTAAAACATCTTTAATATATAGCACCTTTTAAAATACTTATCTTTCATACTCTTAAATTTTTGTAAGTTTGATTTCCAATTGGTAGCATAGTCCTTTTAATGGAAAATTTTCCTATAATATATTTTGTATGTGCATCTACTGGCAATTTTTATCTGTACCTCTTTATTTCAGTTGGGATTTCTATGAAAAAGACTATTTTCAATCAATTATTAAAAGATAATTTCTCTGTATCTAGAATTCTAGGTTCACATTGTGTTGTTTTTGTTTTTCTTAGGCTACTAATGATGTAACTCTAATGTCTTTGGGTTGGATAATTTCTAACTAAATGTCTGCTAATATTCTTACCTTTCTTCTTCTGTATGTCTATTCCTGTCGTCTGTGGCTACCTTCAGGATACTCTTTTGGTCTAAGATTTCATCAGTTTTGCAATGTCTTAGTGCATCTGTTTATATTTATCCTGAGTGGATCTAGGTACTTATTAAAACTGTCATTTGCTGTTTGTCATTGCTTGTAGAAAATTTTTATCTGTACATCTTTATGGGTTTGTAACGCTTCTTTTTTTCCCCTCTCTTTTCCTTTCCCTGTGATAGTGCTTATGTTAGGCCATTTCTTCTCATTTATCAGCTTTCAAATGTTCCATTTATTTATTTTTAGCTCTCTTTCTTGTCTTTGTATTTCATTTTTGAGGATGACGTAGTCTGAGTCTGCTTGTTTTATTTATTTCTAGATTCAATTGACAAAGAGCCATCGTGAGAAGGGAAACTCCTTACCACAACCAACACAAAGTTTTACACTGTAAATCTCAAAGACATTTTTTGGCAAATGAGAGACCGACTGACCTAGTAGACATTAGGGAATTATTTTGCTTATCACAACTGTGGTATTATTAGTCCTTGCTCACAGCAGCTGGTTAGTGACAGCTGAGCAATTTGTTACTCGGAAGGTATAGGTAGTGGTACACAAATGTTAGTCCCAGTAAAACAATCATTTAGAAATATACTTTGCACTACTGCTTTGGTGCTTACAATTGTGCTTGAGTAAGTTTTGGGGAGAACACCTGAAGGTCGAACTTTGTGAGGGCAGCCATCTCAAACAAGATTGCATCCACATTTACCTTTCATCAATCAGAACAAACAAACAAAAAGACTCGAAAACACATAGATGAAGTTTTTTTTTAATTATTATGACTATTTTAAGCTATACTTGAGAAATTCTAATAAAACTCAGAAAAAATGTAAATGATCATTAAAAGAGGAGATACAGTGTAAGAAATGCAGAGCATAATCCCAGGCATTTCAACCTAGGAAGATCACAGAAAAAATTACATATAAGTATATACTTTATACAGAGAAGGAAAAATTTCCAGTTTTTACACAAAGAAGCCATTTTATTGAGTGGAAAACAGAAAACAATTGTAGGGAATCTGTGACTCTACTCATGCTGGACAGGAGTGGCTTCAGATGCAAATATATAAGTAGCCAAGAAGTTATCCATAGCCTATTTTCTCTTCCTATAACCTGAGACTGTCTATTTATAAGGGAAGCAAGATTATTTTGGCACGTGGCTCTAGCTGTCCAGGAGCTGGTGAAGGTTTCATATCACTCCAACTCATGGTGGAAGGCAGAAAGGAAGCAGGTGTCTGTGGAAGAGAGAGTGGGACACAGAGGATGAGATGTTTCATAACAATTCACTCTTGTGAGTACTAATGCATTCATCAGGGAAGCCAACCTATGTTCCTAAGAGAGAGGCTGGAGGTTGGAAGGCGGCTCTTGTCTTCCAAAACAGCTACATTATCAACCAGATGTCACCATAAGTTTGGGCAGGGACAATTTGTATCCGAACCATAGCACAGGGGAAGTCGATCTCAGCAGTAACTATGTCACAAAAGTTCCCAGCAGGGTCTCGTCATTCTACAAACTCTGATTGTTCTGTAGGTACTTGGTATGTTCCAGTTTCTGCAAAGGAAGCACTGTCATGTTCGCCCGTGAGTGCCAGCGCCTACCAAACTGTACAGAGTGCTGTGGACACACAATCACTATTGGTTTAAGGAAAGATACATGATATTGATCTGGCAGGTGTGTATAAAATGCCAGCACTCAATGGAAACTACCTGGGGGCCAGGCCTGGGTCATTTATCTGTCCTCCCACACTAAACCTCCTTTCTTCATAACCTAATGATGAACCTAAGATTTCAGAGAAAACAGAAGTTGCTAATTATGAAATTCTGGGGACTCTTTTATCTTAGAGACATAAGAAATTGTCAACGCTTGAGGGCTTGCACTTATGTGGTCTTAGTTGTAATACATAAGACTATCTCTGAGTCTATTTCCTGGTAAAGAGAAAGTGAATGAATTCTTTACATTCTAATAGCCCATATGCATGCATCTCTATGAAGATAAGCTTCTGTATTTTATTTGGCAGGAATAAATGTTAAAATAACTGTTGTAAAAGTGGAATTACCCTTTGAGACTGAGCTAACTACTCACTGGCAAGTATCTTGTATTAGTTTCCTATTGGTGCTGTAACAAATTTGTTCGCTTAATACAACACCAATTCATTATTTTACATCCTTGTAGGTTGAAAATTTGACACAGATGTTACTGGAATGAAATCAGGGTGTTGGCAGGGTTACTGTTTTCCTTTCTGGAGGCCTTGAGAAATGATTTTTTTCAAGGGCTTCTCAATTTTTAGGGAGTATCCTACATCCCTTAGCTTATGGCCCCTTTCTCTGTTTTCAAGGTCAAAAACATTTCATGTTTTAGAACACTTTACCCTAGTGATATCTCCTTCTCTGACTGTCATCTTGGTCAGTATTTTTTTTTTCTGTTTTAAATACCATGTGATAAGGTGGGGCCTATTTGAATAATCTA
>NW_004524583.1:6246531-6250352 GCF_000260255.1 Octodon degus
AGGACCCTATGCTTGCCAGGCAGGCATTTATTCTACTGAGCTATCTCCTCAGCCCCAATCTAGAATCTCTTACCAACTGAAGTTCATAAATCACACCAGAAAAGTCACCTCTTCCATGTAATGTTGCACATTTACAGTATCTAGGGATGAAGATCTGAAGATTTTTGGAGAATCATTACTCTACCTACCACACAACCCATAGGACACCTACATTTTAGGGATGTTTTGGGATGTGGGTTAGCGCAGCAGTGTTTTTTTTTTTTTCCATAACAGAGTGTCTTTGTCCTGCTGCTCAGACAAATGTTCATATTGCAAATGCCAGAGGTTACAAAGAATCTACTGCTTAGAGAGGAAAAGAACCCAAAGTTTTATTTATAAACATAGTGCTTCATTTGGCCTGAAAATGTTGAACTGAGATTTTGTTCTTCCCATGAGAATCTGACAGAAAAGTAACTGTTTTAACATTAAACCAGTGTGCTCCTTACTTCAGTTACAAACTCTGCCACCTCATTCTTTATTAGGATTTTGGCATTAGTTGATGTTACTGGAGTGTACAGATAGTGAGGAATTTGAATCCTGAGATTCTGGAGTTAAGACATTAGCTATCATGAGAAATAGATCACTTTGCATTTATTTATTAAAAAATCTCATACTACATTATTACTGAAATACATTAAAACCAAATACACAAGGATTCTGAGGAAGAATCTAAAATATGTCAGTATTTTGCAGAGGAGCACTAATAATTTGAGATGAGTGTGACCCATACTTGAGTATGTAAATAATAAAGTCTTTTTGCCAAAGTTAAAACTGTTTACAGCCTGTGGAGAAATCCGTAGTAACTATTTTTATCCCATCGTTTCTCTCTGAATCTTATGTAAACATCAGGAGAGGATTATCTGCAAGCAGAAATTACTTAGCATTAAATATAAGATGTACTCATCAAGCTTTCAACAGAGATAGCATTTTCCAAATTGACATGCTGTCTAAAAGCCCTCATGACTGAGAAAGATACCACGATGTCAAAAGGGGGACCAAGCCTAAGTCAGCCAAGTATCCTTCCTTGCTTTCTCCACAAATCTCTCTTGATGAGTGAAATGAATCCTATGTGCATTGCAAAGGTGTGTGTGTGTGTGTGTGTGTGTGTGTGTGTGTATGTTAGGTGTTTTAGCCAATGAACAGGAGACTTCACTATAATTCACTGAGAGCATTGGTTTATAGTCCCAAATATTTAGGAAGTGGGATCAACTGTTTATGTAGCTACAGTACCTGCTTATTGTACTAATAGAAGCATTGTTTTAGTTCTGGGAGCATGCAAAACAAAACAACAATAACAAAACCTCCAGGAGTTCAATGGCCCTAAATATTTTCACCGTGCCTGGAACTCTTGTGGTCCTGGGTCTGTCTTTTCAGTGTGAGGTGAAAGGCCGTGCATTACGCTTGTTGAGTGAGGCCTCAGAGCAAGAGGCCTCATTCTATATTCTGGCACTGACCCTTTTCAGTCGTGTGATGTTAAGAATGTCACAAGACCTCTGAAAACCTCCAGTCCTTCCTCTACCACATGAGGATACAATTGTACTTATTTTATAGGATTGTTGAGAAAAGCAGGTCATGTGACAGGAGAACAAAAAAACCTGTCACACACTGAGTGTGGTAAGAATTACCATACAATTCTTATTTAAGGTCATTTTGCAGGTCAAATGTTTTCATAAAGAGTTATGCAAATATTTTTTATTAAGTTTCAGTGCTCTCAAGAGAGCTACGTATTTGAAACCAAATATAGAAAGCAACTTCAACAGTGAGAAAAGCACCTCAGTCTCAACAAACTCATAGCTCCTGTTCTTTTAGAGCATAGTGCCACATCTGTATCTCTTCAGTGCTTGATTAGAGCTCTGTCATCATAGAAATATACTTCTCTGCACCACTTACACAGGTCTGGGACTAGGGTGAGGAGGATGAGACACTAAACTCAAGCACCAGAAATACAAACTAAAACAAAACAAAAGACACCCAAAGTGAATTATATCATGGTATCAGCAATTGACTCCAGGGAACACCAAACCACATCCCAGCCCTTTTTACTTTTATTTTGTGACAGGATCTTAAGGTACTGAATTGCCTGACAGGACTTGAACGGTGGTCCTCCTGCTTCAGAGTACTGAATGATAGGCATGCACCATGACACCTGGCTGTTAGACAATATTTTACAATGACATTAATGTAAATATCTATAATGAACAAAATATTCAAGACATGCCGATATCGCTGTTACTGATTTTTACTGTGGTTTCAACCTCCTCTGTGGCTAGGTATGCTACTGAGTAATACACAAATGCCATCCATATAAAAATCCAAAGTACTCAGAATTATGTAACAACAACAGTTAACATTAACGAGACTATATGCTTGGAACTGTGTTTTTAGAAAAGTAACTCAAATAATACAAATGCTACCTTTTTTTACCATTAAACTGAATTTAAGTGACTTGTGATAGATCATTTTCAGGGCTTTGCAATTCAAACCCAGCTCTTAGCTACTCCACCTGCGTTCTTCAGATGACTGAGAGGCTCCTCCATCTAAGCACGTGTAGGTGCTTCCAAGATGCAGACTTCCAGGCACCGGCACAGTCTGCTGAATCATTTATAGCGAAGCTTGCGCCTCTGCAGTTACAAGCCCCCTTTCCTTCTCTTTAGCTCACCTTCCTTATTCATAAATCCATCGCCTGAACTTCACTGTGCTTCTCCTCTCCGCCTTTATGTCTGTATGGGCTAGTTTCCACTTGTATGCTCTAACTTCTGGAGAGAAGGTCTATAAATGTAACACCTCATGGCAATTTTTGCTTTAAAGTGTGAGTGGCATGCCTCAAAGCACTTATATATTTTATAATCATGTTATTCATATGTTTATTAGGAAAGTACTGAATTTGGGTCAATCAAATCTTTCTTTCTCAAGGGTAGCGTTACAGCCACTTATAATTACTGTAATTATCAGTACTAGATTTGCCTCTATCATCTTTTGAAGTGTTTCTTTTAGGAAAGTATGTAGGATACTTTATACATTTTTCTATCCTTTGTTTCTTTTCCTACTTTTATAATATTGATTAAAAGTCTTATGATTTTATTATATCACCAGTATTGACTCAGACCTTCCTTTTTAAAAACATGTTTTAAAAACATGGTTGGCCATAGAGCCTACAATGTACCTCTTGTATTCTTCAAGTAATATCACTACGAATATACTTAAGAACTTTAATATACTTCCATCCCTTATGTCCTTTTATTATTGCTGTCATATGTTTTACTTATAAGTATTATTAAATCTATATAATGTTCATAATTTATTGTCAGCTATCTTTCAAACAATTCTTAAAAATGAAAAACAGTTCTTAAATCTTGCTCCCATATAGAATATTTCTGATGTTCTTCACCTTTTTGTATAGAGTCACGTTTCCATTTGGTCTTATTTTCCTTCTGCCTGAAAACTTACTGATAATCAATTCTAGGAAATCCTCTCTTTTATCTCAGAAATACTTAATTGATCTTTACTTTTACTACACTTTTTTGCTGAGCATAGAATTCTTGGTTGATGGCGTTTTCTCTCTAGTGATTTAACGACCTCACTTCAGTGTCTTCCTGCTTGCATTGTGTGTCACAGAAAGTGTGCTCCTGCTCTTACTGTCAGTGTTCTTACATGTAAAGTTTTCAGCCCTGGACATTTTTAATATTTTCTTTGTTACAGGTTTGGAGCAACTTGAATATGGTATGGCTTGGACTATATTTTGGGGTTTATTTTTCTTGGGGTGGTCAAACTTCATGAATCTG
>NW_004524583.1:6251087-6260818 GCF_000260255.1 Octodon degus
TCCTCCTCCTTCTTCTTCTTTTGTATTTTTTAGGGAAGGGTCTACAGGGTGTTCAGGGTCTCACTACTAGATTGGACTCATAGCGATCTGCCTATTTACAGCCTCCCAAGAGCTGGGATTGCAGGCGTGCACCACCATGCCCAGTCTCAATTCCCATCTCAGCATGTCCCGGGGGCTGGGGCTAGCATGGCAGGCTTGGGGATCAAACCCCTGGCCCCTATGCCTGCTAGCAGGTGCTTTAATCTGCTGAGCTCTTTGGCCGGCCCTTCTATCGCTATTTTCTCAGGTTTACTGTTTTATTTGCCTGCAGTGTCTACACTGTTGTCCTTCTCATCCAGTTATATTTCAGGTCAGATATTACTCGGTTTGAGCCTGATGCATATCTTCTGTTTCTCTCCTCATTATGCTTGTGTGCTTTTTTTTCTATCTTCTCAAACATGTTGGGTATATGTATTGTGACTCTAATGTCCTTGTCTACTATGCCTGTCATCTTTTCACTTCTGGGTCTTTTTCAATTGATTGATATTTTCCTCTTAAAAATGAGCCATAGTTTCCTACTTCTTTTCACTCTGACCATTTTTGATAGGAGGCTTACATTGTGAATTTTCTGTATTTGGGTTCTAAACTTTTATCCTCTAAATAATGTTTAGCTTTGTCCTCGGTTGCAGATAAATTATTTGATCACAGTTTGATGTGTTTGAGTGTTGCTTTTAAACTCTTTTTAGGGCACCTCCAAATTCAGCCTTTAGTCTAAGACTAACTTGTTTTCATTTCTAAGCCAGTACAACACTGAAGACTCAATCCAATTTTTCCATGCATTAGAATTTCTTTCCATACAATGTTGTAATAAAACCATTCTAGACCTCAAAACTTGCTGATAGTTCTTCAAATCTCTGGAGGGATTTATCTGTACAGATCTTTTGTGTTCTGTAGCCAATAAACCCAGCTGCTTTAGCCTCCTTGAATTCAAAACTCTGTGTCCTTACTTTAGGATAACCTTTGGTTCTATACATCTTTTTTTTTTCTTGAAGCCTGGTAAATTACCAGGCAGTGAGTTAGGCAACCATCGGGTTCATTGTATTTCATTTCTTGGCTGCCAGTTGTCAGATATTTGAAGACCACTGTTTTCCCTGTATTTTCCTAGTTTTCCCATTATTTAGTTAGCAGCTGGGCATGGTGGCATTTGCCTGTAATTCCAGCATTTAGGAGGCTGATGCAGGAGGACCACTGCAAGTTTGAGGCCAATCTGGGCTACATAGTGACTTCAAGGGCAGCTTAGACTACACAGAAAGACCCTGTCAAAAAGAAGCAAAATGTTAGTAAAAATAGGAAGATAAATGTGATCTGCATCACTTCATCATAACTGGAGTTCGAAGTCTCCTTCATACTAGTATTGCTTAAGCCTGCACATGATGGTATGTACCTACATCCCACCTGAGAGGCTGAGGTGGGAGTCTAGACTGGCAAGGTAGTGAATTAGTGAGACTGTGTCTCAGGAAACAATTAATAGTATAATTTAAACATTAAAGCCATTACCTAAATTATCCACTCTTCACTGCAGTTTTTTCAGTCTCCTGAGTTAACAAAACAGAGGTTCAGATAGATAAATCGAATAACAGTGAAGAACCCTACAGCATAGAGCAGTGATGGTGAGCCTATGGCACATGTGCCACAGCTGGATGCTTATTATCATGTAGAGCTCTGAAAGGCTCACCATCATCACTGCCACTGGCATGTGGTGGAGGAGTCAGCCTCCTGGGCTCGAATATGGATGTCTTCTCTTTCAGCCTCATGACCTTTGTGTTTTGTTTCCACATATATAGCAATAATGTTATTTAATTCACAATGCCATGTGGACTACTATTGTTTCCAAAGTGCATGCTCATGGTAGGATGGGTCTGAAATGGGGTCTCTCCAGCTCCAGTGTTCATTGTTTTCCACTATTTCATTCTACTTTTGAAGAGAAGACGCATGGAAATTTTGTTATTGATGGAATCTTGCTTTTACAAAGTTTTGGTGTTAGGCCAGGGAAATAGCTCAGCTGTCTAAGTGCCTGCCTGGCAAGTACAAGGACCTGGGCTTGATCCCTGGTACCACATGTTGTGTCCCAGAACCCTGGGTGCACTGTGCCTGCAACCAAAACTGGGCATGGTGATGCATGCCTGTAATCCCAGCATTGGCGAGGCTGAGACAGGAGGATCACTATGAGTCCAAGCTGCATAGCAAGACCTGTACCAAATAAATAAATAAAAGATTTTTTAAAAAAAGTTTTGGTCTTTAATTAGTATATATACACTGAGTGCATTGTTTTAGTTTTCAATATATTCAAACACAAAATATGTTACTTTTCAATATATTCAAACTGCAAACTTAACTCCCAGGTGTACATGTGAATGTAGGAGTGCCTTAGGTTTGAGAACATTGAAAACTGAAGCTAGAGGCTTCCAGATCAGTTTTCTGCCTTTAGGAGACCAATGGTTTGGTAGCTTTGACCAGAAGATCGTGTAACTGTCTTGGATACATCATTTTGTCTCTCCTTTAAACTTTAGGGTACTCTTTTACTTTAAATTCACACTTTACCAATTCTAGCCAAATTCAACTCATAACTCATGAAAATATTTTAGGTGGCATCCTTGCTGAAATCCTAATGTTCATGTGGGTAGCACTTCTGTTTTTTAAAATTCCCTTCCAGGCCTCAGAAATATATAGAGAACTATTTTAATGAACAATTGATCTCCTTCATGAAGTCATATTTCTATTTAGCTGTCTTGAGATTGTAGTGCAAAGACATGGACTCTTTCTTCTTTGGGAGGGAAAGAGAAAGGGGGAAAGAGTGAGAGAGAGAGAGAGAGAGAGAGAGAGAGAGAGAGAGTTAAATTTATTTTGTTGAAACTATCTGAGGAGTTAAGTGTTGAGACCTCTATAAAAGCCCCAGAACAGTAAAGGTTAAGTGATAAAAGGACTACAGAATCCCCTTTTATTTCTTACTGGCCTGTCACTATCACCAAGGTCCTAAAATGACTATCTGTTGTGTTCTCACCAGCATGACTTTGTCTCAGAATTGCCAGTGATGCGCCTTTCTAATCAAAAGAATAATTATTTTAAGGCCAGAATGTTTTTCTTACATTCTAGGGTTACTTCAGGCCTTTAAGGGTTTGGTGGGTTTACTTTTTAAAAATTTCTTCATTTCTTTTGTGTCTCTGTCATTTCCCTTTGTGATCACATCTGAATGGAATTTCTCCACTTTAATTGTAAGTCACCAGTGTTCTTCACAATTTGCTCCCCAAGCAGTGAGGAGCAGCTGGTTCTTCCATGAGGTAGAGAGGTCTGGTGATAGCCACTCTGCCTTCTGCTGAGAAGCCTTTTGGAATGTACCATGTTTAAACGTAAGTTCCTCTGTTTGTTTATCTACAATTGCATGCCTGACCTTAGCTAAGTGAAACCTGATGAAAGAGAGGCAAGACTCACATCACTATCCACAGTTTTTTGGGTTTTTTTGTTTTGTTTTGTTTTCTTGGCCCACTAAGTACATTTCCCCAAGTTTCTGGCATTTCATTTGAAAATTAATTTGGAGCAAGTTTTCTGTTGCACATTTAAAAACAAATGTATTATAAGCTCTTTTGAGTTTCGAAAAGATAGCTTTTCAAAATGGTCAACTTTGTGACAGTACAACAAAAGCTTTCAGACTTCATCACTGTTTTCCTTCTGGAATGGTGGAAGTGATGGGTTATGATTTAAATAAACTTGAATGGGAAGTGCACTTTGGAAGCGTCAGTGTACAATGAGGGTTCTTGCATTGAGATTTGTTACCATGGCCTTGATTCCAGAAGCAGCCGCCTCTATAGTTTTAATTTCTGTTGAACAAAGTGAAATAACTCACCAGATGCTAAGCAATACTTGTATACATGGTGGCAGCCAAGTAAATTGAAGCAAAATGTTGAATTACATAATGCTACCCTCATCACTCGTGAAACTATACCATGTTGCGGTTACCACCCTATTCTCAGGGGTGGGCTTTTCTACACAGTTGAAGTAGAAGTCATTAAATTGTAATTATTAGGCAGCCTCATAAAGGATTGGCTGAAATCTGGAGCATATTCTAGATGAAGGATTTATTGTGTTTCCATGGCTTCTCATAGGACACATTTTGGCTTTATAGTGAAGTACAACTACTTTTAAAAAAATTGACGCACATGTCTCACCAAAAGTCTAAGTTCCACCCAAAACTGGAAACGAGGTTTTTGAGATGGGGACTGAACCTTACATGAAACCCTACAAATGATTCTGATATGTATCCAGGATTAAGGCCCAGAAAGCACGCAAGAAAATTTCAGTCACTTCACGCACCTTCACTTTGGCATTCATGTCTTTTCAAACTATAAAGATAGTTCAATTAATAGTCAGCTTAAAAAATTCTAGAATATCTGGGTCAATTATCTTTTCTTTGCTTAGAATTTAAATATATTCCCATATGAATTCAAGACTTTCATACTTTCCATCTTCTTTGGCTATTTCTTTTACTCTTCTTACCCTTTTCTCTCTGCCCCTGTTCCTTGTAATTCTATTCTTGTTTTTTTTACCTTTCCATGTCATAATGGGAAATGAGGAAAAAGGGTACACATGTCTCACAAAAGGTCTTGGTAACAGTGATTGCCTCAGTCTTCTTGTAAATATTTCCACTTGGAGAAGTTCTCACAGTCACTGAGTTGACAAACCTTGGTTTGGTCTCCTTTGACTAATGGAAATGTTTATATTTTTTGAAATGTTTCATTTTAAAGAATGTCCTGGGATTTGCTCAAAATAATATAAAAACCTGCTGTCCCTGTTTCCATTTCCAGACCCAGACATGACCCCAGTACATTGAGGCAGCTGCTTTTAATTTTGTATCTTTCCTATCTTAAAGGCCATCTTTCTGAACTATGGTTTAAAGTAGCTCAATAAACAGCAAATATGATATGAGAGGACAATTTGCCTTTGAACAAGAAGTGGAAGGAATTATAGAACCAGATCTCTGGGATGCTGAGGTTATAGGTAGCCTAGACTTTGGTAGAGTCCCCTATACTTCAAGAGCTCCCCGTCCATTTGTTGTTAGTACCAATGCACTTAGCTTCCCAACTTTCTTAAATATGCCAAAGAAACACTGCCTTTGTTTCCTGCTTTGTTTGCTGTTTAACTTTTCTCTCCAGTTGTAGCCTAGAAAAAAGGGGCTGTAGTTAACAACTACTAGGCAAACTAAAATAATAATTTAAAAGTTGATGAGGTGTGGAGAAAAAGTGTGACCCTTAGTTACTTTCCTCATTATTGAGACAAAATACTTGACACCCACAAGTTAAAGGAAGAAAGGTTTATTCTGGCTCACAGTTTATAGAAATTTCAGTCCATAATCTTCTGGGTTCAAGGCAGGGTGGTGTGGTAGAGTAATATAGTAGAGGAGAAATAGTTCATGGAAAGGCAGGGTGGAGACAACAAGCAGCAGCTAGTTTCCTTTTTCCTTTTGTCCTACCCTGGCACAAAACTTTTTGGGTGAGGACATCCACACCAAGTATAGTTCTTCCACCATTATCCATATGCAAAATTATACTAAAACAATCAGACAAATTTAGTACCACATACCTTTAGTCCACATTCATACAACCTAGACCCAGCCACCTCCAAGAAGCCCACCTATGAGAGCATGAGACTTTGGCAGGACATCTAGATATAGACCATAAGATCTTTTTCTGAAACTAAGATGTTTATGTACTTTCAAGTCAGGCTCCAAGGGGCCAGTGAGATAGCACAGCATACTAAAGCACCTGCTTATGCAAGCTTGGGCAAGTTAAGGGACCATGGTTGGATCCCTGGCACCACATGCTTTGCCAGCCCTGCCCCCAGGGCAGGCTGATTGGGCCACAGAGTCTAGGCATAGTAACATAGGCCTATAATCTCATCTGGGGAGGCTCAAAACAGGAGAATCACTATGTATGAGCTGTGTAGTGAGACCCTATAACCACTGCATACGTTAGAAAAACAAACAAAATCACAACAAAAACTATAAAGTCAAACTCCACATTATACTTGGTTAGAAATTTTGAAAGTGACTTGTTATTAACCAAGGAAGCTCAACTTCTTTTGAACAATGTGAAAGCTAAAGATATTGATGTATTTGGAAAGGATTGAATAGTCCTATGGCACAACACATAGATTATAGATTGATGCTCAATAAATATTTGATAAGTGACAGCTCAAAGAAGGTGCTAAGCAGATGCTAGAATTGACAACTAAAAGCCTCCATACAGTGACTTGAAGACCAAAACATTCATTTCAGTATATTTTTTCTATGAAGATTATGCCATTTTCTTCACAGGCTACTGTGAACATTACCTGCAATGCCATATGCGCAAGTACTGCAAATTGCACATTATATATTAGCAAAGAAGAAAATAACAGAAGCCCCATATCAGAGATACGCTGTGTAGAATTAGTTAAAATTTTGGTACACAGTCACCAAAGAGAAATTAATAGATGTGAAGTTGCATAGATTATAAATATGTGTATCTAAAAATCTCTTGTTGCTGCTAAAGATAAACTCTGGTTTAGGGCAAGACAATCACTTTGGGGTAAAGACCATATGTTATCAGCACTTAATTTTCAGTTGCAGTAGGATCTTCCTTGGATTAGGTGTTCAGAACATGTTTGAGGGGACAGATGAATGGATGATCAGATGAGCATACCACATAGCTCTGGTGTCATCTGTAGGTTCAGAAATGGAAGACAGTGTTTAACAGTTTAGCAAGTCTAATTGATTTTTGAAAAGCAACCAGAATGACTTTTTCTGAACATCTTGATAAGACACATAGCATTTCATCTCATTTCCAAAAAAGACAAATGATGGCATGAATTTCACCTGTAAAAACAAGGCTGTTCAATCTGATTAGAAGCCACACTGCCTGAGCTGGTATTATAGTCAGCCAAAGAGACAAGCAGCTATTAAATAATGGTCACAGCAGAAAAGACGTGCCACCATTCTTTTTTTAATGTGTGACATGAGCATTCTGGTGCCTCCTTGTGGTGGGAACCCATATCCTTTTCAGGTCTGAGGAAGAGCAGGGAGTGATTTTGTTGAGGCGATGGCTTCATCAGAATTAGGAGCAATTGGAGATGATAGATGACATGTTTAAGTTCCAAGATGCATTTGGAGCCATCAAAAGCACCAGTTGGGCGTGTCTCACGACCTGTGTATTCATTTTGATAGGCTTGCCCTTTAGTCCCTTAATGTTTCGCCCATTAATATTTTTTTTTCACAGAAACTATTATGTGTTTGTAGATAAGCATGCAAATTAGTGGCCAAGCCCAGAGAGTAGCTGTGTGGTTGCAAAACCTTGTTTTGAAAGATTCATTTTTCCTTTAAGGAAGCAAGAAAAAGATTTGACTCCTGGAGGGTAATGAGTGTTAGGGATTGAATCTGAAAGGTTCCCTGAAGGCTCACGTGTCTGGAAGGAGGTTGGATCATGAGACAGTATATTCATTAATGAATTTGTCACTGGGAAGCTGGTTTCTCATGCAGTGAGGAATTGGTTCCTCACTTCCCTGGTCCTCATTTCTTTGTGCCCTTTATGAACTAATTCAGTTGAGATACATCGGTAACCATTGAAAAGTATGGTTAGAATTTATTAGAAAACAGATATAGACAGAATTACACCTTTAGGTTAGAAGGTGGGCAGTGCCATGGAGAATGTGAGTTTGGGTTCAGTTTTAGGCACACAAATGAAATGTAAATTCTTTTTTTCTTTTTCTTTGCAAAGTCTTAATTTAAGCCAGTTCCCAGCCCAAGGCAGGAGGGTCTTTAAAGACCATTTCCTTCATTAATGTCACTGGGCTGTAAGCCATGGGAGCCACAAGTGTTATGTGCATTGAGTGGAATAAGACAATCAAGTGGCCAGGTATCGAAAGGCAAGTACACAATGTATGACCTTTAGAGGTCACCTGAAATGATTATAAATATATTATTCATTGATGCCTTTGTTTGTCTACTTCTTTACTTCCAAAGCATGCTTAGTTTAGATACCACACACCCCCCTTTATCTTTCAGGCCTGTTAAATATAATTACTAGCTTAACATTTTCCCCTTAAAGCTAGGAACTCTTATTAAATCATTTAGGGCATTGTGGCATTGTGTATTTCTGGCTAAGTCCTGCTGAGAGGGGGCATCGAGGGAATGGAGTTAGGGTCCCCATTCTTGTGAACTTTCAGTTGAGAGTTCATATAGAAGATTGGGGGCTGGGGATGTAGTTCAGTGACGTAAGCACTGCCTGGCAAGCACAAGGTCCTGAGTTCAATCGCCAGTTAAAAAAAAAAAGTGTCAGCAATGTTTGGGCCAGTCAAACAGCTCAGCAGATTAAAGGCCTGCAAGCGGGTGCAGGGGCCAGGGGTTGATCCCCAGGCCTGCTGTGCCAGCCCCACCCCCAGGGCATGCTGAGATGGCAACTGAGACTGGACGTGGTGTCACGCACTTGTAATCCCAGCTCTTGGGAGGCTGTAAACAGGTGAATCCAATCTAGTAGTGAGACCCCGAACGCCCTGTAGACCCTTCCCTAAAATACAAAAAAAAAAAAAAAAAAAAGGTGGGTGAAAAAGATGCAGAATCATCTGAAGAGAGGTTGACTATAAATGAAGAGAAGGAAAGTTTATTATATACAACCCACATCTAAGGATTGTAGGAATAATGATTATGATGGTCATGAATCACATTCACCAAGTGGATCCAGGAAGCCTAGCACATATCATTTCCCCAAAGCTAGAATCTGACATGGCCCAGACTTCTTGTTTTAAATAAGAAAAACAAAAACAAAAACAAAAACAAAACTGGCCCATTAAATTTAAATAGTTAAACAAGGGGGTGGCAATTGAGCTCTGTCTAAGTAGATGTGGAAGGCTTGTATCACAAGGTAAGCATAAATGAACAGCAGGATAATTATAATAAAGGTTCTAAGGATAACCTTTATTATAAGGTGGTTGTAAACCTCTGTTGGAAGGTACAGCAGGGTTAGACCTTAACTGAACTGTGGCGGAACAGGTATTTTAAGTCTCCCAGTGGTTGGCTTTCCCAGGATGATGGAGTCCCTAGAAGTGCTTCTTTTTCCAAGATTTGATTTGGGAATGAGGAATCCAGCTAACAGTTTCTGGAACTTTGTTAGCTACTGAAGAGAGAAATACTAAGGAAGGGCCTGTTCAAGGAGAGGATTATAGTTGAACTCATGGGCCCTTCCTCTAGGCTTTAATGAGGACTAACATCCCACTTTGATAGAGAAGCCTTTGAGTGTAAGAGGGGTAAAGTGAACCAGCAATCAAAGGGTATAACTCCTTAGGAGACGGTTGGCTTAAATAGCAGAGTAGGCCCTCTACACAATATGGAAACACATTATTTATCTTGTTTGTAGGTCAATTCTTTTGAACTGGAGGATCTTGTTTGATCCCTACAGGCTCCCAAGTGTGCCTCAAAGTCTGGATTGTCCCTGGCTGCAGGAATGTTGCTATGTTTACTGGTCTCACCTGGTCCAACTTTGGAGAGGAAGAGATTTAGGATTGAGTGTTAGCACTATAGCTCTTTAGGCACATAGGAGTGAAGAAGAGGCTTAAGAGGAACATCTCTCAGGACACCAAAAAGAGCAAAACAAACATAGAACAGCCATACGCACATGTCTTTAAATATAAATTCACAAGCCCTTGGAACTTTCTGTATCTTTTTTTTT
>NW_004524583.1:6261373-6263122 GCF_000260255.1 Octodon degus
TTGAGATCCTGTAGCTCAGATTGTAGAACCTTTGTCAGTGCAGCCATGTGGATGAGTCAGAACTTTCTGTATCTTAACTCACACTTTCTACTTTTTTGTGACTTCAATTAGCTTTCAGACTTTGCCCTCCTCCTTTTTCCATTCTGATAGAACAAAATTTCAACATACAGGATCTTTTGTTAGTGAAAATATTCTTCTTTATCTTTCATCCTACTTTTTTTTTTTGCTAAAATATCCTCACATCCCTATCTTTCATTATAATTCCTCTTCCCTACGTATGGTTTAAACTTTTAGTTTGTTCTTTTCTTGAAATAGCAGCATGAGCATTTAGAACTAGAAAGCATACTTGGAATCAGTCTACACTGTGGCTCATTTGTTCTTTCTGACCTCTAAGGCACGAGTCAAAGCAAGCAATTTGACAGGTTGTACTGATTTCCTGCAGAAAAAGACTGGGCCTCAGCAATGTTTTTAAGAGAAACAGTAGCACAGCTAGCTTGTCTTTTTCCATGTCTTACATAAGTACTACCATCAGTAAACAAGATTACATCTCAGTTTTCAAGAGGCTAGTCTTACAGGTCTGATTGGCTAACACAAGTTAGATTAACAATATCAAGACAATCATGAGAAAAATTGTTATTCTCCTCCTGGTCAGAAAAATTGAGTTCAGGAGTAGGAGCAAAGTAGAAGAATTAAAATGATACCATTTAAAGTTTAACAGAGTAATCACTTGGTGAGACAGCAGAGACACCAAAATAATCTTAAGGGGTTTCTCTATTAAAAGAACAGAAGTGGCTATTAATACATCTTGGTCATCCTTGACTATTGTGTTTAGTTACTTTAATAAGTATCCCAAAATGTTTTAAATGGGTTCAGTGGTCTGGGTAAGGACCCTTGAAGCCATACCTTTATGTTTAGTTACTCCCTTAGTTATAGCCACGTTGTCAGGTTGTAGCAGTCTCAATGCAGCGGCTTTGAAGAGAGGATTTTAACTTATCATAAGTCTTTTGTTATTCTATTGTCAGGAAGGAGACATTTGATCACTATTTCCTATTAGGGACTCATATAGGGATTTAGCCATTAGGCTATTAAACAATTTATAGTGAGCAGTTAAGCCCAGCAGGTAAGCAGTATTTTCAGGTGCTAAGGACCAGAAGAGCTTATGTAGTCAGAATATGATTTCCTGAGAAAGCTCATGCCTTAGGGTGTAAACAAATCCTACATGGGGACAACAAGATAGCTCAGCAGACTAAGCACCTGCTTTGGCAAGCACAGGGACCAGGCTTTGATACCATGTCCTGCATGTTGCACGGGCCCTGCCCCTGGAGCACGCTGCAACCAAGTCCAGGTGTGGTGGTGCATGCTTATAATCCTAGTGCTGGGAAGGCTGAAAACAGGATGAGTCTGAGCTGCGTACCAAATATATAAAATGGAGTGGGTGTGGGGAGAAAGAAAGTATATTTCCCCTCAAATAAATCCTATGTAGTAGATTATTTGGGACAGTAATTGGACTTTAGACTTTGAGACTCAGTATCCCCTGTCATCCCAGAAATTTAAAGTGTGAATCAAATAATCTTTTTAAAATTTTTTTCCATAATTTTATTGAGAAACAAATAGCAATGAGACAGTTTCAAACCAAATTGGTAGGACGGTTTCAATAATTAACACATTGTATACATTCTTCCTAGTGGTTAATTGCTGTACAAGATGCAGACATGATATCCTGTTTACAAACACTGTTGGAACAAATCC
>NW_004524583.1:6264152-6275308 GCF_000260255.1 Octodon degus
ACACATAAGTCCAAAAATCTAACCATATACAACCTTGAAGCAAGACAGTCCCACAACATTCCTTTTCCTGTCTCTTGCCTTCATTCACCACCCCCATCTTTTTGAACAATCATCTACCCGAGAGACAGCACAGAGGCAACTGGCATGTCATGACAAGCAGCCCTTATTCAGAAGACCAGAATGACAGGCACTCCAAGCATGAAACTACTATTACAGATTATCATCCTCAGTGCAGTTCCTTAGTTCACAGGTGTCAGTATATATAGTTAGGCAGGGTGAGAATCTTTCCATTTAACTGCTAGATTCAAAAATCTTCTGGAGATTCTCAGAATCATTGCCTTGCCCATCTTCTACATATAACTGTATGGCTTGTCACTGTCCTGTTTCCTAGCTCTTCTCCTTTCCCTCTCTTAATTAGTCCTCGAGTTCCTGCTTTCCTTTTACTTATATAATACATTTCTATTTCTATTTCTTCTTTTGAGTTCTTATACTAGGGAAACTATACGATATTTACGCATGTGTGTCTGGTTTATTTCATTTATGAGTGTATCTTCAAGTGGCATCCACTTCAATATAAAGGCTTCGAGTTTATTACTCTTAATAGCTGAATAATACTGCATTGTGTAAAAATACCACATCTTTTTCAACCATTCCTCAGGTGATGGGCATCTTGATTGTTTCCAAGATTTGGCTATCCCAAATTGTGCAGCTATAAACATAGGCACACATATATCACTATGATATGATGTATTCAGATCCTCTGGAAAAATTCTCAGTAGAGGAATAGCTGGTTTAAATGGAATTTCCCATCCAACTTTTCTAAGTAAACTCCACACTGATTTCCATAATGGTTGCACCAGTCTACATTCCCACCAGCAGTGGAGCAAGGTTCCTTTTCCCCACAGCCTCTCCAACATTTGTTGTTGGGTGATTTCTTTGTGATAGTCATTCTTTCTGGGGTGAGATGATATCTCGATGTTGTTTTAATTTGCATTTTGTGGATGGCTAGTTGAGTCGAATAATCTTTAACCTCTGTTATAGAAAAGGAACTGATAAGAAGATGATCCACATATTGTATGATAGCCCCTTTCATTAAGGTTAGATTTCTTCTACCGTGACTAAAGCCTGTTGAAAAATATGGGGGCTATCCCTGAATCACTGCAGGACAGTTCACATAAGCTGCTGTCTCCACCCCACCTCTTCCATCCATACAATAGAAGAAAGAAACTGGGACTCAGATGCACCAGATTATAAAGAAGGCATTTTAAAGGACCAGGACTATAAGCCATTAGGTATTTGAAGGTATATGGTACAACAGAGTGTAAGGGTTAGGAACTACTGGGTATGCAGGAACAACTGTCTAATTTATAGCATGGAGATCTTTCAGTAAATGGTAATCACCATTGAGTTCTAAGATTAGGGTATTACAAGGTGACTGACAAGATGTAAGTATCCATTATGAAGGAACTTGCAGATGCTAGCCCTGCTTGAGCTTCTGGGTGAAAGAAATACTACTCACATGTGGGGAGGCATGAGAATCTTTTAGCATAATCATTATGGGAGTGGACAAAGTAGCCCTGTCAGGCATGTTACTGACCCATGCCTGCGACTTAATAGGAAAATCAACAAGGAGAATGATATTGTCATAAAGGATAGAATTTTGAGGCCCTAAAAAAAAAAGGGAAGGCAGTCATTCCATGAGCAACATCAGAATTGTTAATCACTGGAGTGCTATTAATGCTAATATTCTGACAAGAGCTAGAAACCAATTGTACATAATAGGAAGTAAGAACAGGGTCAAAGCTCCACTGTCAAGGAGGAAACAAGTTTTCCTGTGATATCCAATGTTACTGGAGCTGATAGTGATGATTGGGCTGGCAGCTGATGGGGGCTTTGGACCCCCTAATGCCAGAGACAACAATTTCACTATGGGACTGAATGCCTTCAGGACAGTAATCCATTCTCACTGTCCTACTTTACTACATTTAGGGCAAGGTGACTTAGGGGGTTGACCTGAATTAGATTGGTCTCTCCTCCAGTGGTCCATTTGCTAGTAGATGTAATATTTATTATTTCACTTATTGACCTAGGGTAAAGAGAAAGTAGGTAACATTTGTCACCCTGAAGTGCAGTATAAAGCCCCACATGCTTCTGGCCCTCTTGTTCTCATTTAATTTTAGGTTGCTTTTTCTCCCATTTTTCCAAAAGTGGTGTTATGCCTAAAAGTAACAGAAGAGACAATAGAAACACAGAAGCTCAGGAATAGATGTCAGTACATAATACCAACTAACCTGGAAAAAGCCAGGAGAAAAGCATCATGAACACAATAACCTGAAATATCTTACTGACTATAAAAATATAACTTTCCTGAATCATAAAGTGCTTCATATATTGGAATAATTCCAAATCTATGGACTGTTGCAGCATATTATAAACACTTGGCAATTTCAGGCTCATAGTCTTAGCCTGGGAGAGTGAATGGGAGCATGCAAGATCTAATCTTACCACTCTGTGAATCAGCAGTACAAGTCACGCAAACAAAAAGATGTCATTGGGAGGATGGTCCTGATGCAGTGAGGAGCTGGCCCCTTGCTACCTTGGTCCTCTATTCTGTGTGTTGTAGATGAAAGAATGCAGTCAAGATGCATAGGCAGCCATGTAGAAATGTAGGTAGAATTTGTTGTAAAATTGGTATATAGGGAGTTAGTGGATTCAAGTGAGAAAGGAGGCAATGCCATGAACGCAACTACTCCAAGTGTGAATACAGATGTCTTTTTATGCACATAGAAATCACTCCTGTGTTTAGAGACTTATTGTGATGATGCTTTTTGACATTTTACGTAGAAGTTGCTTTGGGATTACAAAATGTATTTCTGTCCTTTTTAGATGATCATTATTTTCTCAGGGACTTTAATCATGCAATGTCTCCATTGGTAGTTGGGGGACACAAGATCTTGTATCTTAAGTTCTGGTAGAAAGTTTGGATCCATTTTGCTCATGTCATGAGACTTCGTAGGAAACTGAGAAAGAAATTTGGGGAAGAGAAGTTATTAATTTAAGCCAGGTCCAAGCCCAAGATAGGAACATCTTAAAGAAAATGTGTATATCTAATGTCACTGGTCTGTAGGCTATGCAACTGTTGCTGTATATTGAAAGTCCTACAGTTTCAGGATTGCTGAAAACTCCAATCCCAAGTGTCCTCCAAGATCTAAGACAAACTCTTAGATCTGAGCCTCTATATAAATGAAAAGTTAAGAGCTTTTAACATTCAGTGACACAAGATAAACATTACCATTTCAAAAGGTACAAACAGCAGGATTGACATCAAAGCAAGTCCAAATTACAGAAGGGCAAACATTAAGTCCTGTGGTGCCATGTGGAACAACCAAAGCAATCTGTAGCAAATTGTGAGCTTCATGTGGGACCACTTGTATGGCTTTGCTGCTGGTAGCTCCCATGGCTTTTGTTTTAGGCCTACCTTGCTCCCTCCTTTCACCTTTCCTCAGATGATCCACGTTCCTGGCTTTTCCAAACTTCTGAGGTCTTCACTGCGTGTTAGGCTTCTCACTGTCTGCTTCACCCAGTACCAACCCAGGAGCACACTGCCTGGTCTCCCAGGCTTTCTGAAATCTAAGTGAAAGTCTTCTTAAATTCAGAAAATTTGCATTCTGCAAGTGCCTGGAACCAATGCCACATAGATGATGCCAAGGTCTGCTGCCAGATGAAGTGATAGCAAGATTTTCTTCTCTCTTAACTTTAGGAGGTCAAGTGGCTGGATCTCTGAGCACTTTAAGCTTGATTCTGAGGAACAAATTCTCTATGCTGGCACCATTTTGGGACCTTGCATGGCTGCTGCTTCCATTCTGGAACAAGGCTTTTCCTCCAAGGCAAAGTCTCTCATCCTTGAAATTCTGAGGCTGCAAAGGCTGGAGACCTGCTACCTCTTGCATCCAGGCCATCTTTTTCATTCTCTAGTTTCTTCTCCACAACGGAGTATCTCTCAGCTCTGTGTTTGCAGTCCACAGCTTTATTGGTGATTCTTTTCTAGCTAAACTCACAACATTTTAAATCATCCTGCTGGGCTCTTTGCTCTTGAATCTCAACATAAATCTGATTAAAAGCTTCCAACAATAGCTATGACACTGCATCCACATGCTACCAACTTGAAATTTCTTTTGCCTCATTAACCAGTCTGCCATATGTAATCTCAGTCTCAGGCAAAGTTTTTGGATATGAGCAAAATTCAGACAGACTTTCTGTAGGGCCTTAACAAACATCATCTGGAGTCCACCAACTAATGCAGTCCTTATTCTCAGCACAAACCTCCCCAGCCTGATCTTTACAGGCAAGATTTCTATTGGCATTCTGGTCTTCTGAGCTCTGACTAAGATCTCTCATAGACAACAGCTGAATGGGTTCCATCTCATGTCTTGCATGAGACTTCTCCAAACACTATCTCTTCCCATAAGCCATTCCCTAAAGCTTATAATCCACACGTTCAGGTTTAGTGACAGCACTGACCCACTTTTTGGTATCAAATCCTGTCTCATTATTCTTCTCTCATTACTCAGACAGAATACCTGATGCCCAAAATTAAGGAAGGAAAGGTTTATTTAGTTCACAATTAATGGAGGTTTTAGTCCATACTCAGCAGGATCCAAGGCAGCGTGGCACATGATAGAGGGCAAACATTCATTGATGCAGAAAGTCACAAAGAGCAAAGGGAGGAACAACAGTTAAGGCAACTAGCTAGCCTCTTTCACCTCCTTGTATCTGTATGCAGATTATCTACCCCAGTGTGAGTGTAACACTCACACATTGGATCAAGAATTAATGACAAACTCTAGAAAACACCCTAGGACTGCATGAGGCTTTTGGGGGACCCCTAGACACAAACCATAACAGTATGCTATTTTGGATATCTTTTCAGTTTGTCCCTCAGGTCTGATTATATATAACTACCTGCCTGTCCACTGATGGGTTCACAGATGGCATGTTGTTAGCAGGTGAGACCCACTCAGAAAGAGGGGTCGATGACAGCATAATCCAGAAGTGTAAATCAATCAGTCTCTCTCTCTCTCTCTCTCTCTCTCTCTCTCTCTCTCTCTCTCTCTCTCTCTCTTTCCTTCTGTACTTCCTATCAAATATGACATGAATAGCTTTCCTGTGTGGATGACTCTTCTAATATGCAATCTTGCATTGCAACCAGATTACCATGGACTAAAGACATAAACCAAATAAACCTCTCTTCATTTAAACTGTGGGTGCAGGATACTGTGTCCCAGCAAGGAGGAAAGTGACTGAGATAAAGAGAATGACACAAAACTGTATGCAAATAGTCCTGTTCCTATTACCACTCTCATGAAAAAACTTTCTTGTGATATGTGAAGGCACCACATGTAAGCCTTCTCAAGGAAACAGAAGGAGCAGAGATAGAAAAAGGTAGTTTCCAGATCTGTTAATGCCAGTAGGGCAGTCCACATCAATGAAGGAACCATCCTCATGATTGTATAGTCAGTCAGTCTCTAGTAATAAAGTCATAATTATAATGCATAACATATGAAGGAGAAAGAATGAAGACTATGGGCAGTTTTTCTGACTTTAACAGGCAAGAACTCATTTCCTTAATTTTTTCCATCTTCAAAATTGTAAATAATCCATGGCAATGGGAGGAAATAAGAGCCTCTATGACATCATTAGGTGAGGAGTGGGCATAGAAAAACTCTGCTATTTATCAACAAATATTTGTTGACCAAACTCTGTATGCCAAGTATTTGTTAACATGTTTATGTTCCAGTGATGAATTCAGCCAAATTCCTGTCTGTACAGAGAGAGAGAGAGAGAGAGAGAGAGAGAGAGAGAGAGAGAGAGAGAGAGAGAGACAGAGAGAGATTGCATCTGGGTGGAGAAGAACAATGGTGATCAGTTAACCAGGTAAATATATATTAGAATATCAGTATGGAATGAGGACAGTGAAGAAATATAGAGTAGACTAAAGAGATAAAGACAACTATCATGGATTGGTGAGGATATTTCAGGGGAGATACCAAGGAAGGCATCTCTGCAGAAGTGATTGTGGAGGGGGATTACTGAATGAAATGAAGACATCAGCTATACACTAAATTCGAAAAGGGGATTGTAAGGTAAAGCATCAGGTACAGACCTGACATGGGATCAAACTTTATGCCTTAGGAAAGCAAAAGGCAGTCAAGCCAGTGTCCTGTCTGAGAAGGATCACAGTGAAGACAGTGACGTTGGAGAAACGTGTAGTCTGAGCCCTGTGTATATCATGGTTGAAATGTAAGTAGCATTTTTGGTGTTGTGAGCTCTCAAAAGGGATCTCAGAACAATGTAACCAGATTTATATTTTAAATTTATCTTTTGGCTGCCACAGAAAGACTGAAATTCCTGGGGTCATCAAATGTAAGGGCAGGGAGGCAAATTATCCATTCTTGTGAGCTCTTACTTCTAGGTAATATAAACCTGCACGAGTTGAGAACAGGGCTGAGGAGGCAGCTCAGCAGCATAAGTGCCTGCCTGGCAAGTGTAAAGTCCTGAGTTCAATCCACAGTACTCCTCCCAAAGAGCTGAGAACCCCTTCTTTATATTGTTGTTCTTAGTTCCTTCCCTATCCTGACGTGTCTCAAAGTAGGAAGTTGACTGCATATCTCTGAAAAGGTGCATGAGAGAAATTCCTGTTCTAGATTGGAGCAGGAATACTTCAGCGCTCATGACTTAGAAGCCTACATGCACACTCATGAAGGATGGATTGGATTCATTTTATTTCTCTGAGTTCCCTGAGTGTCGCTCTGGAATCATGGGCAAATAATCATCATAATGGCCATGTGGTGCTTGTATGGATATATTGGAGGGATTGTGAAATTGTCCAAAAGGGGATGAATTTGAGTCACACAGAAGGCTTGGCTTGAACCTGGAGATCAAACGGAGATGGGGGAGCTTTTCAATTTGTTGTCACAATTTAAAAGACATTTTACAGATGTAAACCATAGGGGCATTAAAATTTTCCTCCCCTTGACAGCATAAACTGTATTTGTTAAGGTTAGTGAACATTGGATAAAAAATAAATCTTTTTCTCTTTGGTAGCCCCGCTGGAGATTTGTTTTGACGTGTATTAATAAAATCACCCAATTCTAGCTAAGTAAAAGAAACAAATCTGCACAAGTCTTCTCATAATTTTGATTTGTGAGAGGCAGACAAGTCTAGGAGGTTTTGCCCTTATTATAAATACCGTCTCCAAAAGAGATGAATGTTCTTCCATTTTTACAGTCACAATGCAGTCATGCTTTGAGATCATCTGAGAATGCTGAAGCAGCAGAAAGCATTATTACTGTCATTATAGCAGTAATGACTATTATTATGATCCAGTTAAGGGGAGCTGAGGAGAAATTGCAGTTAAGGGCCAGTAAGTCTTACTCCCTCTATATCTGAGTAAGATTTGTAGTGTCAAAAATTGCATGTGCATGTGTGTATGGAAGGTGGAAGAGGAAGCCAGATGTTGGTGTTCAGATTTTACTGGAAAACATGCCCTCAAATGAATTTTAGTGAATCTATATTCAGACAACATTTATTCCATTCTACTTAACATCTAGAACATAGCTTTGTTTTGGTTTGATGGTAATGTGTTGAAGTATAACATGGTTTCTCGGAATAGCACTTTGGATGTGAGGGCTGTTTCAAAACTTTGGATGAAGCCAGATGTTGTTATATAAACTATTTTTATCAGATATTACTTCAACTGCTCAGGGGAACAAGAAAAGGGTGTGGCAGAAAGTCTATAATTTGGCATCTTTGTCATCTACTCCACTTTCCCTACTTCGTTGATCACCATTTTTGGAATCTGTGATTCTGAAAATCTTCTGGTTGCTCATTGAACAAGCATGTGTGAAACACCTATTAAACACCATGCCTGAGGTTAAAATGTAGGATTAATGGGATAAATATGATTTGTTCTTTCCTTAAAGGTTTTACAGGTTGGTGAGGAAATCACATAAGATTGGTGGGTTTGAGGTGTTACATTCCTTCACCTTTCCCATTGCCGTAAGTGTCATAATCAAATATACATCTTGGGTAGATTTAAGTGAGTTGGGACTATAAGCATAGAGACTATGTAGTCATTGCAAAAACATAGTTGAGATAGAAATACCTTTGAAAAGTCTTTCATCTCTGAAACACAAATTTATGTCATTCATTATTTATCATGAACTGAAATAGAGGAATGGACTGGCTTGGATTTGGATAATTTATGCAGTATAACATTCTATTTCTTGATATCAGACCTGGATCACACAAGGCAATATGTTCCTTCGGGGGCACAGGAAATACCCAGGGAACCAAGTTGGAAGGAACCCATGAGATCAAGGAGTGGAATTAGATTTTGTGGGAAGTTGTTAAAGAGGGATAGCATTATATATAACATTTTGGATGTCATCTAAATGTTGCTAAAGAGCATCTGCAAAATGATGACCAAATTTATTACTTCTTTTCTACTATAATAAAGACTTTCTTTTAGAATTTGAAAATTACTGCAGAAAGAGGTTGCATGTGGGGAAAAAGAGACTGCATTTAGATTGCATGGGACAGATTTAAGGCATTTTTGAGAAAAGAGTCCTAGTGGGTTATTCAAAGCACACAATCCAATGGTGAACTAACTGGTAGAGCTGAACAAGATGTACTCTGTAAATTCTTCCCTGTCCTAGTAAGCTATGAAGTCTAAACCTTTACAATTATACAATAAGATAGCTCATTGTTTTGAATTAATAATTTCAAAAGACTAACATTTTCCTTTCTGTGACTGCGAAGACCACCATCACTATGAATTAATAATGCTCAATGGCACATTCTGTCCACTTAAAGATCAAACAAGTTTGGGGTAACTTTGGTGGCATGCAAGTATTTGTGGAGAATTACAAAAGAAGCTTAAGAGAAGTAGGCCTAACTTCACACCAGCTTTGAATTATAGAGTCTGGGGACCAGATGTTTTTTAGTCCCTCTGTAAGTATGGAAAATAGAAATGACTTTAAATTGAACTGGAAATGATAGAGCCAGATAGCACATTTCTTAGTACAAGGAATACAACATGCAGACAAACAGCAGGAGGCTGCCAGATATTTAAGCAAAAATCTTGATGCTTGTTGCGGTGAGACCCAGAATCAGTTTATTTTAGGGCTGCCACTCTTCCTGAGTTTCAAGAATGTATGTTTCTGTTACCTTTAGAGAACATTTCAGGTATGGTGAAGTGACCGGATAAGCTTGTTGGGTCCTAGTTTAACCCACTTCTATAAGTTACAGTTAATGAGAAAATACCATGTAATATTTTTAATGGTATGAGCCATTGTTGAATTCAGAAGTGATATTTCTGGTTATCCCAATGTTTCTGTTGTTCTCAGAAAACATCTTTTTCAGATAAAGAAATAATATAAGATACATAGGGACATAACCCAGCATGTGAGTCTCTCTCTTCTATAGCTAATGGATGATTTTCTTTTTACAGTGTCAGAAGCAGCAGACTCCCTCGTATTAAGACACATGTGTGACTTGACTGGTATTCTTAATAACATCTTAAGATAATTACAATGCTGAATGTTTTCATATGCATGATCCCATTATATCACATTCTATTAAATGAGGAAACAGACGTATGAGGCTGGTGATTTTTTTTCCAAAGATATACAAAGAAAATGTGGTAGAACTAAGCTTGGAGTTTTAGGCTTGGAGGTTTAAGATTCCTGTGTGATTGTGGTGAATGTTCTGATCTCACAAACAAGCTGTTGGTAAGTTCCTGCTGTCAGACAAATGGGCTCAGTCCTGGGTAACAGTTTAATCCATCAATTAGCACATTGGCAATTTTGCTACTCCCTGAGCTAAGTTCTGTCATATTCATAGAAACTTCCTATTACTGCCTTTCTTTCCTCAAACTGTTACCTGCATCTGCACTGGTTCTGAGACCAGACCTTCCAGGAATCCCTTTAACCTTCAGAAATTTTGGTTGTATAGGCCTTACTACCCATTTACAATGGTATGATCCTAGATCATATGCTGATTTCTATTGGTCTATTGAGAGGAGAAATTAAGGGCCAGCCCAATAGCTCAGCAGATTAAAGCACCTGCAAGCAGGCACAGGGGCCGGGGGTTCAATTCCCTGGCCTGCCGTGCTGGCCCTGTTCCCGGGGTGCACTGAGATGGTAATTGAGACTGGACATGGTGATGTGTACCTGTAATCCCAGAACTTGGGAGGCTGTAAACAGGAGAATCATTATGAATCTGATCTAGTAGTGAGACCCTGAACACCCTGTATACCCTTCCCTAGAATACAAAATAAATAAATTACTTACTTAATAAATTAATACTTAATAATTTTCTCTCTTTTTTGTTTTTTAAGTAATTTTTGACCAGTCTTTCAGACTTATATCTGACAATATGAACAACTAATTTGAAGACAACAATAGGCAATGCAATAACCCTTGTTGAATTCCTATCATCTGTATTATTTTTAATGTCTGCTTTCTTTCTTTTTTGTTTTACTATTTTTTGTATTCTTATTAAAAATAATGAAAAAGAATGTGCTAGGACTGTGAAATAGATCTCACATCTTTCAAATTCCCTCCATGACCACACCTACCATGGCTGCTCAAGCCAATACCCTGGAAGAGAAGAAGAGAATCTGGACTCCTTTAGTGTCTTTTCATGTCTTGATATTCAGTGTGGTCCATCTGAATTACTTGAGAAGTTGTGAGAAATCCAGAATCCTGTGTCCTACCTTGGACCTAGTAAATGAACACTGGCTTGGTGTTTAACAAGATCCTCTACATACTTATATAAACTTTAAAGATAATCAGTGTTCTAACTGTTCTCCCAAACTTCACTTTCCCTGTTGTGTTGTTTGTTACATCTGGTGTAATAACTTAAATATGTACAAACAACTGTCCATTTGGCTTTCCATCTCATTTATACTAAAAGCCAAACTCCTTACAATAAAAAGTCCAACAAGATCTGATTCTTCTCTATTTCTAGGCATACTGACTTTCTTTCTGTTTCTAAATTTTCCAAACTTGGTTCTACCTACAAGATTTGTCCTCATCTTTTCCTATGTACAGAACTTTCTCCTGCTTTTGGCAAGTTTTCTTTTCATTTCATTT
>NW_004524583.1:6275507-6281565 GCF_000260255.1 Octodon degus
CTCTCTCTCTCTCTCTCTCTCTCTCTCTCTCTCTCTCTCTCCAGAGATTGAATTCTGCATTGAACCATGCACTTGTCAGGCAGGTTCTTATGCTGCTGAACGATCTCTCTGGCCCAAGGTTTTATTTATCTTAATCTTTCGTTTTAATTAATTAATTAATTTTTAAATGTATTTATTACAGGGTCTCACTACACAGATTGGACTCATAGTGATCTTCCTATTTTCAGCCTTCCAAGCGCTCAGATTACAGACATGAGCCACCACACCCAGTCTCAGTTGCAGTCTCAGTGTGCCCTGTGGATGGGGCTGTCATGGTATACCAGGGAGCAGACCCAGGTCCCTAGGCCTGTCTAAGCAGGTGTTTTAGTCTGCTGAGCTATTTGGCTAGCCCTATTTTTAATTTAAATGCCACATGTAAAAGCAAATACACCTCATCTCTCCATAGTACCTCCAATATTTTTCTGCACAACTATACAGTTTTCTTTATATTATTTAGCTCAAGTTTCTGTGATATCATTTATTTCTCCACCTATTGTCCACTCCCACTCCTGAACCATATGAAAATAAGATTCATGATTAATTCACCAGCACTTAATACCAGTGAATGGTACACAGAATACATTCCATAACTATTGTTTGACTAAATGAATAAACATGCTACAGTTTTGGTTCTTACTTATTTTTTGCAAGAGTATATAATTCAGGCATTTGATAGTACTCTTAAATATTTCAAATGTTACTATGTCTTGGTCATTTTACTTAAGATATTTTCAGTTAGCTACCCAGTGTTCAGAGGGCTTACTCGTTCCAGTTTTCAGCATCACCAGTCTAATGATTACTTGTTTCTAAGCCATTTGCAAATGTGAGTTAGTTTTATTCATTGCCTACCTCAACCAGCAATCACTGTCTTATAGCAAATGTCCAACCATCTCCTTCATGGATACCAGAAAAAAAGGTTTCTACATATATAATTGCTTTGGTCCACAGTTGGTAAAGGGATATAGTGGACAAATATCCTTATTTCCCCCTTTATGTGTGTGTTCTATGACAGAGTACAAGAAAGGATTTGGTGGTAATGCATTCAAAGACTGATTTCTTAAAATATTAAGCTGTAACTGATGGCCCACCCAGTGTCTGAAAAAGAAAACTCCCTTGTGATATATAATTGCACAATTGCATAGAGCAGATGTGTAACAGAGGCTTGTATCTATCCTTGTAACATCTGGCATTACTCATCATTAGAAGCAGGTGCCTACGTCAGACAGACTTCATGACCATCCCAGGATGACACATTTCTGTTGTTTCTGGGCTGCATTTGAATTTTCTTTGGCTTCAGTCAACACAAGCACGTTAGTGATCAAAATGATAATGCAGGGGAAGATTGCCTAAGAAAAAGGATAAACAGTGTAGCTGCATCTGGCATGACGAGGCTCTGAGTTGCAGAAAAACTAGTATGCTACCCTGTAGCTGAAAGCATGTGACAGTCCAGATGTAAGGTGTGTGCACTTGTTGTGACAGGTTGAATCACAACCCCACAGATTGACGAGACTTGTCTCCAGCATGAGAGTTTGCCTACGAGTCAGCCAAAACCTTTATTATGTCTTAGTTAATCATAGGTCAGGGTGTCATAAAAGTTTACTGAATTGAACTCCTCACATAGGCCATTGTGTTTCATAGGCCAAATTTTGTAGAAGTACAGAAACAGAGCTTATACACGTGTGAAACTTCAGCAGGGGCATGTCATGTAAAGACTCTCTAAGGGAACATTGTGAACTCATGAACAAGTGATGCCTTTCTGCTGGGCCCATGGGAATCACTGATGAGGCCAGATTGAAGACCATGTGGTTCTTCTGGTCTGTGTGCACTGCTTGGATTGTGATTTCTTTGAAACTTTTGCAGGATTTGGCTGGGGTTTGTTAATGTTTGATATTATAACCACATGTTTGTGTTTTTCAAGGTGTGACCTGCTGACAGACTGCTTTACCAGTACCTAGCATGCTTGAAAAAGCATACATTTCTGGGAACATCACTGAAATATACTGAATAAGGGTCTTGATTATATAGTTTGAAGGCCCATAATTTCAACAAATATTTCAGCTGATCTTTGTGAGTTCTAAAATTTGAGAACTACTAGACTTTAAGTGTGATATTTTTCATTATTTTCTAGGAGGCTTTAAATAGAATTTGGAGTTAAAATAGTGAAGATTAAAAAAATAATGATTTCATGGATCAACAATAACTTTACAGACCATTTTTTGTGTCAACTAGGATGCTTATGAAAATTACCCCATAGTTAACCTTTAGAAATGTCAGTGCATAAGTCACATTTAAAAATGACAAACATGTATTTTCAAGTCTAGGTTGGAGTATGTGTGTCCACACATATATGTTCATATGTAGGAGAAAGGGGAACAATTTAAAAGGCTGATGTACATGAGAACTTTAGCTCAATCCTTATTCCATGTCCAATGTTTATGAAATACTAGATCTAAAAGGAATTTATCTTCTTTTTTGCTTTATGAAATGATTTTAAAACATACACATTGTCTTTCTTTTATAAAAGACTAGATATCCACTACACTGAAGGCTTTTTCTTTTTTTTTCTTTCTCTCAAAAAATTATGGAGCAAATATATAAAAATCTCTATTTAAAAGACATATCTTATAGGTTGTGTCTAGTTGTCCCTCCAAAGTGTCATATAGTCATGTGTAGGTGTGGGGGAGACTTTTCAGAAATAGCTGCAGCCAGGATGTGTGATGCTGGGATTAAAAGCGTGTGATGAACTCCTTAATTGGATTGGCTCAGCACTAATCCCAGCAGCCTGGGAAGAGTGTAAATGAGGTAGAAAGATGCTGTTAAGTTCAGTTGTTGATTTGGCTGTCTTCTGCTGCCATGAAAGGTTGCCCCTCTGCCCTGAGCCACCCTGCCTTGCAGCCAGACATGGACTGAAACCTCTACAAACTGTGACCTAAATAAAACTTTATCCACTGAACTTTAGATACAAGATATTTTCTCCCAGCAAGGAGAAAAGTAAGCAAGACAACACGTGCTTTGTTTTTAGTCTTCACTGTTAAAATCATTGCTTAGAACATTCTATTTAACTGTATTATGTAAACAGAAAATACATAAACTATATGTCATTATGTAACTAGCACTTAGATTCAAGAACAGAACTTTGTTGGCACCCCAGATAGCCCTCTTGTCTCTAAATTTAAACAGTAAACCTTTCCAAGAATAATAATTTTCCTGATGATTAGAACTTATTTTTATTTGCAGATATTGGAGTCTAACATCTTTGTTTAGCTTTGTTTCTAGGTGTCATTCAAAGCCTCCTGCAGGCATGGGGCAGCTTCTGGAGTTTGTGATTGATTATTGTGGGTGTGGATGCTGCACCTGCCCTGAAGCATGTAATTTGCATTACAATGTAAGGAGGGGTGAGAGGCCAGCTAGCTGCCTGAGCTGCTGTCACTCTCTTTGCTCTTTTGCTCTTTGCTGCCACCATGCATGGCTGCTCTGTGCCACCTTGTGCCATTCTGCCTTGGAGCCAGCTGAGTATGGACTAAAACCTCCACTAACTGTGAGCTAGATAAACCTTTCCTTCCTTCATTTTGGGTATTGGGTATGTGTCCCAGGAACAAGAGAAGAGTAACTGAGACAGAATTTGGTACTGGAGGAGTGGGGTTATTGCTGTGGCTGAACCTGACTATGTAGATTACAAACTTTGAGGAATGGCTTATGGGAAGAAATAGGAAATATCTGAAGATGTTGCCTCCAAGAGAAGCACTGGGAAATCTCCAGTTGTTCTAATGGGAGATTCTGGTCACAGCTCAGAGGAACAGAAGGCTGATAGAAATCCTGCCTGTAACGATCAGGCTGAGGCGTTTTCTGCTGGGAAAATGGGCTGCATTGGTTGTTGGATTCCAGATTATGTGTGCTATGGATTGGCAGAAAGTTTGTCTGAAGTATGGTTGTGTCCAGAGGCTTTGGCTGAGACTGAGATTAAGCATGGAGGACTGATTAATCTTTCTTTCTTTTTTCTTTTTTTGGTGGAACCGGGGATTGAACTCAGACCCTTGTGCTTGCCAGGGTAATGCTTATTCCACTGAGCCATCTCCCTGGCCCCTTTACCTGCTTTTTTTTTTTTTTTTTTTTTTTTTTTTTTTTTTTTTTTATTAATCTTTCAAAAGGAATTTCAAAGCAGCTGAATATTGAGGCAATGGCATGGCTATTGTTGGGGGCTTTTGGTCAGATTTATGTTGAGAATCAAGAGCAAAGAACCCAGCAGGATAATTTAAAATGTTGTGAGTTTGGCCAGAAAGGAAGCTCCAATAAAGCTGTGGAATGCAAAAATAGAGCTGAGAGGATCTCAATTGCAGAGATGGAACAAGGGAATGGAAAGGATGACCTGAGGGTGTCATTGGAGGTGGCAGGTTTCCAGCCTTCGCAGCCTTAGAATTGCAAGGGTAAGGGACGTTGCCTTTAGAGGAAAGCCACAGAGCCCCATGTTACAGAATGGAGGCAGCGACCACACCAGGTTCCTGAATGGGACTGGCATAGAGAATTTATTCCTCAGTATCAGGATCAATTGCTCAGTGATCCAGGCACTTGACCCCTACAGTTGAGAGAGAAGGAAGCTGACTACTGCTCCAGCTGGCAGCAGACCTTGGCATCACCCATATGACATTGGTTTTAGGTGCTTGCAGAATGCAAGATTTCTGAGGTTGAGAAGGCTTCCACTTAGATTTCAGAAGGCCTGGGAGACCAGGCAGTGTGCCCCTGAGAGGGCAGTGTGTAAGGCTGTGAGTGAGAAGCCTATTCAGTGGAAACCCCAGAAGTTTGGAAAAGCCAGGAGCACGGATCATCTAAGGGAATCTTCAAAGAGGGAACAGAATCAGCCTCAGAGAGAAGCTATGGGAGCCACCACCAAATGTGCCATAGAGGTGGAGCCACATAGAACTCACAGTCTGCCACAGATTGCTTTGGATATTCCACATGGAACTATAGGAGTTAATGTTTGCCCTGCTGGATTTTAGATTTGTGCTGGTCCCAATACTTTGCATTCCCCCATTGTTTGTATCTTTTGGAATAGTAATGTTTATCTTGTGCTGTTGAATGTTGGAAGTTTTTAACTTTTCATTTGTACGGGGACTCATAGCAAAGAGTTTGCTTTAGATCTTGGAGGAACCTTGGGGGTAGGACTTTTCAGCAATGCTGAAACTGTTTGGACTTTGGAAATTCTTGGAGATGGACTAAAATGCCTTTTGCATGAAGGGATGTGTGTGGGTCTTGGTGGTCCAGGGGTAGAATGTTATGGTTTGTATCTAGTTTCCCCAACAAAGCCTCATACAGTCATGGAGCTGCTTCTGCAGTTTGTGATTGATTTTTGAACCAATTCTGGAATTATGGATGTGAGTGCCCTGGGTCAGATACTAATGTAAGGAGGGCAGAGAGGCTAGTTAGCTAGCTGCCTGAGCTGCTACCATTCCCTTTGCTCTTTTGCGTTTGCCGCAGCCATAAAAGACTGCCCTCTGCCACATGCCACTCTGCTTTGGGGCCAGCTGAGTATGGACTGAAACTTCTAATGACTGTGAGCTGAATAAAGCTTTTCTTCGTTCATTTTGGGCATCAGGTATTATGTCCCAGCAATGAGATAAGAGTAACCAAGACAATCTTAAAGATTATAATCCTTCATGATGAAACTTCCCATATAAGTGCTAACTTTTTTGAAATAAAAATATTCTCTCCTTTTACAATTTTAACTTACCCTTATTCTTTAACTTTTCTTTCAAAGAGTAAAATTCTCTGGGTTCAACTTGATACATTTCCACTTTCTTTGTGTTTTTCTTCTAAACTGGAATATCTCTGGGTAGCAGTCAGTATGTAGTCAATACTATATCTGAGACAGGGAAAATTATTTAAACTACATTAGTTTTTTTTTCCCATAAATACTTTTATTAGATACTTCTGGGTTTTTTTTTTCTTTTCAAAGTTTTATTGATAAACATATAGCAATGAGACAGTTTCAAATCAAATCGAAAGTACAGTTTCAACAAATAAT
>NW_004524583.1:6288385-6317025 GCF_000260255.1 Octodon degus
TGGGGGGCGGCCCAAGGGGCTGGGAGAGGGTCCGGCCCACGCTGCGCCTGGGCTGGGACTGGTCCCACCGGCGCAGGGTTGCAGGAAACTCTCCGCACACTCACCGGACCTGGGTTAGGACTCTAAACTACATTAGTTTAAAACAAGTGGTTGAAGGTTGTTTTCAATTAATCCGATGGGAAAACTTGCTCAGGAAGCACTCTGATGGATTATAGTTTTAATGCAGAAGTGTACTGGTTCTAGAGATAGTATTGTCAAGATGATATTTGCTGTGGTAGGACCCCAAATAAAATTAAATCTGGATTATCAAGGATAGCATATAGTTTTCTAATTTAGTTAGAAATCAGACTGGTAATATCAGCAAGGGGAAAGTCTGTTTGCAGGTTAAAAAGAAAATTATTGCAGCAATATGGGAGGAGAACTAGGTAGGACTGAAGTCTTACTGCTACGTCCATGGGCAATTTACATGACTTTACTAGGAGTCTGTTTCCAAATCAATGAAATGAGCACAATAATATTATCTTCCTGGAGTTGTGGTGAGATGTAAATAAGGTTATGTTTCTGAGCATCTACAAAAATGTCTGGCACATCATACCTGCTTTGTCAATGTGGGTTTTTCCTTCTTTTTTCAGCATGACAGGCCTATGATATTAAAAATAACAGTTTTTTATTATATCCATTTTCTGTACATTTTATTATTTTTTATCTTTTAGTGCTAAAAAATGTACATGTGAATTACATAAAACCTTGGCAATAGAGATATGCCTAAAGGATTCTCTGAAGCCCACCCTGGAGCCATCTCTGCAAAAGCTGGTCTCAGCAGCCATTTCATTTACAGCTGTATTTCCTTAGTACCATTCAGAATGCCCTGAACATTGATGGAGTGGACTCGACATTGATGGAGTTGACATTTTTCCAAGATGATAACAAAGTGAGGCAAATCCTTTATGAATTTTAATTACCAGCTTAAAATGGAATCAGTAAGCTTTCTGGTCCATGTTTTCTCTTTCTGTTCTTCAAGGTCAGAAACTTGTCCCTTCAACTTCCCAAATGTTTTTTGGGCCACAGCTTACAATGTCTAAAGTAAGTCTAAAATCTGATGTTAATGAACTAAATCATTTAAAAGCTACTTTCATTAGACTAATGTTGGGTTCTCTCTGTTTCTCTGTGTCTGTCTGTCTGTCTGTCTGTCTGTCTGTCTGTCTGTCTGTCTGTCTCTTTATCTGTGTAGGGAAAAGAAGACTAATTGGGGTAAGGGAAACGGAATTAAACATGCAAGAATCTGGGTACTTCTATTCAGGATGTCTTCGGCTGTGCTTATGACCTTCACTAAGTTATCTTCCAATGGAGCAGTTTCAATGTTTCTGTTTTTTATATGTAAATCTTTGCCACATTTTTATTTAATTTTAGTACAGGGTAAGAGGTATGAGTCTAGTTTCAATCTTCTGTATGTGGGTAACCAGATTTCCCAGCGCCATTTGTTGAAAAGGCTATCTTTTCTCCATGAAAACAAATCTATTCATAATCCTATTTTTCTTGAACATAATCCTATGTTCTTGGACCCCTTGTCAAAAATCAAATGCCTAACTATTTAGTGGATTGTTTCTCACCTTGTATTTTCAATTCCACCAGTCTACATGTCTGTTTTTGTGCCAGTACCATGTTGTTTTTGTTATTTTACTTTGTAGTGTATCTTGGAATCCACAATTTTGATGCTTCTTGCTTGCTTGCTTATTTGCTTGCTTACTTTCATTCATTCATTCATTCTTTCTTTTTTTGTTTAACATTTCTTTGGCTATTATGGGTCTATTTTTCTACATACACTTTGGGATTATTTTCTAGATTACTTAAGAATGTTTGTATTTTAACAAATATTTCATTAAATCTATAGATCATATTTGGTAGTATGACCATGTTAATGATTCTGCCTATTCAGGATCTTAAGATGCTTTTCCACTTTCTTATGTCCACTTCAATCCCTTCCAGAGTTCTGTGATTTTCATTCTAAAAGTCTTGTATCTCTTTTGCTTTTTAAAAAAGGGATTATGAATAGATTTGTTTTCATGATTTATTTTTTGGTAGATTCACTTTGTTGCATAGGAATGCTATGGACTTTTCATTTTGTATCCTGTGGCTTGGTTGAATTTGTTTATCAGCTCTAAGTGTCTTTTTCTGTTTTCTTTTTCAAAATCTACAGCTAAGATCATAATAAGTAAACAGGGATAAGTTAATGTCTTACTTTACTTTCCATATCTCTCTTATTTCTTTTTGTTGCCTGATTGCTTTGACTGAAGTTTTGAGTATTATGTTGAATGGACGGGCTTGCTTATTTTGCTTTTGTATAGACTTTTTTTGTGGTATCAGGGATTGAACTCAGGACCTTGTGCTTGCCAGGCAAGCACTTATTCCACTGAGCTATCTCCCTCGCCCCACTTTTTTATTTTGGAGGAATTACTTTCCTTTTTTCTCCACTTGATATAGTGTTGGCTGTGGATTTGTTACATTTGTGTATGGCTTTTATCGGTTTGAAGTAACATCCTACTTTATCAGGAATTTTTTTTTGTCATAAAAGAAGTTTAGATTTTTTTGTCAAAGGCTTTATTTTCTTTTCCTATATTGAGATGGCCGTGTCATTTTTATCCTTTATTCTGTTTATTTGATGTATTATGTTTGTTGATTTGCATATGTTGAACCATCCTTACATCCATGGAATGAAGCTGACTTCACTATAGTGTATGCTTATTTTAATAATGCTTTGAATCTCTTTGCAAATATCTTATTGAGAATTTCTGCATTTGTGTTCTTCAAGGATATTGGCCTGTATCATTCTTTTTTGTTCTTGATTACTTATCCCGTTTTGATATCAGAGTAATGCTGGCTGTAGGCATGAGTTTGGAAGTATCCCTCCCTTTCCTTTCAATTACATGAAGAAGTTTGAGGATCATTGACATTCATTCTCTAAACTTATGCTAAAATTCAGTGCTGAATCCATTGTTTCTTGACTTTTCTTAGCTGGTAGATTTGTTTTTATTACTGAGTCAATTTCATTGCTTATTATTTGTCTGTTTAGGGTATTCGTATCTTCTTGGTTCAGTGTTGGTAAAAAAAATCTATGCCTATAAATTTGCCCATTTCTTTGAGATTTTTCAACTTATTGGAAGATAGGTTTTCAAATAGTTTTTAATAATTCTCTGGACTTCACTGGTGTCTGCTATAATTTTGATTTTCTCATTTTTATTTATATTGAGGTTTTTACTTTCTCTGTGTCTTTTGATAAGTTTTATCAATCTTATTTATGCTCCAGAAAACCAATGCTTTGACTCGCTGATCTTTCATATATTTTTAAAGTCTCAACTTCACTGGTTTCTAGTCTGATCTTATAATTTCTTTCATCCTACTAGTTTTGGGTTTGAATTGTTATTGTTTTTCTAAGACTTAGAGATACATCATTAGACTGTTTATTTGGGATTTCTCTGTTTTTCTAGTTTAGGCACTCACAGCTATAAACTTTCATCTCAGAACCGATTTCACTGTGTCCCACAGAGTGTGGTATGTTGTAGTACCAGTGCTACTTGGTTCTAGGAATTTTGGAATTCTTCCCTGATTTTTTAATGTGTGACCAATTGATTATTTGAAATCTCCCTGTATTTGTGGAGTTTCTTTGGAAGACGGTGGGTAGGGATGTAGAGTAAGTGGATAAAAAAGATTGACACATATTATAAACATGACCAAGTCCCCAAATCAGATGTAGTTAACAATTATGAATTGCAAACATGCACTAATAAAAATATTTTTAGAAAGTCTGGGTTATAACCCTTGCTTATTCAATTACTCATTTACCCACTTTGGGATCCAGGTAAAGAGTGTACTTGCTGTCATTCCTGTAATTGTAGCTGCTGTGCTTTCCTCTTACCTGTTGATTGTAGAAATCAATTTCCCCAGTGTAAATCAGTCATGCGTTTTTGGGCACTAAAGTTCACATAAGCCTTTTGCAGCAATATGGAAAAAAATAGAAAAAATATATGCATAACATAACGTAAATATTTCTACTTGGCTCTACTTGAAAGCAATGGATAAGTCCCTAACTTTATGCTTTGGTTGTGTTATTTTTTTCACAAAGCATTCTGTTTTACAGTACTTAATAACTCAGGATGAGTGAATGAAAACTATAAGGTACACCTAGAAGGGCAAAATCTCTCAACCTTTCTGGGATTTATATGCATATCTTTACTAAATTGAAGCCTAGGTATTCAGAAAATAGAGTTACAAATAATATTAAATTTTTTAAACTTTATCTTCCCCTGGAATACTGGGCCATTAATATTACTAGTTTTCCTCAGTTTCTATGCTTAAATACATGATGATGATGATAATAATAATAATAATAATAATAATAGCCATCTAGTGATTCAAATGGGTGACTTAAAATTTAGAGAAAAGAACAACTAAATTGACAACTAAATGTTAATCATGTGTAAGATTTCTGTATTTCTAAGTAGAAAGAATATGCACTTTAAGGTCAAAATGAAGTAGTTTCTGACTAAGTGCTCTAGCTTTTTCCAGCTTTGTGTTGTTATGGGTTAGTTATTCTTTCTGCATCTCACTTTCCCTTTCCTAAGGATTAAATGAAATTCCTAGTGTATTCAGGACAGTGTGCAACAGGCATATTGTAGAAATTTTGCATCAATTCCCATTTTCTCCTAATTACAACACCAACATGTGTACTTCTTTCCGTGCATATGAATGCTTGCTCACTTATCTTAACATGGAAAACTTATTATGTGTATTATGCTTAGGAATGGTGTGAAGATTACTGCTTTTATCTACATGTATTAAAAGGTTAGACATTTTCTTTTTTAAAAGATGCTTGTTGGAGATTCACTTACTTTGTCTAATGTATAAATATACACTGCAATTGGACTAAAGACTTAAATGCCACCAAGAAGATAGAAGGAAATGTAGAAGAATATTTAATGATCTTGGATTAGGAATAAGCTTTCCTCACACACATCAATAAGAGATCATGGAAGTCCTTCACATTTTGTTTATCATATTTTGTTAGTTAGCATGACAAATAACCCCTAAAGTCACATAGCTGATATCTTGTACTAAAATTTAAGACTTGTATATGATAAAAATTAAGTAAAACAAAGAGAAAATGGAAAGGCTATTTATAATTCAAAAAAAAAATGCTAGCATCCTTAATATGTAAGGGTTTCTCACAAATCAATAAGAAAATTTAGGACAATTTAGCAAAGTAAGGGAAGGTCCTGAAAGAGTCAAGTAACTCATTCTCCTGAAAAATTTCCTTTGGTAGTTTTGACTTCAGGGCTTAAGAGAGAGTATTAAGCCATTTTTATGTGTGAATGGGAAGCTCTCTTCATGTTTTTATGTGAAGAGAGAGTATTAAGCCATTTTTATGTGTGGTCCTATTTTCTGTGTGTCATCCAGGCATATTTTAATTAACTCTGGTTGGAATGACTACATAGATTTGACTGTTCATCCTGGCAAGTTCTTTGAAAATATATTGTTTAAAATCTCTCGTTCTTTTTAAACACTTCTGCTATCTTTGCCTGCTTTGTAAGAACACTGGAGGAACATTCACTTAAACTTTTCCTAGTGGGTCATTTAACCCTGAAGGACTTTGATTATTGTAGTGTGTTATACCACAGGATAAGAAGGTTAGACAGGTATTTTTTTTTTTTTTTAAAAAAAACCACCTCTGTGCTAGTTAGGTTAAGACTGTTACATGTTTTGATTGCTTAGGGAGGTATTAATGTCAGAAATAAAAGATAGTCACATAAATTGAAATTATCTTGAAAAACCCCTAGAAAGACTCTGCTGAGGAGATCAATGACAAATCTCTCAACAATGTCAGTATAGCCAGTTTTTCTTTAGATTTGAAATGCATTCCTCTCTCTTTCTCTGTTGAGCCTCAGATAGAATAGTTGACTTGTACTATTATTCATGAAAAAAAATATGTTTAAACCCTGGGCTGTTGCTTTTGTTTAATCTTTATGGTCCTACTTGAATTGTGAAATGTATCTATTTGATACCCACTTTATACTTCAAAGACAAACACTTGGAAGTGTATATAGGAGGGACTGTGATTGTGATTTAGATTAAATCTATATTATGCCAAATTTCTTTAAGTTATGTACACAATAAAAGGAAAAAGTGCTGGCAGTAGAGCTCAGTGTCTGCCTGGAAAGTACAATGTCCTGAATTTGATTCCTGTTACAAAAAAAAAAATCTTTCACTGGGTCTTAAGTTGGGTTGACAAAGCCAGGCTTACCAAGAATGGGGTGTTCCTGGGAGAGTGTCTGTAATGAGCTGATGAGCTGAGCACATTTGGCTGAGCACAGTGTGACGCCCACCATATATAACTACCTCATAGCTCACCTGGGTAAGGGGAAGCACATTCAGCATGGCATGTGTACCATTAATTCGTGATGGCATGGTTTTTGGGTTTAGTACTTTGGAATCCAAGAGTGTCGATGGGACTGTATGTTAAGGCTTCTGTGAGAAGTAGGAAACTTGCCTTTTGTCTCTCTTTTTTTTTTTTTTTGTAATTGTGCAGCCCATAGTGTATGTGTTATGTAGGTATTTTACAGGCCTCAGTTTTGTAAGAGACTGAGATGTCACAAACTTGATACCCACCCATATGCAAATCAAAATAAGACTAAGATTTTTGAAATGATATAAAATCTTTTTTTTTTTTTGTGGTACTGGGGATTGAACTCAGGACCCTGCACTTGCCAGGCAGGCGCTTATTCTACTGAGCTATCTTCCCACCCCAAAAATCTTATATCTAATATACAGATGAAGTTTTATATGATGAGTTTGAAATGATGAAATTAAAGTAGATTTTTAAAAATTTCAATTATAAATTTGTGAATCAATTTATTGTACCTGAATCTATTTGTTTTGGAGGGGCATCTGTGGTTCTTTTATTAGTATCTGCATTAAACAACTCAGACTTATAATTCATTTGGTTTTATTCATTTTTTTTTTCTTTTTGTATTTAGTACAGAGTATTAGGGTTTCACTACGTAGATTTGACTCCTAGTGATTTTCCTGTTTTCAGCCTCCCAAGTTCTGGGATTACAGGCATGCACCACCATGCTCAGTCTCAATCTCCATCTCATCATGTCCAGGGGATGGAGCTGGCCCAGCCACTGTGCTTAGCCTAAGCAGGCACTTAAGTCCACTGAGCTATCTGGTCGGCCCTGCTTTCATTCTTTTGAGAGACACATGAGCATTTATATGTGTACCCATATGCAGCCATCTGAGTATGAGGGGTGTGTGTGTGTGTGAGTGTGTGTGTGTGTGTGTGTGTGTGTTTATGTATGTACATGTAAAACAATGTATTGTTCCAACTGTATAAAGTATGCATAAGGGAAGTGGTAAAGACCAACCTTTCCATCTGCTATTTGCTAACAGAATTTCTTGATAGGTTTCTCCACATTTATGAGTTTTTCTTTATGTTTAAAAGCAAAATTATAAATAATGTTTGCTTTTCAGTGATACTATAAAGATTAAATCATGAGGTGACATCACTAGAGATGTTACTGAGTGCTGCAGAAACCTTGGGGAATTAAATTTCAGTAAGCTTTCTTTGTCTCCTTAAACCATTGAGATGTGAGGCCAAGATTTGTGTCAAATAACTGATACCTTTTCATCCTTATTATTCAGCAGCACATCACTGACTACTTCATTACCACAATGTCTCTTTCCCAGGACAAGAAATATACACAATTTAAGTCCTTCAGCACATGGGGAAAGCTAAGAGGCATATGTGGAACATAATATCCACTTCATAGACTGAGGTGGTTTGAATGTGATTGTTGAAAAGTCCTCAATAGAATGTGAAGTGCCTAGAAATGCCACATAAATAGGGGTATACTGACTGTTACTGAAAATACTTTGGAGAGCAGAGTCCATCCTAGATTTTGGTCAAGTCAGACCTAAGGTTCAAGATTTGAAGTGAATCTGGCTCAGACTGGTAGAAATAGCCAGTGTCACCATGCAGGCAGGAATCGTACCTCCAGGGAGTCTATATAATTTCATAGACAGTGACTCTGGATAGGAAAGCTTATTGAAAAAGCACTATAATTTCTCACTGCCTCCTATAGTAGCAGGGTTATGTAAATTAGAAGGCTTCTAGTTTTTTCTGAGTGTGATAAGTTTAAGGGTAAGTTTTGGGGTTGGTTCAAAGATAGATCCCAATTTTTTAGCATTTGAGTGGGAGATGTATTTGAAGAAATTTGGGGAGAGAAGAAAGTGAATAAGATTGGACAGAATGTAGTGCAAAAGAATGGAAAGAAAAATCCTGGTAGTGATTTAGTAAAGGAAAAGCAATAGCTAATGAGAACTGTTAAAGTTTTTGATGAGATGTGTAATTTAAATCTTTCCCACAAAATCTTCAATAAGACTTGAACCATTTGTGTATACTTTAGTGTGGATGGTGAAGAGATTGAATTTTTATGAACTTCCAAGTTCATATGTTGAAATCCAGCTCCAACCTTGGTGGCATCAGGAGGTAGTGTTTTTGAGAGGTGATCTAGTTATTTAGGCAGAACCCTCTAGGATGGAATAGTACCCTTATGAAAGGTATTCCCATTCTTCTCCTGACAAGTGAGAACTCAGGAAGCAGGAAGTTGGCTTTTTCCAAACAGTGAAACTCCTAGTACCTTGATCTGAGACTACCTGTCTTCTAGAACAGTGAAAAATAAATTTCTGTTGTTCATAACCTGCTAAGTGTAAGAAATTTTGTTATAGCTGACTAAGATGTATTCCTTAGAAGAACAATAAGACAAGGAGACCTCTGATACAGTTGGAGGACAAGCTGAAACATTGAAGAACACCTGGGTCACACTCTGCTTTTGCTTCTCCCCTTTATTCTGACTTACAAATTATTTTCAGGGGCATATATTACACAAAGCAGATATGAATTTCCATTTCTCATTTTTAGTGTATATATTTTAAGTCAACTTTCATTTAAGCTTTGATCTCCAGTTTTGCTTTAAACTGCCCTAGAACAATGTGCATTTTTGTCCCCTTTAATCCTGATATATAAATTTCACCAGGTTAAAAGATGACTAGAAACTTAATAAATCATGTGCAAAGATGTTTCTGCAGGGTGATGAAGGTGTGACCTTAGGTCGTACGTATGGTCCTGGCATGTTCTTCTGGCGCACTCTCCTCCTGCTCTGTTTCCCGGTCACGATGAACTGAGAACTTTTCTGCATCATGCTCTTCTGCCACATCCCTGCCCTGGAGCCAGCTGACTGAGGACTGAACTTCTTGAAGCTATGAGCCAAACTGAACTTCTCCTCCTCTAAGTTGTTGGTGTTAAGTATTGCGCCTCAGTCATAAGAAGTCCACTAATACAATGATTCACTGATATGAAACCTTAGTTATATGGTTCAAGGGACAGGAAGTAAGATCGTGATGACAGAGGTGGGGACAGTGACACTTGTTGCTCCTTAATATAGAGAAAAATGTAATATAATGACATAATGAGAATATATCTATGGAATTTCTTGATTAGATGATCCAAGAATCTGTTACTGTCTACAGTGTGACCTCGATCAACTTATATAACTTCTCTTTTTAGCATGAATGATTTTTGCAGAGGAAAAAAAAAAATAAATGAACCGAGTTTGAAAACAGGTTAGTGGGAAAGTTATAACTTCTTTAAAACTTAGGTGTTATCATCCATAAAAGCTTGACTCACAGGATTGTGAAAGACCTACAAGAACAGCTAGGAGCCGGGGAGATGGCTCAGTGCAATAAGCGCTTCCCTGGCAAGTGCAAGTGCCTGAGTTCAATCCCCGGTTCTGCAAAAAAAAAAAAAAAAAGGAACAGCTAACAGTGATGTGAGAGCAGAAATCATGAGTACCTATTAAAGCTAAAGATAACTTTTTATCAATTTGAGTGCAATAATATCTTCTAGATTATAATACAATTCTATAGCAAAGGAAAATCCTTATTAATGTTTATTTGTTTTCTTTTTAAGAAAGTAACTTGTAATAGTCAATAAAGTCTTTTGAGTTACCATTTTTGTTTTAATTGCTGTCTTATAAGTTTACATATGATTTAGGTATTCAAAGTAGCAGTATTGACTGCCTCATGTATTAAACTCAATGATAAAAAATGATCACTATTAAACTACTAAAAGGACAAAAACTTGTCAGTTTCTTTAGGTATGATGCTTTAGGTATTGGTAAAATGAACAGTATATATTCCACAAAATAGCAGTAGTAATATGCTGTATGTGCCAGTATATTATCTTAAAAAATTTATTCTTTATTTTTTCATCAATTCACGTTATAGTTGATACACTAACACATCAGAGAACTTCAGAGTCATTAACTGGATAAAGATCATAAAATCACTCAGGTTTTCCACTCAGCTTCAAATTTCAAATATATCTGGAACGGGAAAAATGCTAACAAATTTGAAAAGCAACTAGTCACAATCCCTTTGCCAATATTTTCTGTGTTAGAACTGAGGTTTGTGGCCATTATTTTATATTAAGCTGCTGCTAGGTCAAAACTTAAAAATTTATTTTCCATAAATCTTGCTTATACAATGCACATGGTGGTGCCTAAAAATATAATTGATAATAATTGCTGTTGTGCAGAAGTGACTTCACTGAAGCAAATGACCATTGTACTATTTAAACAGCTATGGAGTAACGAAGAAGGTTACAGGGAAGTTAGAGTGCTTTCAAGCTTCTCAATTTATACTTGCTTTGCTATGGGAATATCTTTAAAGTACTGTTCATATTAAAAAAGATAATCAAAGGCTAAATATAATTAGAGATCTCCTGAGCTACCACTATATAATCATTTAGTAAATGAATGATAAATCAGAAGGCTTATACAGAAAGCATTTGTTCCAAGTAGAGTTTAAAAATTAACAGGGACTGGATGATAATTAATCAAACCCATTACTAAGAGTGGGTGGTCTGATCTAGTAGTTTAGCAAGCATTTTTATTCATCTTCAAAGCCAAAGAAAAATGCTTTTGAAACTAGGGCAAAGGGAAAAGTGGTTTTAGACTATTCTGTGATCTAACATGACCTAACTTCTGTATTGCAGAATAACAAGCCACAGCAAAGATAACATGTGATGTTATATTTTGAAGAAACACAGAAAGGACTATTTCATTCTATGGATTCCAGATGTATGTGATTCCCTTGCAGAATCACTAGATTGTTTCTAGTGATTTATAATCTATTGAAAGGATTATAAATCCTAAATAGAATAATATTTTTAAAATTATTTCTATAATTCTGGATTTTCCTTCTTTTTTTTTTGTGGCTGGCTTAGCCCACCCTGGGGCTTTGGGACAGAGCTGTTGTGGCATGTGGTGTCAGTGATCAAACCACAGTCTCTGCACTTTGCCCAAGCTTGCCTAAGCAGGTGCTTTAGACCACTGAGCGATCTCACCAGCCCTGGATTGTTATATAAAATTGCTTATATTCATGAGGTAAGTGTGGTTATTATACAACTGTTTCAAAAGTTTAGCTTCAATTAGTTGATATGAAATTATATTTTGTAGGTATTAAGATGAATATATATGACTTAATTTTTTTTGTTTTCATTTCATATTTTTGAATCCGATAACATTTTGATGTTTTTAATACTTTTAAAGGACCTAGATATCATGTCCATGGATAAATACATTTTTTAAAGTCCCTGATTTTTTTCTTTCTACTTTCAATGTTCACAAGTAATTACCTTCTGTGATTGCTTTAATCATGTATGTCACTGCTAGCAACTAGCTAATCTAAAGTCCAAACTTATCTGTAAATTTTCTTCAAATTTCAAATAATTGCATGGTTTTTGAATAACTAATCATAATCTTGATAGTTTATACCTAATAAAGGATATTAAAGAGTTAACTTCTTGAAGATTCAACACAATTTATTAAAAATCCCTACTGTCTTTATCATGAGAAATTGACAAATTATCCTAACATTCATCTGGAAATACAAGAAGCTCAGGTCAGTTAACATAATCTCAAACAAGAATATATGAGTTAGAAGGACTCATAGTACCTGATTCAAACTACAAATATAAAGTAATCTTGTTTCATGTAGTAACATATGCCTATAGTCCAAGTACTATGGCAGACTGGGACAGGAGGACTGAAACAGCACGCCTAGCCTGGGCAATTGAGAGACTTAGTGAGACACTGTTTCATAATGAAAAAGAGAAAAAGGCTGGAGATATAGCCTAATGTGGAAGATCTAGCTTCAATAGCCAGTACCATAAAGGGGGGGGGGAGAGAGAGAGAGAGAGAGAGAGAGAGAGAGAGAGAGAGAGACAGACAGACAGACAGACAGACAGACAGAGACAGACCGACAGATACAGACAGACAGAGACAGAGGCAGAGACAGAGACACAGAGAGACAGACAGAGTGGGAGAGAGAGAGGGAGGGAGGGAAAATGGGAGGAAAGGAGAGAGAAAGGAGAAGGAGAGGGAGGAGAAAGAAAGATCAAATCACTGTGGTATTGACACAAGAATAACATAAATAAGTGGAATATAATTAAGAACCTATAAAGCCTAACAATTTGTGCAACTAATTCTTTTTATTTTACGTATTTGGTACAACATCTCACTATGTAGTTTGGACTTGTAGTGATTCCCCTGTTTCAGCCTCCCTAGTACTGGAATTACAGGCATGTGCCATCACACTCTGTCTTGGTGGCTGGCTTGGACCTCCCACCCTAGGGCAGCATGTGATACCTGGGATTGAACCTGGGTCCTTGTGCTGGCTAGGCAGGTGCTTAGACCACTGAGCTATCTCTGTGGCCTTGTACAGCTAAATTTTGATCAGTCTCAAGTCAATTTAGTGGGGAAGAGAAAAATCTTTTCAATAAATGGTGCTTGTACAACTGTATATCCTGATATCAAAATGTGAGCCTAGACTCTTATCTAGTATTATAGACAAAATGAAATCAAAGTGGACAGCATACCTAAGCATAAGACCTAAAACAAAATTTGAAGTACATCCCTGTGACCTTGAGTTAGGCCATAATTTGCTAGAAATAACATTGTAAGCATAGGTAATAGAAAAGGTTAGTAAATTTGACTTCATCTAAATTAAAGACTAATGCTTTCACGGACATCATTCAAAAAGTAAAAACTTAATATTTATCCATCATATATCTGATAAAGGACTTGAAACTAGAATTTTGAAGAACTCAACAGTAAGTCAAAGCAATCCAATTAAAAAATTGACAAAGGATCCAAACAGGCAATTCTTCAAGGAAACAAAAATAATGAATAAGCATATGGAAAAATGGTTAACATCACTAGTCATTAACAAAATTCAAAACTATAGTGAAATACCAATCATGCCAATTAAATGCCTATAATAAAAAAGATAAAATTATTTATGAAAATGTGAGAAGTTGGAACTCTTACACATCTCTGGTGGAATTACAAAAGTTATAGCCATTTTGGAAAGCAGTTTAGCAGTTCCTCAAGTTAGGATCTGAGAACCATTCCACTTCAAGGCGAGTGCAAGTCATACAATGGCATATATTCATACACACACACACACACACACACACACACACACACGCATATTTTCTTGACAGTATCACTTGTAATACCTCTGAAAATGTAAATAAGTCTAATGTTTATCAATTGATGAATGAAAAACCAAAATGTGCTATTGCCATACAAGGGAGTATTTTCTACAATAGAAGGGCATGAAGTACTGTTAGATGCTACAGCATAGATAAACCTAAAACATAGCATGCTAAATAAATCAGTCACAAAATATCATATGCTACATAATTCCATTTATATGAAATGTTCTGACTCTTTTTTTTGCGGAACCGGGGATTGAATTCAGGCCCTTGCACTTGCCAGGGAAGCACTTATTCCACTGAGCCATCTCCCCCGCCCCCTGAAATGTTCTGAATAAGTTCTCCTACAGATACACGGAATAGACTTGTGGTTGCTTAGGGATGGGAGGAGATGGGTAAGGAAGAGGACAGAGAGTGATGGCTGGAGAGTACAAAATGCCATTATGGTGTGATGGAAACATTCTAAAATTAAATAGTGATGATTGCATAATTTTGAAAATATGCCAAAATCTTTTAAATTGTATGTTTTAAACAAGTGAACTGGGGCCACGGAAATGGCTCAGTAGAATAAGAGCTTGCCTGGCAAGCGCAAGGGCCTGAGTTTAATCCCCAATTCCAAAAACCAAAACCAAAACCAAAAAACAAGTGAAATGTATGTAATGTAAATTATATATCAATAAATCTGTTAAAATGTTACCTCAAAAATACATTGAGTGACATAGGGATATTTCTCATGGTATTTATAATAATTTTAGCACCTATTTATATTTTCTTCAAAAAATGGTCTCAATATTTGACTTAATGAACACTACCTTGACATCCATTTTTCTTCTACTTCTTCCTCTCTTCTTCCTCTTCCTATGTTATTTGTTCTATAAAATTCAATTTCTATGATGGTATGTGTTTTAAAACCTTGATAATATACTATGTTTTCCCATATTTTAATAAGAATCAGTTTAGGTTATTTTTCTTCATTGTACACTAGGTCAATAAAAAATCACTTTCAGGTGTATGTTTGATGTTGACAGTTGTACTCAACAATTAGGAATCACAGCAGATATTGAATATCCTCAGGTGAATTGTTTCTTTCTAGGTGCTTATGATTGAATCCAGGGTTTCATGCATGCGGGCAGGAATTCTACCACTGAGATATAGCCCTGACACCTAGGTCTTAGTATTTCTTATTAAATTCTGAGAAAATAATAATAATAATTATTATTTTAAGATATAGGCTAAAGATATTAATTTTATTTCAGCCCTAAAAATGTTCAACAACAATGTGCTAGTATTGAAGGACAGTGAGTACTGGTCCCCATTTATACCAAGAAATAATCTTTTTTTTTTAAGGAGGCTACTTCTTTTTTATTATTAATTTTATTGAGAAACAAATAGCAATGAGACAGTTTCAAAACCAATTAGTAGGAAAGTTTCAGTAATTAATACCTTGAATATTATTGTCTTTGTAGTGGTTATTCATAGTACAAGATGCAGACATGATTTCCTATCCAAACACTATTAGCACGAATCTTTCTTCTCATTGAATTAAGAGAAAGTAACTGTATATCTATTCTAACTATTTTGGATATACAGATACAAAATGGTCATTCATTTGTATCCCCTTTGTTTGTTCAAGGTCAGTGAGGACTGAGGACATAGGAGAACCTGTCCTGTAACATCCTGTAACTCAGTTGTGTCCCAAATTTGCTGATCAAGGAGATTAAGGGGCCACAGAGAAAAGTGATTGAAGATGTGGAGTGTGCCTAAGGAGAGTCACATGGAGAGAAAACATTCTCTCAGGCTTCCACAGAGAGCAAATTGGGCAAGCAATGGTCATGACTCAGCCACATGGCTGACACTGACAAAGGATCTACAAAATGTGCTACAAGGTTTCAGGGTAAATCCTAAGGAGATTTGACTCTCCTTGTGAGATACAAAAGTTACATTTCTTGTTGTATAGGTCTTACTTTATCTTGGTCTTAACCATCCAGCAGAAAAGTATAAAAATGAGGTATAAAAAGTAAAGCCATATTAATATGCTGAGCTGTAAAAGGTTCAAGTCAACAACCTCTGACATTGCCAGTCCTACTGATAACCCACTACTATTATGGACTACTGGACTATATTGGATTATTTTGCTGAATTCACGCACCTACAATATTTAAATGGAATGGAATACTCATCTCTGACAAGAAATAATCTTTTTTTTTTCTCCCGCAGAACCAGGGATTGAACTCAGGCCCTTGCATTTACCAGGGAAGTGCATATTCTACTAAGCCATCTCCCTGGCCCCTTGAAATAATCTTAACATACTGTGTGATGAGCTTTTAAAGCCTAAGGATGATTTTCCTTTTAGCAAGGTTTTCAAATACTGAAAGGGCTGGGGAGATAGCTCAGTGGCTTAAGCGCCTATCTGTCAAATACTGAAATAGCTTATAAAATGAAACCTGGTGTTTTCCCCTCCTGAGCATAGGAATGATGCCTTCTGAGGGAGCCAGAGCAGGCATGATGGCTAGAGGCAAAGCATCAGCATAGATGAGCTAATTAGGCCTTTTCTCCCATTATAGTGTGCAATTTCATCATTACATAGGGGCCAATTGCTTCCTTTAGTCCGGCATCTCCCCCTTCTCTTCTTCTCTGTTGATGAAATTCAGCATAGACTAAATATTTAAATTAGTTTTGATGTATGTTACATCACTCATTTTGTGGCTGAGAACAACTTTCATTAGGCTAGACCAGTCAGTTAATCAGCAGCTAGCCTGGCTGTGGACAAAATTAGAAAGTAATAGAATTGTTCTTTGGTATTTCCTTGTCTTTACCATTTTCATTCATAAGTTCTATGTCTTCTTAGGCAGCATGGGTGCTGGAAACAGAATACAGCTTTCCACAGGCTCAGTTCCTATAGTTCCATTTGCCTGGCCTGTCTGAGTCTGTTTCCTCATCGTGCAAAAGACTGAGTAACAGGCCTGCTGTGAGCATTAGACAACACAGTTCATTAGAGCCTGAAGACAGGAGCCCTTTTCTTCTCAAGGTCATTTTTATCAATATATTAATTTAAGTCACCCACAACATTCTTATTTTAGGGGCTGGGGAGATGGCTCAGTAGAATAAGAACTTGTGTGGCAAGCGCAAGGGCCTGAGTTCAATCCCCAGTTCTGAAAAAAAAAAAATTATTCTTTTAATTTTTTTATTAAAGAGATATCTGGGTTTAAAAGTAGTCTGTGAAGAATTTTAAATAACATTTTCATGTAAAGAAGGAGATAGTATGAAGGCAAAGAACATTGTAAGTTCTCTCTCTCTCTCTCTCTCTCTCTCTCTCTCTCTCTCTCTCTCTCCCTCCCTCCCTCCCTCCCTCTCTCATTGTCTCTCTCATTTGATACAGGGTCTTTCTATACAGCTCACACTCATGCTGATTCTCCTATGCTTTCAGCCTCCACAGTGCTGGGATTGCAGGCATGCACCACCATGCTGGGACTCTGTAGCTGGCTCAGTGCACCCAGGGGTGGGGCTGGTGTGACTCTTGGTGCCGGGGATCGAACTCCGGTCCCTGTGCTTACCTAAGCAGGTGTTTAGCCTGATGAACTATTTCCCTGGCCCTGTAAGTTATTTAAAATACATTAAGGATTTGTCCATGTACATAATTTGCACAATATTCTGGTTAATTCACTCAAGGCATTATGCAAGTTATCAGCTAATTTTCCAGTGATGTTTGACCTCATGGCTTAGATGTAATGATACTTTATATGACATTTATAACTAATTTCATACAATGAATTATTATTCAGCCTAAGGTGGAGTGCTTTGCTGACACACACTATAACATAGCTAGCCATTGAGGCCATTATTGTAGGTGAAATAATTCATATTCAAGGAACAAAAAAGCATGATTCCACTTTTATGAGGTATAGTAAGATCCTGGTTAGAGAAGAGATGAGGAGGAAGGGGAAGTGGGGAATTGCTACTTAGTGGGCATACAGCTTCAACTTGGGATGATGAAAAAGTTCCTGAGATGGATAGTGAAAATGGTTACATGACAGTGTGGGAATCCTTATTGCTACCAAACTGTAATATAAAATGAATTTTAGGTTGCATGTGTTTATCTTGATAAAGGTAAAGATAAATAATATGTGCACTGAAAACTGCACATATTCAAATGGATGAGGAGATAAGCCAAAGACTGGAGAAAATATTTGAAAAATACATATTTTATAAAACATATAACCTAAAATGTATAAATTTTTATTTTATTTTATGATTTTGGTATTGGGGATCAAACTCAGGACCTTGCTCTTGCCAGGGAGGTGCTTAAGTCACTGAGCTATCACTCTGTACCTAAAGAAATTTTAAAACATCAACAACTCAGTACAAAAATGGGCCAAACACTTCATATGACATGGAAGAAACCCAAATGCATATTACCAAGTGAAATAACCCAATATCTTAGACTGGCTAATTCATAACAAATAGAGTCTATTGCTCACAGTTCTGGAGTTGGAGTAGCTTAAGGCCAAGGTGCCAGCAGATTCAATGTCTCATATGTGGCGATTTCCAAAATGCTCATTTGGCAGAAGAAGACAGCTTTCTGGGGCCTGTTTTATAGGAACACTGATATTCATGTCGCTGGACCCTTCATGACCTGTTTGTTTTCCAAAGGCCACATTTCCTAAAACAATTACATTGATGACTAAGTTTTAATGTGTTCACATTGGGAAAGGGGAATTTCAGGCCATCACCATAGCCATATTGATGTCATTTTTGAAATAGTTTCTCACATATCTCTGTCGTGATTAAATGTCTGTGCTTTTTGTTTAAAATAATGTTCAAGTTAATTTTTTTCTCTTAATTCTTTCATCATATGTCTAAATTCTTCTTTCCTTCTATTTTTTTATGAATAAAAGAGTGAATCTTTGATCTGAGTTTAACTTTTTTTTATCTTGGAAAACAGTGTCATCAAGATTCAGTGTCCTAGGGTGAATAAATTAATAGCTGTCTTTGAAAAATTGAAAATCAAGTTTAATGCTTTAGAAATAAATTGAAAACTCTTTTACTGATATAAGTAATTTGAGTGTCTGTTTTATGGAGAATGAAAGTTAAAATAGTTTGGGATTTCAAGTAGATTAATTATTGATGCAAAATAATAAAATTTAATGATTTATTTAGTAATATACTGTGGAAAAATTGAACCCTGCCACATAGCCACTAAATAGGAATGATGTCAAATCTTGCTAAATTAGATTAATCAATAGACATGTAAGTGTTAAATTTGGCTTTTGTAAGAATTTAGCTTTATATCTTCTAAATATATAGGTCATATAGTTGTTAAGTAAGGTTTTTTCAGAGATCTTTTAGAAATTTTCTCTAATAAATGGATAAGAATAATTCTCGTATACTAAAATATGAGGATAAATATAAGGTGATGAAGAATATTTACTTTGGGCTGGGGAGATAGCTCAGTGAACTAAATGCCTGCTTAAGCAAGCTTAGGGACCAGGGTTTGATCCCAGGTACCACATGCCATGCCAGCCCTGCCACCAGACGTCCTGAACTGGCCACTGAGACTGGGCATGATGGTGCACACCTATAATCCCAGCACTGGGGAGGCTGAAAACAGGAAGATCACTATGAGTCCAAGCTGCATAGTGAGACCCTGTACCAAATACATGAGTTAAAAGGAATACTTTTTTTCTAGTAAGTTAAACCAAAACTTCAGTACTGTGTAAATTAGCAGTCCCTTGATATACCATTTCTCTTTTCTTTTAGCTTCTCTATGATGTATAAAATTTTAAAATGTCCAAGCTATGAATTATCTAATATAATGTTTATAGTACTTTGATCTTCAGAGATTTATAATATTAAAATATCCAAACACTTACTTGCATATTGAGTTATATTAGCTGATAACATGTGTATATAAGTGAATACAAATCAGTTACCATCATTACGCATCACAGTTAACTTCTAAACTTCAGCGAATTATTAATAATGCATTTATAAGTAACCAACCCCATTATAAAATCCATAGAGTTTTGTTAGTCTTGTACGTATCCTTAGCTGTCACTGAAAGGCAAGAAGTTTAAATGTTAAAGATCCATTTTTATGTTCGCACTGGAATTTAACCTAAGGCCATATCACTCTAGGATGGCTGAATCTTTTTGATTCTAAAATAAGAACCATCGTGAGCTTTCCTATTTAGTTATCTTTGAGAAGCACATAAGGATGCCTTTGAGATAATTATTTAGATAGATTCACTCACCTTTAAAGTAGGAGTGATAACTCATTGACATAATTTCTATGTTACATATACCACATTAGTAATTAAGTTGTATGAATTTGCCTTCCAAGATAGCTAATAAAAAAAACTCAGCATGTTACACTTATTCATCAAACAATGGATGCTTGACAAATAATCAGATGACTAAAAATTAATCTTTTATCATTGGCATAATATTCTTAATAGAACTCAGGAAATCACAAAATAAAATTCTGGAATTACTTATTTGCTAAAATTAAAGCCCATAAAATTGAAGTGTAAGTGCACTTCCACCCCTTTATGTCTCTTCATGAATGTACCACATTTTGTGAGGAATAGAAACGACACGGTTGTCAGTGTGAGTGGAGTTGGTGGTGCTGTCTTTAGGAGAGGGATCAATTACCAACACTTTTGTTTAGGAAAAAAATAATCACGGAAATGTGTTAAGATTATGAAGAACATTGAGCTATACACATTATTTTTATTAGGTGTTTTATTTTCTAGATGAAAACCATGAAGCAGAAAATAGGATCAAAAACATTGTAGTGAAACAGGCTTTAAAGGATAGTACAAAAACTTAACTTTTGTTTTTTTCTTGGTAAGCAGTAACATTGGAAATCATGGATGTCTTTTGTTGTGATCCATCTTTATATCCCAGAAAAGTCATTTATATGCTGATGAATTTAATACCTTTTGCCCTCATTTTTAAAAGGATGGAATTGGGTTAGCAAGAAAAATTAAAACTTCAAAATGCTTAATTCATGAATAGAAATAGGGTGTTTTATTATATTTCTCTGTATTGAATTAAAAACTAGAAAGGACGCATTTTTATTTATGGGAATCTTGTCTTTTGTGTTTTACGATTGCTCTCTCTCCTTGTGTTCATAAATGCTCGTGTGTATATGTGTGTAGTAAGATAAACACCCTACAAGGCTTGTATCTGCATGTGTGTCTTTTAATTTCTTTATACTTCTGGGACTGGGATTTATAATCAAATTGTTAGAATAGAAACTGTGCAGTATAAAAGAAAGAGCTCTTGCTCCTGCTCTTGACTCTAGCTTTACTCTCATTTTTACTAGTAAAAGCATAATTTTTAAATTAATTTTGTCAAGAAAAAATAGCAATGAGACAGTTTCAAAACAGGTTAGTAGGATAATTACAATAATTAATACATTGCATATTGTTGCCTTCATAGTAATTTTTCATAGTACAAGATGCAGACATGATATCCTGTGCAAATACTATTAGTACAAATCTTTCTTCTCATTAAATTAAGAGAAAGTAGCTTGTTTAGTTTTGTCAAAGATGGGTATTCCATTGCCATTTAAATATTGTAGGTGCATGAATTCAGCAAAATAATCCAATATAGTCCAGTAGTCCATAACAGTAGTGGGTTATCGGTAGGACTGGCAATGTCAGAAGTTGTTGACTTGAGCCTTTTACAGCTAAGCATATTAATATGGCTTTACCTTTTATACCTCATTTCTATACTTTTCTGCTGAATGGTTAAGACCAAGATAAAGCAAGACCTATATAACAAGAAATGTAACTTTTGTATCAGACAAGGTCAGTCAAATTCCCTCAGAATTTCCCATGAGACTATGTACCACAGTTTGTAGATCCTTTGTCAATGTCAGCCATGTGTCTGAGTCACAGCCATTGTAAAAGTGTATTTTTTTAAGCAAGCCACATAATATATCTAAGCACTTACTTTTCTCATCTCTATAAATCAGTTGGAAAATGTAATCTCTAAGATTACTTTAGTTTTAACATTCTTTGATGAAGGATGACACTGAGTTGCTACATGGTTGATGTAATAATCTATGAAATGGTTAATTTTTTGTATCAACTAGCTCAGCCATGTCATACCAAGATACTTATCAGATGTTATTCTGACTGTGTCTATGAAGATGTTTTTGGTTGAAATTAACATAAGAATGACACTGATACATTCCTTAATATGTGTAGCTCTTCTTCAATCAATTGAAGACCTGTATAGGAACAAAAAGTCTGAGTAAGAGGAATGCTTCCTGACTAGTGGGTTGAGCTAGAACATTGATCTTTTCCAGCCCTTTGGCTGAAATGAAACATCATTTCTTTTCCTGTTTGAACACTGCTAGATTTCAGACTAGAATTTACACGACGTACCTTCCTGTTTCTCAGGCACTTAGACTTGGACCAGGAGTATGCATTGATTCTTCTGCGACTTTAGCTTGCTGTCTTAACAACTCAACCTTATAGCTAAGTCAAAATCCCCCAAACCTATAATTTAGAGAAGGATTTTGGCTCATATTTCAGGTATATTCAGCTGGCTCCAAGGTAAAACAGCATGTCAGATAGACCTCGCTAAGGAGAAGCTACTCACAGCAGCTTGGTAGAGGGGAAGCAAAGACCAAGGAGGAATTGAGGGGGGGTTATAAACTTTCTCAGGTCATACCATGTGGTCCTCTTGTTTTGAGCAGACACTACCTCCTAATAACAAGTCAGCTGTAGGCCTTCATAATCCAATTACGTTAATGTAATTACCCACCTAAGAACACATGAGGCTGTAGATCTAAATCAGAACATTTTGCCTCTGGACCTCAAAAGACTCATGCACATGCCCTTATGCAATATGAATTTAATTCATTTCTAAGAGTTCTCCCCAGTTTCAGCATCACTGAAAAGTCAAAATCTGGTCGTCTTTGAGCCTAAAGCAAGCTGGTAGCTGTGAGCTACTGTAAATAGTCAAAAAGGAGTTATACCCTGCTGACACACAAAGGAACAGGGTAAATCTTCCCATTTCAAAAAAAAGTAGGAAGATAGAAAGGAATAACAACAAAGTGAGACTAAAATTATGCACAGCAAACATCAAATCTTATAGTTCCATGTCCAGCATCGGGGCAAGTTATAGCCAAGAGTTGTGAACTCTGAAGGGCTTTGGTGACCCTACCCCTATGACTTTGATAATTATTTTTAGTATTCATGGATTCTCTCTTGGGCTAGATTTGCTCACGCGTATGCTTTTCTTCAGAAATTCCATGCTGCTGACTTTTCTAACTTCCTGGGATCTCTACTGCACTCTCAGTTTCGCTCCCACAGCTTCATGGACTTCCCTCTCAGGGACAAAAGGCCTGGTCTCATAAGCCTTCTTTTGAAATCTGGATGGAAGCCTTCCTGACTCCACACCACCTGCATTCAGTATGCTCGTAACACCAGCTCCATGTGGGTGACACCAAAAGTGGCTGCCAGCTTCAGCAGGAGCTGGGCTCTATTGAATCATGACTTCAGAAGTCTCCACGTGCCTGAATGACTGAGTGTTTTGAACCAAATATGAAGGAACAAATTCCCTTAGATACTACCATTCTGAATCAGGATGCCCTAAAGCTTCTCATAGTGAAGTCTTTCACTTTTGCAACTTTGAGCTTATGACAGAAGAGTGTGGTCTACCTTGTTCCTGTGATGTCCTCAAATGATGTTTTATACTGTCCCGTTTTAAAGTATTTGGCTTTTAAAGAATACTAATATTTTAAGCAACATATATCTCCTCTGCCCCAGTTTTATAGGCCTTTCCTTGCTGCAGAAACTGAAAACTCTTACTTGGCTAAAAAGAGCAAGTGGTATCCAGGTGCAGCCTGAATAGTGGACTGCTTTAATTTTTTTTTTCTTTATTTAGGACAGGGTCTACAGGGTTTCAGTACGTAGATTGGACTCATAGTGATTCTCCTGTTTTCAGCCTCCCAAGTGCTGGGATTACAGACGCATGCTCCCATGCCCAGTCTCAGTTGCCATCTCAGCACGCTCGGCAGGCCAGGGATTGAACCCTGGCCACTGCGCTCTGCCTAAGCAGACACTTTAGTCTGCTAAGCTATCAGGCCGACCCATGGACTGCTTTAAAATTTCTTCCACCAGATCAATAAGTCTGCTGTCCTTAACCTCAGCCTCTTGCAGTCTCAGTATATGAACAACATATAGATAAAATTTCTGGAAGTGTATAACAAACATGATGTGGAGTGAAATTGCCAATGAAACCTTTCTTTCCAGTTGAAACTTCATGGGCCTGGTCTTCACTGGTAGCATTACTCCAAAAGTCCTGGTCTTTTGAGCTCTGACAAGAATCTGTCACCAAGCATGACTTGCAGTATTCTAGTGCTTCCTCAGTTTAAATCTTTAAACCTTTCCAAACTCTTCCCAACATCCAGTTTCAAAGGCCTGTGAACCACATGGTCAGGTATAACCACAGCAATAGCCCTATTCCCACTAAAATCTGTCTTAGTTACTTCCCTTGATGAGAAGACAAAGTGCTTGAGCCACAAGTTAATTAAGGAGATATTTAGATTAGATCAAGTTTCAGTAATAGCCAGCTAGTCCAAGGCATGAAGATATGACAGGAAGCAGAGAGTAAAGGGAGGATCCAGGGAGGGGGATATGGATTTTAGGCCACGCCACCACTAATTTGCCTCTTCTGAGCAGACGTCATCACCTAACAGCAAGTCATCTACAAATCCCACAACTCAGTTACCTTCCAAAAGCCCCACTTATGAGCATATGAGCCTCTTGGGGGTCATCTGTCATTGCTCACACCCAGAGAGTCATGGGACTCAGCATCCACGTTCACGTGAGTCAATTCTTCCTTCCTTCCTTCTAATATATCCTTTACACATTCATGATTTCTCCTTCTCTATATATCCAATTAGTCAATAGGCTTTGTGAATTCAGATAACAAAATATTTGATATTCTTCCAAACTAGATTTTACTGAACTAAAGGTATTTTTAGTTTCTTTTTAAATGCAACATTGGGCCGAAATTTTTCTGAAATGACATTTTATGATGAATAAATTTTGTCCAGGTGAATTTTGAGATTATATTCATGGCATAGATTCTAATGATATTAAGATGTAAGACCATATTGCAGTTTAATTTGTTTTAAAACCTACAAAAGATTCAGGCTGGGGAGATGGCTTGGCAGTCTAAGTGCCTGCCTGGCAGGCACGAGGACCTGAGTTTGATCTCTGGTATCGCATGCCTCGCTGGCCCCCATGGAGCCCCCGGCATGCTGTGCTGGCTCTGAAACTGGGCTTGGTGGTGCACACCTGTAGTCACAGCGCTGGGGAGGCCGAGACAGGAGGGTTGCTATGTGGTTGAACTGTGTAGCAAGACCCTGTATTAAATCAATCAATCAATCAATCAATCAATCAATCAATCAATCAGTAAAAATACAAAGGATTCACTTTGCATTTAAAATAAAGGGACACCAGTAGAGGGTGATTGGTATCAAAGTTTGTGAAATGAATCATGAGACTATGTTAATAATGAAGATGACATCTGTAAGTCCTCATTCCATCAGCGTAATTCATCCAAAAGACAATCTATTAGTTTTGATGAAAGAAGGGTAAAGTTTATCTTTAGGGAGATAAGTCTAGTAGAAGACAAATACATATCTGTCAATTATAGGGTAAATCTAAGTCCTGTAGCTGGAGTTGATTTTCTCCATCTTCCCACATTCATTAAATCAGGACTATATCATTTTTAAACTTGTAAAAAACTTTATTAGTGGTGTACACATGTAATCCCTGGACTTGGGAGGCTGAGGCAAGAGGATCGCTGTGAGTTTAAAGATAGCTGTGCTACAAAGAGAGTTCAAACCTAGCCTGAACTTCACAGCGAGACCAGAGAACAACTTTATTAGTACATGTTTTCTGTACATTGTGATCATACTCATCTTGGGGAATTGGTACACACACGTAGCACATCTTATTCATTTCCCCTCTCCTCCACCTCTTTGTCTCCTTCCCATTGGGGGAAAAAAAAACTATCTCCTTGTTTCCTGTCATTTATCTTTTGTTTTCCTATTTACATTATTTATACTTTGAGTTTTAAACAATAATTTCATACTGTTATGAGGTTTGGATAACATTATATTGATTTATGCCCAATATCTCAATGACTTAAAGCTAACTTGTATTTCTTGCTTTTGTTATGCGAACACTCATTGAAATTTTGTTTGGCTTAACTGGGCTTTGCTAGGCTTCACTTGTCTTGCCGTTTGGTGAATCACATTAATTGAGTGCATTGGAACATCCTGTTCTCAAAGTAAAAAGGAACTAATGCAGCCAGACTGAAGGTACTCGAGGCTTCTGTCGGGAGTAGAATACATCTGGACCACTCAGATTTTATTGGGTAAAGCAAGACACATCACCAAGCTCAAAAATCTTTGCCAGTGATAAGTACTCTATTTTCTCAGAGCCTGGCCCAGCAGAGAAGAAAATAAATATGAATAAACACTATAGTGTACCACAAGACAACATGTATGTAAATCAAAGCATTTAGTACAATGTCTGGCACAGAGTACTTGTAAAATGTTTACTGATTGTATGATGATAGTAGTTATAATGACAGTAGATAAGTGATATAGAAATGAATAATAAAGCAATTCATTCTTCAAGGGAGGCATAAGAGAACATTACAGAGGAGGAGCTATTAGGCCAGGAATATAGGGGGAAAAAGAAGAAGGGTGTTATGCATGGAAAGAATGTAATGAGCAAGGGCACAGTGACATAAAAGATTAAACCATAGCTTAAATCACGGTGGAGTCTTTATTACTTCTTACTGGGAGTAAATCTGATATCTGAAAGTAATAAAATACTTAATTAAAGATAGCATAAGCAATGAAACAAATGTGTTGTAGCACTAACCAAGAAGCCTAAAGACAGAGAATTTCAAGATTCATTCAACAATGAGAATGTCATCACCAATGTTATCTGTTTCTCTTGGCTAGGAGACTGTTGTTCTTAGGTCTCTTCTCTAGAATACTCAAATAGGTTTTTGTAGATCCAATTCTAATGCCCTGCTTCAACAACATCTAAATGAAAGATGGAAGATTTTCCTTTTGTGTCTTTTTTTAGTCCAGGAAATATTTTCTAAGAAGCTTAATTATTGTTTCTGATTGGATAGAACTTACTTAGATGTCCATTCCCAAATTATCATTGGCTACAAGAAATGGATGTAAAGTAACAAAGAGTCTAGGGAAATTATCACCTTCTCTAGAAACAGTTGTTCTAACAAAGCATACATTTAGGACTTTATTAGCCAAATACAGGGCAACAATCTGCAGACCACCAATTGTTTATTGATTCATAGTTATGATACTTGTGTTTCCCATTCAAGATTAACTGTCATGAGTAGGTGACCATCTTAGTGAGTACTATATTTATTATAATGTATATAAATTGTTATTTTTAATAATTTCAGGTATTGCTATTGATTTTACTTGAAAATATCATCAGCAAAATATTCAGCCATTCAAGCAGGGGGAGCACAGAATTTATTGTAGGCCACCTATATATTTTTATAACATAGAATTCCAATACTGAGTCCTGAGATTTGATGTGGAATCTACCTTGAAACTCCCTCTCAAAATCTGACAATTGTATGATCTGTCCTATAAACTGCAAGTGAACTTTATTAAGAAAATGATGTTTCCAATTTTCCAATAATGACACAGAATAAATCTCTTACCCTATTTTTAATTGATCCATTGTGACAAAAATTCATCAATATTGCTAATTTCATATTGTCAACTTCCCTTTAAAAATTCTCTTTACTTCATGTAAATCTAACAGTCAAAGAAATCAGTACCCTCCTTTGAAATACACTCACTTTGTGCTGGTACTGAGGCCAATTTGAATGTTTGATCAGCTTGTAGCTTTTTTGAGTGGGATGGAGATTCCCAAGTAACTTTGCAGTGAACATTTAATACTGACAATTAGCATGAGTCAACACATACACTCACACCCTATATTAGGATGTAAAAAAATATTAAAATTTAATTTATCCACAATAGAGAAAATGAAGCAAAAGGTAGGAATTCAACTGTTTTGTTCTCTGTATTATATTTTAATATTCAAACAGCATGTCACTATGACTCATTATAATCCTTTCTGTTCATGACATATTTCAGTACCCACACATTTTCAGTTCTCATGACTTTTGTTCATATGTTTGAGTCAATTACAGTAGCTATTCATCAGTGTATTTAAAAAGTCTCTACCCCTTTATCCTTTTGTGTCTCTCATGATAAGCTTTTTAGCCCCTCACACTCCTTCTTGATGGAATTTAAGTTATGAAATGGAGTGGAAAGCAAGAAATCAGGATGCATGAGCTTTGTGGGAAAGATGAATCATTTGAGAAGATCTGAGAAAGTTATAAAAACAACAAAGAGACTTAAAGTGATTGTTTAGTGGGCGGCTTCTTTGAAGAAGAAGCTTTGACCACCACAGAGATCTATGGGGAAAGAGGACAAGCATGTAGGCAACATGGCTGATGCTTGCTACACAGATATTCTGTTTTTCCAGTTTAAATTGGTAATTTTAATTTTAAAAAATTGAACAAATCAAGTTTTCCTCTAAATACTTGTGCCAGTATTCATGGCCCATCTCAGCATTTCCTGTTGAAGGAAAATAAACAAAAGAAAAGTGAGTACAAAAAATTTTGGTTCATTACCATTTGTCAGAATATTCCTATAATATTTTCTGAATTATCATGGAGGAAACATTCAGAATTGGGTAGGACAGTCTCCTAGGATGAAGACCTATCAAGAATAGAGTGATGTTCTAAATGGCTTCCAGTTATCCCCTCCTGGAATGTCTACCAAATTGTGAGATACATGCTCTTCATTTCATAAATGAAATTTAATCTCATAGTGTTACGGTATGAGGTAATTCATTCACAGATTTCAAATTGAGGGAACTAAGACTTTAACCTAACTTTCTCTCATTCTACAGCCTGTCCAACAAGAATAT
>NW_004524583.1:6323385-6336915 GCF_000260255.1 Octodon degus
CTTTATCATCAAATCTGTTGCTCAGATTAACAGATACAGTTATGTAAGATTAGACATATGATTGCATATGACTGCTTGCTTTCAAGAAACCTTAAATTTTTGTTCTTGTCTCTCTTTTTAAATTTTTTTAACCTTTTCAAAAAAGTTTATTTTAAAGAGAGTATATCAATAATTGATATGACGTTAGAAATGACACGCTTGCAGAAGACCAAGAGGACAGGTATTCAAGCATGACTTTTGTGTTACACATTGCTGCCCTTGATGTGATATAAGCAAACTTTTTTAAAACATTAACTACGATTATGTGGCTAGAATATTATGAAAGAATTTAGGGCTGGTGAGATGGCTCAGTGGTCTAAAGCACCTACTCAGAACAAGCTTAGTCAAAGCACAGGGACCTCGGTCAATCCCCAGCACCACATGCCAGCCAGCCCCGCCCCCTGGTGGGCTGAGCTGCCCCCCCACATAAATAAATAAATTTAAAAAAAAAAAAGAATTTAATTGTCTCCTAAATTTTGTTCCAAAGTTCATTCAATAAACACATGTTGCTATGTGTTCTAAATGAGTAATGAAAGTTATGATTTTGACTGACAAAATAAAAATGCTTACAACTTAGCATCAACAAATGAATCAAGCCAGGAAGTGAATCCTTGAACATTTTCTAGTTCATCTTTTCCTACCTATTTCTAGTTTGGTCTAGACATTATAATATGCACGTTCTCATAGTTTTTGTTATTTTTAGTTCAATTCTTCTGTCCATATTTTATATCAGATTTCCAAATAAATCGCTAAGAGAACTCATCTATCCCACAGCAATGTTCAAAGGGATCTGCCTTAAATAGCCCTACCCCTATCAACAAACATTCTCGATTGTAATATTCAGGTGTGGAAACCCATTGCAATAATATTCAGGCAACTTGTGTGATATCTTATCCTCTAAGAGCTTTTTACTGTAATGAAGTATTCAACCTGACTTTGTCTCTATGGTTTACTTCTGTTCCTTATTGGTTGTTGATTTGCTAAACCCAAGTAAGAGTCCTAGAAGAAAGCTGGTGGCTAGCTGGTGCCAGCCATAGTCTTTTCAGTGGTGGCACTTTGAGCATGTATCGGATCACCAGACTACTTGACTCCGCATGGAGACTGTGCCTGTGTAGCTGGTTTTCCTGTCTCTTATAGGAACAGGAGCAGAAGAGGTTCTGAAATGTTTGCAACACATTCCCAAGCACCACGGAAATGATAGAAAGTTACAAGGCAAGCAAGTTAAAAGTTACCAAGGGCTGATGTAAGAAACCCTCATACTGAAAGGTAGCCCACTCTTTCTAGGGTTTCTTTGCTAACATTGTTTTTTATACTTTCTAGGAAATGATTAGCTTTCTAGGGTTTCTTTGCTAACTTTTTTTTTTTTTTGTCTTTTTGAGACAAGGTCTCACTATGCAGTTCAAGCTGGCCTTGAGCCCAAGCTGGCCTTCAACTTGAAGCCATCCTTCAGCCTCAGCCTCCGGAGTGCTGGGATTCATGCACCACCACACCTGACAGATCTTTGCTAAGGAGCCTCAAAAATGAGTTGAGATCACCCAAGCTGAGCCAGGAGTGCCTGTGTCTTGAGGTTATGCTAGTGGTCTGGGTTGAAACAACAATCTGACAGTCTTCCTGCAAATATTAAGCATCATATCTGGTATTTATTCTTTTGTTCTATGTTTTACAAATTGCTTCTCTTTATGCTAATGAGAGGACATTATGCTAATGAAAGGATCATGCTTGAATAGGGGTGAATATATTTACTTAGCTTTTCTAATTTGTTCTTAATGTTAGTTTTACATAACTGTGCTGCTTAAAATCCTTCAGTATCTTTGTTGCGAGAGTAACACCCAAGCTTTCGAACATGGCCTAAATCTTGTTCCTGCCTCTTTGTCCAACTGCACTGCTCTGTATCCTGCTTGCTCATTTCTCTGGAGCTGCCTTAGCTTTTCCTTTTTCTTCCTACAGTCTTCCCTCCATATGATATGCTGCTTCCCTTCTTTCCACTGACCACCCATCCTTAATATTGCAGCATGAATGCCCCACCTAAGGGAGGCTCCCTACCCTGAACTCGCAGCCCATCTTTTCACATCCTGACCCCCATTCAAACTCACTATTTCACACTTATTTTTGTGGATATATTTTATTTATTTATTTTTGGCAGTACCGGGGATTGAACTCAGGACATTGTGCTTGCCAGGCAAGTGCTTATTCTACTGAACCATCTCCCCAGCCCCTTTGTGGATATATTTTAATATTTCTCTCTCCTTTTATTGTTAGCACTTTATAGGAGCAAACAAGGGGCACCACTTGGCTCACCTTTGCTTAGCACTTTGTATAGTAGAGGAGGCAATAGGGATTTGATTAATGTTTATTAATGAATAAATAAATGACGTTCTGCATTGTCATCTATAAAAGGGGCTTTCTAGGTTGCTAGGAAATTTAGTGACAGAAATTCACATACCCACTGCCAAGTCAGGATCTAGCACATTTTTCTGGGTCTTAGTGATTCTGTTAGGGGCTGTTTTCCGTTTTCATGTCTGGAAAGTGATAATGAGTGATGACTGGTAGAGATGCTTGGTGTGCAGATGTGGGGCTTTTGGAAGAGTAAACAGCCTGAAAAAAAGACAGAGACAGGGATGGAGATATGAATTTTGAAGAAAAAAGAATTATTTTGATTCAGGGGTTATGTATGAATGTCACAGTTTGAAGAAGACAGATTTAAATCAGATTTGGAGAGTCTTGTTAAGGCTTTTAGAAGAAAGGCATATTCAGTAACACAGATTTTGGAGTTATTTTCAAACTTGCTTGAAAGGGTAAGAAATTTTAGTAGGATACTTTTTTAGGGTAGCAAAGAAAACAGGAAGTATAAGCCACCATTGTAGGGAGGCTTATATCACTGGCAATTTTCTCTTTTCCTTTGTTGACTTTTCTTTTACTTGTCACCACTTAAGGACTGATACTCTTGGGCTCTGGATATGTTATTGCCCCTCATTTTATTTTTCCTTCTTAGGTGTTTTCTCACTTTGCTCTCATATTGTTATAACTAATCCATCTCCTTTATGTTATTATTGCCAATCTGTTTCCCATTAAACCATAAACTTCTTACCCCCACAGGGAACTCCTAGATTTCCACATGATACCTCAATCTCAGTGGATCTAAAAGCCAAGCCAGTATCTTCCAACCACCATGTATCTCTTTGTATATTTTTCTCATCCATATACCTCATTAGCATCATCCATTGGGATCTGGTTAGAATCCTGGGAGCCACCTTGATGTCGACTTCCATGATTCTCCTTATTGCTCTAAGGAATTAGCATCACAGCTTATGAATTTTGTTACTTTAAGCTGCACACTTTCCCACTTTCTCTCCTCCCTTCTCACTGTTTGGGGGTCACTCAAGCTCTCCTCTAGCCAACAACCACGTCCTCTTAGTCTTTGCGTCTTTAGTTGATATTCTTTCCTTGCCTACTTTCACTGGCTTGAAAGCTCTTTTTTCCAAAATGAAAATCTGTTTTTATTTATATTCTTAAAGTTTCTCAGTTTCCTTTTGTGTCTGAGATGAAGTTTAACAAGTTTAAATTCTTTAACATAGCTTAAAGTTTCAGTGTTTCCCAAGAAAGGTAATTCTGGGCCCCTCTTCAAGTGCTGCTTTCTTTTTTGTGCTCTGCTCTTTGGAACTCATATTTTGTGTTGTCGTTGATACCACTTTTATTCTATTTTATTCATTAAAATATTTACAGTTTTCTTTTATTGGCTTTCACACTTCTCAGCAGTGATTTCAGCTTTGGATGCTCAGGGCCTAGCAGAGTGTCACACACATAGCGGATGTCTGAGTAACGTTCTTCTCATGGGGATGCAATACTGGACACAACCTAAAGGAGGAGAGGTTCATTTGTGTTCACAGCCTCTGTTTATGGTGAGCTGTCCCCAGTGCAGGAACAGGGGTGTTCCTATGTCCCCAGTGCATAGGGGGTCCATGGGATAAAAGGTGCTCAACTCCTAACAGAAGGAAGCAGAGGAGGAAGGAGACAGAGAGTGGCACATGTCCTTGTGGATCTTGCCCCTTCAACCAGGCCTCACCTCCTAAGAGCACATTCAGCTGCAAACTCATCAGTGGGTGATGTGTTCTCCTGTGACCCAGGCGTCCTTCACCCATATGGAAAGTGGCAGGAGACTTTAACTCTAAATCATAATAGCAGCAAGTTATTAGGATTTGTTGAAAAAGATGACATGAAGATTGGAACTAGACTTGAAAAGGGCTTCCTTACAGGGAGTAGGAGGACAAAAGACAGCTGGAAGAAGGATAACAACAGGAGATACACCAAATAAAACAAAACAAAACTTGAACCAATGAAATTAGAGAAGTCAAAAAGTCATTGGAGGGGGGGCCTGCCCATTAGCTCAGGTGTTCAAATGCCTGCTGAAATAGAGCAGTCAGGCTCAGGATACTGTGGTTCGATTCCCTCATCCTCAAGCCAAACCATACCTATCCTGAGCACTCCCCCCAAAAAAGGAAAAGCCATTGGAGCTATAAAAGGACAAGAATATTAGAATTTGTTTACCTTTGCTTTTGAAAAGAGGTGAAATTCAGAAGTATCAAATATACAAGAAGGTTAAGAGAGAAAAAAAATGAGAAAACATATTTTAATTATGTAATTTGGAACTTGAGGTTGATTTTTGGGAAAAGAGTTTTAAAAGTGAGTGAGAGGTGAAAAATACACGTTGATGATTAACCTATGTGTGATAAGAGAGCTGAGGCAAGTACCTTCAGGATTTTCATCGTGGAAGCAGTATTGTGGGATGGAGATTGGCAAGGTGGGAGAAAGATGAATGGTGTCCTCCTTTCTCGCTAATGCGTGCATATGAAAACCACTCCTTCTGTTTAATTTGTCTAAGTTAAGGAATGGGATATAAGTATATTTTTATGCATTTCTCTCTATATAAGTATTCCTGACTTTTAGGAGGATTGCTAGGGTAGGGGTGGAAATGGGTGGGCCCAGGTTTGGGCCGAGAAAAGTGATGATACACTCACACACGCGTGCTTGACTTGGAAAGAGAGACTTTTTCATAGAAACAAATTACCTATCCACTTTTTGAAAGCACTTTTCAGATTTTAAAAATAATACCTAAATATTATAACTATAACCGGTTGAAAAAAATAAATTATGTATAATTTCACCATCAGGAGATAACAAGTAATATATTTGCATTGTATGCCTTAATATATGTATAGATATATAACTTCATTTTGCCATTCTAAACCAAAGCTTTAAAGATTGGATGAAAATAAAGTGAGTTCATGTATGGCAGAGTTCAACATACTGGAACATTTTGTAATTTTTCTGCATTTTTTCATTAATGTGCTGTTTGTAGTCTAACAACACTGAGGAGTTTATGACAATGTTTTGGAGCAGCAAATTAAGTGCAGAGTTTCTGGTTAAAGGGCCAGAAATGATCAATCAGTAGTATAATTTTTTTTGGTAAAAATTTTATAGAATAAATAATTCAGACTTTCTCCTCCCATTGAAAAATTGCAGCGTCTCAGTGATTTCTATTGGATGTTTCATTGTTAGGATGCCAGAAGTCATAGGTGCTTTGAAACAGCCAGTGACGTTTAGAGCCCTGTAGTCAGGTATTATTACTAGAAATTCCACAGCAATAAGAAGATCCCAAAGACAGGAGAGCCTGGTGGGCTCTCTGCCTCATTCTTCTGGGCTAGCAACGGAAGTAGAGATGCTGGAAGGAAAGCTCTCGCCACTTATTTCTAGCTGGCTTTCATGGGATTTAGGATTTAGTTCTTCATTAAGACTTTTAGGGAAGTTTAAATTTGACCTTAAGGAGTTCCATCAATTTAGAAGACAGAAAGCAATGATACTTCATTACGTTGATGCCTCATGGAAGCTGTAGCTTTGACGCACCACCTTTTAGTTGATTTAAAGCCTGCCACGTCAACTTCAGGGGAAACGAAATTAGCCTGACTTCCATTCCAGACCCATATTGCTCTCTTCTCTGTCTTGTATGTTATTCTTTAGATGTCATGCCAGAAAAAATAATAATTCTGTGAACTTTTTTACCCCGATAAGTGCTCACACAATGAATTTAATTAAAATCCCCTTTATCTATTATGCTGAAAACAAGGAATTAACAATATCCATTAAAATGACTGTTACATTCACATCAAATGGATTTCAACACCAGACTAAAATGATATGAAGGAAAGCATAATCATGTGAGGCCCAATACGGTGCATAAATTTTAAACCTTGCAAAACCCCAAATTATTTTAATCTCCAAATGTAATTATCATAAATGTCAGTCAAACCTTCTCAAGGCCTATTTTTGTGGAACAGAAACAAATGAAACTGTGAAGGCTTTCAGCTTCACAAATTCCTGATTAACCCCTCCATGACTGGTAGACTCCCAGCCTCAGTAGAAAGATAACTTTTCTTTCCTGGTGATTCTGGGGATTAAACCCAGGGGTCTGTGTTGAACCAAACATCCAGATCATTTTTTTTAACTTTTAAAAGAATACAAAATGAATTTTAAAAAAATTAGAAGTGATACAGAATTTTATCAAACATAGTAGTAGGAATTAGGCAATAGTTGTTGCATTGCCTAATGTTATATTGAGATTGGGTCTTGTTAAATTGTTGAGCTTTACAGGCTGAGCTCAGATTTGCAGTCCTCCTGCCAGTGCTTCCCAGAATGCCCAGAAAGATTATAGGCTTGCACCACTCTGCCTGGCCTTAAGAAGACATCTTAAAGTATGTGACAGGGCTTGAAATATAGTTTCCAGAAAAGAAAAATCACAAGATTATTGTCAGTGGGTTATGAAATTCATTCAATTAAAAGTAGTTGGCTGATAATACCAGTAGCTTTGCAACAATAGCTACAGATTTTTGCCCTTTGATATACCTTTATAAAACAACTATAATGATCACTATTCGATGCTTTTCTTTTTCAATGTATTTGGTACAGTGTTTCACTACACAGCTTGGACTCATAGTGGTTGTCTTGTTTTCAGCTTCCCCAGCACTGGGATTACAGACATGCGCCACCACGCCTGGTCTTGGTGGTGAGCTCAGTGCACCTGGGGGCAGGGCCAGAGCAGCATGTGTTGCCAGGGATTGACTTCCCGGTCCCTGATCTTTCCTAAGCAGGCGCTTAGTCTGCTGAGCTACCTCACTGACCCACTATTCATTTTTTGATAATGAACCAAAAAATGGCACCTTCAAATAATAATATTCCAATGCAACATTTCAGGATAAGACAAGATGTAAGTAAATGTAATGATCTTCTTTCTTAGGAATTCAAAGAGTACATTTATCAAAACCAAATGTTATTTTTCAGATAAAATTTGTCTGTGAAAAGAGACACAGATTTTGTGAGAAGAGAGGACGAGTTTGACTGAGGCAGTGTAGTAAATGATGATCTCAACAGAAGAAAGTCAAACTGATTCTGATCCTTTCTCCACCACCATTTCCAGTAACATATTTTACCAAAATTACATATTTAAAGCACTACTGAGGTAAATTGGATTATCTATGTCTGGGGATTTAAACAGCTTCTTCTAAAGGACAAGGTTTTGCAAATTCCATCTCCCTTTAAACACCAATCATTACACAGCCAAAATTCCAAATATAAATTAGAATTAAAGCATAAACTTACAAACATCAGTCAAGCTATGTACAGGTTTATAAATTATGTGTTAGCCTGCTAGATGTCTAGAAATAACCTTACAGTCCAGAAAAGAAGCCTTGTTAAAACCTTTCTCACCTCATTCCTGCTTCATTACAACACCCTGGGCTCAATCTTATTCTTTTTCTTTCTGGTTCTTTTAGTGCCCCATCTGGTGCTTGTCCCTTCTCTATTGTTGGTAAGGTCTGAAAGCCTGTTGTCTTGAGCTAGCTGCGACTCCATTATTTGCTTTGAATGAATGCTATTATGTTGTCCTAATAACCACAGCTGTGTAAGCAGCCATCAGTCTCTTTTATTGTGGTATAATTTCTCTATATGAAAGTAATTTGCCCTCAGTGCCTGCTGATGATTTCCATTGTTTGTACTGAAACATTGTTCAACTCTCAACCCTTTGCTCTTGTTGGTTCTGTTTTTCTTCCTCTCTTTCTAGGGCAAAATTTAGACTTTATTCCAAAATACTACTTACAAATGAATGAAACTAAAGTGACCTTAGCCCTTTGGTGACCAAAAGGGCATACAAAGACACTGATTTGCCCATCTTGAGAACCATCTTGTGTGATACTTGCTTTCTAGGAGATCACTATCATCTGGATGTGCTGTTGCTAAGGTGACAGCATTAGTTCTCCCAAGAGTGGCAAGCATTTTTAAGAGAAACACAATACTTGAAGTTGTCTTAAGGCTTTTCTGTGGAGACACAAATGAGTCCAATGAGGCCACAGCAGATGTGAATTACTCCACACTAATGTTCTTCAGAGCAGAGGCAGATTCTTACCCTAAACTTGGCTGTGAGTATTGAATATGCCATATACAGCTCCATTTGTGGTCTTGTCAATGTTTCTTTGGTACTAGACTTGCTAGACAGCATGCTAAATGCATCTCTGTAGTCCAAGGGATGAAAAAGAGGAGAATATCTGCTATATTATTCAAGTTTATAAAATTACTACATTTTGAAAAGGAAAAAAACTGAGGCTAAGAGCAGTTAAGTGGTATTACCTTGTAATAAGTGAAAGTCAAGATTGAAAACTCTGAACCTCTCATCTTTCCAGTGAATCTTTGGCATGAAGCATCAGGCAGCCGAGCCTCTCTGAGCATGTATCCAACCAGTTGTCCAACTGGACGTCTGAGCAGAGTTCTTTGTGTGGCAAATGGTGGAACTCAGTCAGGAGGTGAATTTGGAGTGCTAGAGGCCCTAGCATCTGTAACTGGTGCCTACAGCCCTATATCTGATTAAATCAAAGACTTCATGAGTATTGTGTCATTAGCTATATCTGTTTTTGATGTGTGTTCATGAATATTTATGTGTATTAGTGTTGTAATTAGTCATAGGATTAGCCTGATCCTAATTTATTTTGTAATAAACTTAAAATATAACAAGAGTGAATAGCCAATTCTGTTGGCTCAGGCTTCAAAGTTGGTCTGAAAACTGACTACTTGTTATGTAAACTGTTATCACTGTAGTTAAAGCCACACTATATTTTTCCTATGTTGCCACACATCTAATTTCTGCCCAACAACCAGAGAACTCCCTCTTTTAGATGACATTACATCCCTGATCAAAAGCTTCAAACAGACCCTCTTTGCAGTTTTCTTTATGTTCATCCCATGCAAAGTCCCCTGCAGCCTGCCAGGCTTGGGATGTTCAGGGCCTGTCTACTTTAACACTTGTCTCCTTTCTCTCTGTCCTCACTCTGTTTGCTCTAGTAACATGGCTTCTCCCTGTTCGCTGTGCATATGGAATTGCTTAGATATAAGCATCTTGGCGATTCCTTTCTATACCTGAAATCTCATCCGTCTATATCTCGATAGCGCATCAGGTTCAAAAAGCTTCCTGTGTCCCCCATTCAACCCTATCCTGTGCATTCTTTCTTTATCTTTGGCTCTGACTGATTTTACTTCACAGCACTTAATTCTATTTGATCTCATATCATAGATTTACTGTGTTTGTTTATTTGTTTGTTTGCCTTATTGGATGTCTCTCTATTATGTAAGCTCTAAGAAAGAGGAAGAGTTTCTGGCTCATGTACGACTCTGTCTTCTATGCCCAAAGAGCCAGAAACAGAGCAGGTTGTCAGTAAATATCTTCAATAGTTTAGTGAACAAATGAAATATATGAAAAGCATAAAAAATCAATTTGTTTTGTGCATCTACCAAATGAGTTATCAATCCCATTGTTAGAACTCCATTATATACTTAAACCAAGTATGGGGACTACAGATGTAAATGAAGCAGTCTACCTGAGGAGCTCTTGCTGAAGGGGAAGAAATGTACATAATGTTTGTGATATGAGAAGGTATAAGGGTGGAACTCAGAAGCTGCCTGGTCAGGTCAGTGGAGCAAAGAGTATAGGAGAAGGACAGATAGGCTTTTGAGAGTTTTCTAAAAAAATTGATATTCAGTTGAGTGCCAAAAAATCTTTATGGTTTGTATAAAATGGTGTGTAGGGAAGGACAACCTGAGTATGAGGTTCTTCATATGAATATGCTAAGCAGAATGAGAAAGACTAGAGTATTGCAATGTGCTGCATTCATACCCCATTCATTTTTCCATGAAAGAGTGGTATTGACAAGAGGTGATGGTTTAAGATGAACATAGACAAGAAATGACAGATTTCTCAGGGAACCAATGAAAAGAACAATTATTTTCTCTGGAGAGCATTAAAGAATTTAATATTTGGAAATGCTTCTTGATTCTATATGCTTAGAGGCAAAACTCAACTGCTATAGATTCCTCTTGTTCTATTGTTGGGAGGCTTTTTTTTTTTTTTTTTTTTTGGTGGCACTGACATTTATTAGGATGTGCCCTAATAGAGGTGCTGGGGCTTGCCCATAGTGCTGTTGATATATAGGGTCCAGACATTCTGCCAGTTCTTCTTGAGCAGGAAGTTGATGGGCAGATGGATGTTGTACACAAGCTCGTCATCTGTCTTCTCCATGGGACCAACAGCCACAGCCAGAAGCAGGACATTCTTCATCTGGAACTTGATCATAGACTTCACTTAGTCAACTTTGGCCACTATGTTTTCATTGTGGGTCAGCAGGGAAGGGAACTTGCGAGCCTTATTGAGGTTGGGTCACAGGATTTGTGGTATCTGCTTGATCAGAAATTCGGAGGCCAGAAGGGCATCGTACTTCTTGGCCAGCTTTTAACCAGCTTCTTATTCTTGTTGAGCTTCTTCAGCGCCTCGATGTCCCTGTGGGGGATGTCCACAGCCTTGGCCTCGTTGCGGTGCTGCTGGTCCCCCCAGATGCACACGGAGATCTTGGGGCGGGGTGTGGACTTCAGCCTGACAGTGCCCGAGAAGGGTTTGTCCTTCTGAAGGTCATAGTTCTTCAAGCTGATCTGCAACTCCACAGTCTCTAAAAACTTCCGGCGCTTGCTCGTTCCTGTGCAGGACCTCGCGCACTGCCTCATGCAGGGTGTCGCGGGAGACTTTGCCACTCATGATTCCTTGTACTGAGGAAAACGAAAAAGTGGGAGGCATTTTTAAGTCACTTTTTTTTACCTAAGATATACAAACACACTTCAAGTTTTTTGTAAGTTAAAAAATATCTTTGATTATTAACCCGAGATTATGTGTTTTTAATCTGAGTTCAAGTGGGCTGGGGTCTCAGATCTGAGAGGAGAGATGAGATTGTCCTCATACTAAAATGAAGTGGGATATTTAAACATGAAGTTTTATATCTTGTGTTTTTTGTTCATATAAACATTTATCCAAAAGTCTTCCATAGCAGACAACATTATATTCCATGCATAGGTCTTAATGGACTGAGACCTCCTGAGGATTTTCTTTTTTTGGCTTTAATTTTTTTTAAGTCTGTCTTCAAAATACTATCAGTATGATTAATTGTGCCTTTAATAAAATCATTCAGCTTCTAAACGAATTCATTATCTAAGCATATCTTCATGAATGTAACTGGGGAAAAGAAGGGAAATATTTCAAACATAAAGCAAAAATCAATCACAAAATATACTTTAATTACATTTTTAAACTAAAAGCAAAATACCAAGAAAACAAACATAACTATGCAGGTTAGACTTGCTTTTCCATATAGCACAACTTTTTTCTGAATTATGTGTACATAGGTGATACTTTAGAACAAATACAGACACTTAGAGAAGGACTGACTAGTAGTTCTCAGAAATGATCCAGTATGATCGTATGACTTGCTAGAAGCTGAACCGTCTTTTACAATTAGATTTTAACAAATTATTGCAAAAATAATCTGTGAATTACTTCCCTTCTAAACTATAAAAAGCTGACCAGCTAATTTGTGAACACTATGAAAAGGGGTTTGCTTACTTTTAAAGCAAAAATAAGCAACTTTGTACGAAGGAAGATTCATGTTGGGTATGAAAGCAAGATAACATTTGTAATTTTCACCCATGGAAGGCTGGATTACACCATAAACCCCACATTGCTACCAGTGGAGATACAACCAACCTGTTTCTAAAATACTGGTACATTGATGAATTATGTTAATATAAATCTTTATTTACCTTAAAATCTTTCAGTTTGCTGGTGATTTAAATTTGTAAGTTGAGACCTGACCCTTCCACGTGTGAAACTCAGAGAACCAACCCCCCCCCCCGCCCCGGTTTTCCTGTTTTATCAGTGAAGGGTATCATCATAGCTAATCTACAAGTCACCATAGAGCTAGCAAGGTGGTTTTTAGGGTCCTTTTGGAGCCTACACTTCTGGAGTTGAATTGAAGCCTCCTGTACTGGCCTAAAACATTGAGTACTGACCCTTTCCAGAAGATCACATTATGTAGCAAAAAATCAGACATTTTTATTGTATCCAGTTGGAAAAACAAAAAACAAAATCAAATTTAAAAAAAATGCATTCACTGAGTTGTACACAGCTTTTAAACTTCTGGAGAGAGAGCTCTCAGAGTTGTCTCAGCTGCTACTTTCCTCAGAGTTCACTGTGAACACATTCACAAAATTGTTTCCTGGCATCACTGAAAACTGCACAAACAGATGTATCACATAAAGCTTTGCTCTAAGTGGTTATGAATTAAATAGGATTAAGCCTTGTCAATACTTGAAGGGAAGGCCTGCAAAAAGTTTCAAAGGTTTCAAGGTTTTACAGTAAAAATTTTGCTTACAGGGCCGGGGAGATGGCTCAATGGAATAAGCACTTCCCTGGCAAGCGCAAGGGCCAGAGCTCAATCCCTGTTTCCGCCAAAAAAAAAAAAAAAAAGGAAAAAAATTTGCTTATATAATACAAGGGTGCTCCAGGAAAACTCTGAAGAATAGAGACTGTCCCAGAAAACTCCCTTGGTGGACCAGCAGTTTACTTACAAAACCATTATCCCCACTATCAATTTCAAAAATGTGACAGTAACATAATAATTTATGGCAAATTTTAATTTAAAAACTTCGGCGATGAACAATACTTAGTGACAGAGATGGAAACAGATGTAATAATCATTTCAGTGCAAGTGGTTCCCTTTCTCATAAAAAGTGAGGCAAACAAACACTCCCTGTTTCAATCTGTTCTTAGTCCTTTATTTCCATCTGTCTACTAGAAAAACCAAATTCATTGCACAGAACAAGCTCTCATTGTTTTCTCTCCTGTAGGTCTCCCCTATTATTTCTCCACCCCCTCTTTTTATTTTTAAAGAGAATTAAACAAGTAAAAAAATGAAAATATCAGAATTGATACAGAATTTCACTAAACAAAATAATAGTAATTGAACAATGGTTGCTATATTGCATAATTTTGTCTTCAAAATAGTTGTTTAGATTACCAATATAAGCATGCTAAATTGTTTAAGAATAAAATTATAAGAAATTTTAAAGAAGAAA
>NW_004524583.1:6337783-6341999 GCF_000260255.1 Octodon degus
TTTTTTTTCTAGAATTTTATTGAGAAATAAATAGCAATGAGACAGTTTCAAATCAAATTGGTAGGACCGTTCCAATAATTAACACATTGTATACTGCCTTCCTAGTGGTTGTTTGTTGTACAAGATGCAGAAATGATATCCTATTTACAAACACTATTAGAAAAATCTCTCTATTCCTTGAATTAAGAGAATGTAGCTGTATATCTATCTAACCATTTTGAATACACAGATACAAAATGGTCATTCATCTATATCCCCTTTTTTTTGTTTATTTCTATCATTTAAATATTATAGGTGTGTGAACTCAGCAAAATATTTCAAAATAGTCCAGTAGTCCATAATAGTATTGGGTCTTCCAGTTGACTGGCAATGTCAGAAGTTGTTGACCTGAGTCCCCTACAGCTCAAAATAACATCATGGCTTTATTTCTTATAATTCGTTTTTATATTTTTCTGCTGGATGGTTAAGACCAAGATAAAGCAAGACCTATGTAACAAGAATTGTAGCTTTTGGATCTGAAAAGGTCAGTCAAATCACCTCAGGCTTTATCCTGAGACTCTGTACCTCAGATTGTAGAACCTTTGTCAGTGTCAGCCATGTGGATGAGTCATGGCCCTTGTCGAGCCAATTTGCTCTTTCAAGTGTGATGGAGAAGTGAAATACTTCCATGACAAAGAACAACTAAAGAATTTCATGATGACAAAGCCAACCTTACACAGGCTCCTGAAAGATGTTCTAGAGAGGAACCAAAATGATCAGAACTCCACGAATGAGATCAGAAGCAACCAACTAAATATGGCAAACAATTAAACACAGGAGAAAAAGGAGTAAACAACAACAGGTAAATAACATGTCAATCATAAGTCAATACATCTCAATTATCAATGTAAATGGACTCAATTCGCCAATTAAGAGAAATAGACTGGCACAGTGGATTAGGAAACAAAATCCAACCATATGCTGTATACAAGAAACACATTTAACTCATAAAGACATTCATAGGCTGAAAGTCAAAGGATGGAACACAATAATACATGCCTCAGCACCTCAGAAAAAAGCAGGGGTAGCAATCCTAATCTCAGACAGTCTCAACTTCAAACCAAGAATAATCAAACAAAATAAAGAAGGCCACTATATACTGGTTAGGGGAAAAATACAAGAGGAAGAGGTAACACTCATAAATATGTATGCACCAAACATGGGAGCACCCAACTATATAAAGCAAATCTTAATGGACCTGAAAAACCTAATATCCAAAACCATAATCTTAACAGGAGACTTTAACACTGCATCCTATCACTGCTCTGCAGCTGTAACTTCTGTTCTGATTGCTCCCTCGAGTCCTTCACCTCTTTGCTTCTGGATCTTTCTGTGCCCTGTCATGTTCATTCTGCTAGGATGCTTAGCAAGAGCTCCAGATGGGAATCCAAAAAATCTGGGTACTAAGTCTACTTTTGTAAATCATCTGTCTGAATTTGGCCTAGTATTGAACCTCTCTGGACTTTGAGTCAAGCACTAGCCAAAGGCAGACTGTGTCACGATATCAGAGTCAGCCACAGTAAACTCACAGGCAAGAAAGAATTACTTATAATTCTGAGAATCGCTGAAAATGAGGAAAGGCTAGATTCATCAAGGAATTGAAAAATTATCAATTATTGTATACATAATTGCAGCGCTTCCAAATTTTGAATCAAAAGTTGATAAAATTTCTCTGCAAGGAGAAATCTATGTAAAATAGTCTTAAGTTTGGCAATGTATTTCAGCCATTGATATACATCTATATCTATATAAAATATGGGTAGGGCCAGCCAAATAGCTCAGTGGATTAAAGTACCTGCAAGCAGGTGCAGGGGCCAGGAATTCAATTCCAGGGCCTGCCTTTCCAGCCCTGCCCCCAGGGCATGCTGAGATAGCAATTGAGACTGCGCGTGGTGGTGCACCTGTAATCCCAGCTGTACTTAGGAGGCTGTAAACAGGAGAATTGCTATAAGTCCAAGCTAGTAGTGAGACCCTGAAGACCCTGTAGACCCTTCCCTAAAATACAGAAAAAAATTAAATAAAAAAGAAAATATGGGCAACAAAATTAAAACACATGTTATAATTTACCTACATGGAGTAGTGTACTTAACAATTGGGAAACCTAGATTGCTTCCAAACATGTATAAAATGTTTATGAAAATGAACCACGTGCTATACCATAAAGTTAGCTATGACCAATCCCAGAGGATTGATTATACAAATACCACAATATCTGTTCTTGACACCATTAAATTAGACATTGTTGTCTCCTTAAAATAGAAAAAAATGTGATTGAAGATTAAAATGTTATTAAATATATTCATAGAACAAAAATAAACCATAATAGAATTTAGAAAATATCTAGAATATAATGGCACTAGAAATCCTACAATTTAAACTTCCATGTATCTAAAGTGGTGTAAGAGAGGAATTATTACCCTTCAAGAAGAAAGACTTATACTTTAGGAGACAGGTCAGACATGACGACTCATGACTGTAATCCTCGTGCTTGAAAAGCTGAAGCAGAAGGATTGCCACGAGTTTGAGGACAGTTTGGGCTACCTAGTGAGATCAGGGCCAGTGGATAGGGAGACCTTCTCTCAGAACGAACAAACAAACAAATGAAGAAACAAACAAAACTTCGTGAGACAATCATCTTAAGCACTCGATTGAAAACGTGTAACACGCTGTGTGAGGAAGGTGCCCTGTCCTGTCTGGACTCCACACAGTCGAACCTGTCCTTGGCACGTGGAGCTGCTTCATCCTGGGCAGAGCCCCCACAAGGGGCCATTGGGTGGGTTGGGTCTGGTCCTGTCCAGGGTGGGCCCTCCAGGTCCCGGGTCAGATTTATAGTAAATCTGTGGAATGAGGAATAAAAGTGAAAACAGTGCAGTAATACTAAAGAAACAGAAAGAAGAAATAACGACAAAATTTAGTAACAGAAAATGAAGAGAGTCAAAGAAGAAAAGAAAGTGGATCTTTGAAAATATTAGTAAGTTAGATAAACCTTTGACTGGATGACTCAAACTCAGACAGAAAATTATAGTAGAAACTTAAAAATAGACATTAGAAATTAAAAAGAAGATGGAAGATACATAAAGTGGTAAAGATGAAAAATGATGTGCCAAAATATTTTAAAACCTAGATGAAATAAATTATTAGAAAAAATAACTTCCTACGCTGATCCAAGAAGACATACAGTGTCTGAGTATTTAATTATTAAGGAAGCTGAATTAGAGTTTCAAAATCTTTCTACAAAAGCAGCTCTGATCTTGTATTTCTTCATGACAGATTTTGCTAAATGTTCAAGGAAAAGATAATTCCAAACTTATACAAACTCAGGAGGACAGAGATCCTTCTCTAGTTCATCTAATGAGACTGATATCACCTTCACATTTTATTATTTATTTATTTATTTTTTATTTATTTAGGACAGGGTGTCCAAGGTCTCACTACATAGATGGTACTGGTAGTGATCCTCCTGTTTACAGCCTCCCAAGCGCTGGGATTACAGGCGTGAGTCACCACTCCCAGTCTCAACTTCCATCTCAATGCACTGGGGACCGGGTAGGGGGCTGAGGGGAGTGGTGGGTTGAGGGGGTGTGGGAGATGGGGGGCGCACGGCAGGCAGGAATTCTGCGTCTGCCTAAGCAGGAGCTTTCATTAATCTGCTGAGCTATTTGGCCTGCTCTACCTTCACATTTTGTAACAAGCAATATTCTGTTTTCTCTTCAGAGTACGTAAATATTTTTCCTCTCATAAACTATTAGACAAGCAATTTTCATTATTGAATATGGATAAAAATACTAGGAAATTTCATTATTAATAAGTGTTAAAATATACTAGGGATTGTCAATATTAAATATGGGTACAAAATATTAGCAAATAAAGTCAAGCGACTGAAAAAAGGTAGTCACTACTGCAGTGGGTTTATTTTAGTGATGCTGAATAAAAAATTTTTTATTAACATATTAAAAAAATGAAATGTCTAACAAAATAGATGAAAACATTCATGGAAGTAAAAGTACATTTAACATAAAAGCTGAACAAATGGAAATAAAAGAATTTCTTAATCTAATATAAAGTTTATGAAAAGTCTAATGTATCATATTTAAATGTGAAAAGTTGAAAGTGTTCTTCATATTGGAAGGATGTAAAATCTTCTCTCATGGAAATTTATAAATACATAAAAATTAGA
>NW_004524583.1:6348534-6358643 GCF_000260255.1 Octodon degus
GCAGGGTAGCAGGAAGCTCTCCGCACACTCACAGGACCTGGGCTAGTACTGGGTCTGGGGCAAAATGTTTATATTTGGTATAATTATTAATTTCATAATAGAGTTTGTGAGAATTAAAATAGATAGTATAGAGAAAGCACTTATCACTCAGAACTCAAATGAAATTGTTTACACAGTAGTTTTTTAAAAATCCCATTGCATCTTTATATATCAGAAACAAAATATAATTAAATTCCATGAGAAGTAGAGCTCAGATTAAGTCTACTGTGCTGCTAGTTTGAGAATATGATCTTAAGTAGCAGTTATAAGGGTCAGGGAAATGAGTGGGAAAAAAGAAATGAGAGAAAAACCAGTGTTACTCGTCTAGCTGGAAGACTTTCTAAAATGCTCATGAATCATGAATCGTCACTCAGAAATGGTGCCCCAGGTTGGGAGGAGGTGTGCATTGCTCCATGTGCTTGTGCCTCTTGGTGCTGAGGTACCAAGCCACAGTGCTAACTCTTGCGTTTCTAGGTTGATAAAGATGAACATGGTTGCGTTTCCATGTGGCCCTTCTTGTTGTGTAAGAGAGGTGAGACACCGTGCTGGAACGTAATGAAAGGAGGACAATTGGTTTAGAAAAGATCATGATGGCAGAACTAGGGCAGAGGGTGGGATCACGAGGGCAGGAAGTGATCCTTAGAAAGTGATATAAATGACCTATGAAAAGCAGCAGCAAAGATAAGTGAATGAATCTAACAAAGGGTGTTTAAAATTTCTGTGATAATTTTTAAAAGATTATTAGAAAATAGTAAAAGCAATCATATTAAAGGAGCTAAAAAAACCATTCTTAGTTTAGAAGGTACTATGGAGATGGGGGGATAGCTCAGTGGAATAAGCACCTGCCTGGCAAGCGCAAGGTCTTGAGTTCAGTTCCTGATACTGAAGAAAAAAGTTGCTACGATATAGTTACCAGCCTTCTCCAAGTCTATAGGTTACAAGGAACCCTCTAAGAAATTGCTGGGTGAACTTTTTTTTCTTGTAATGCTTAGGATTGAAAAGAGAGCTTCACCCTTGCTAGACTAGTGCTGTTCAGTTGAGCTACATCCCCAGCCCAGGATGTCTTACACTGTACCATTTGGTTTTTATGGAACTTCATCAGCAATGTACATTATTGGAGTAAATGCCAAGAAACGAAGATTCCCATTTTCCTAAGGAGCAAAGGTACAGTGCTGGGTACAGGCTTGCATGTGTGTGGACACCCACTTGTGCTTGTGGCCTGAGAATGTATTATCCAGCCAAGTGTAAAGACTGAAAAGTGCTATAACAATTAAAATATGACACATATGCAGGGATCCCTGAGCATACTCAGCATATATGGAGACAAACTGCAATTGTTTTTTGAAAACGATAAAATGAATCCATGCTGTATTCCATAAGCAGAGAAATAAAGACATATCAAAGCCAAAACTAGAACCAAAATTAAGGAGACCATAAAGAGTCATTTTATTAAGTTAGGTTAGAAAAAGACTTTTTAACAGAAAGGTAAGAGTAATGAATGCTACTAACTACATATTTGAAGATGTTAAATTAACATTTAAAATTCCATAAAGAATGCAAATCTAAGACTGGCCAAATAGCTCAGTGGATTAAAGTGCCTGCAAGTAGATGCAGGGGCTGGGGGTTTGATCTGCGGGCCTGCAGTACCAGCCCTGCCCCTGGGGCATGCTGGGATGGTGATTGAGACTGAGCATGGTGGTGTGGACCTGTAATCCCAGAATTTGGGAAGCTGTAAACAGGAGAATCACTATGAGTCTGATCTAGTGATGAGACCTTAAACACCCTGTAGAACCTTCCCCTAAAATATAGTGGGGGGGGGGAATGCAAATCCACAAGACATTGTAGGGGAAGAGCATCAACAACCAAAAGATTAACATGTGGATATCAATTAGAAAAAACAGGGGCCAGGGAGCTGGCTCAGTAGAATAAGTGCTTCCCTGGCAAGCACAAGGGCCTGAGTTCAATCCTGGTTCTGAAAAAAAAAAAAAAAAAGAAAAGAAAAGAAAAAAAAACACCCCTGTTATTCAATAAATAGGAAGTAAAAAAAAAAAAAAAAAGATCTCAAACAGACCCAATACCAATGATTCTTTAATATATGAAAGTGGCCCATCTTCATTTGCATTAGGCAATAACAAGATCAAATGATTGATAGATTCAATACATACTATATGGGAAACTTTTAATGTCTGCAGATATCAAGTGATGGTGATAACTCAAGGCAATGAAAACTCATTCAGTGTTGATGGGAAATGAATTGGCTCAGCCACTCAGCACCAGTTGGATGTTAGTGCTGAAGGTGGACTTGCTATGCAGCCCCAAGAAGCTCTTTCACTGTGTAGTAGAAACCTATCCAAGCATGTGCATAACTAGAGCCACCTTAGTGTACATCAGTGACTTGATACACTGTGAAGAGAACCATAGAACATGACACTATGTGCTAGTGAGAAGATGAACTATCCCTACGTGCAGTTATCATGGATGAATCATAAAACTTCACACTAAGGGGGGAATATGAAGTGGAATAATATAAACATATTATTAACTCATATGGAGCTACAATATATTACTTAAGAAGATGTACATGGTGGTAAATATGGAAGGAAAACAAAGATATAATTTATATGAATTCAAGGTATTTTTATGCCATATTGGCTTCTAAAGTATGCTAATGTTTTATTTTTTATTGGTAGCTCTAAGTACATGGAATCTTATTAGCATTGTCATTGTTTAATTGGAGACATTATCCCCTTCTTAAATTTAACATAACAATGAAAGATGTTTCAGTGGTAGGTAGTTCTCATGAATAATCCATTCTAATTTTGGTCATGTCTACCTTATTTTTTTAAACTACGCTTAAGTACTCAGCCATTATTCTTTATTTGGACTATAAAGTTTCATAGAAAATCAAATCCTTGTTACTTATCACAGCTTTTTAAGTACCCAGAGACAGTTGTCTTGTTTCCCTTTAGATTTCTTCTTTTCCTAGACTCAACCATCCTTAAATCATGGTTTCCAGACACCTCACCATTTTGGCTGCCTTCCCCTGGACCTGCAGCCAGAACTTGAGCACAACATTCCAGTTTGTTTTGGCCAGTGAATGTCTGATGGGACTATTAACTTCCTTGGTCAGGACAGTGCATTTATTGACATAGCACTAAAACCAACCTAAGATTGTTTGTTACCTTATACATCACACCAACTTTTATGGGCTTCACATCATTTCAGACCTTTGAATTGTTTTCATGTAAAGATCTATGTAATATTTTTTTCTCATCTAAGGCTGAACTTTCTATGTTGTATTTATTCCTAATGCTGTTTTGTACCAGTTTGAATGCATCGATCCAGCTTGTTGAGATCTTTTCAGTCCTGATTGAGGTTTCTTTTAATTAGTAGCTGATACATTTACAAGTACATCTTAATTTCTTTTTGTATCCCTGTTCTCTCCCCTTTTCTTCTTTTGCCTTTTGATTACCTTTCCCATCTGTACGTCCTATTATTTATGTTTGTCCTTTAATTACACATTGAATTTGTTATATAAAAGAAACCATGTGATCTTTAAGCTTGTGTATCTGTCTGATTTCTTTCACTTAACACTGGTCCCAAGGTACATTCGTTTTCCCTACAGATGATTCAGGCATGTTTTTATTTATGACAGAAAATAAACTGAGAAGATCCCTTCCACTGTTTGTCAGTACTATCTTTTCTGTAGCCATTCAACTGTTGGATATTTAGCTCTTCTCAAGATTTAAGAATTATGAATTGTGCTGCTATAAATATGGATATGTACATATCACTGTAATGTAATGTCTTTAAATCTTTGAGAAGATGTTTAGATGTGGAATATCAGGGTCAAATAGAATCATAATTTCAGTTTTTGAGGAAAGGTTGTACTAGTTAACATTCCCATGAATAATGTAGAAGGGATCTTTTCTCCCCCACAGCCTTTCTAGCATTTATTATTTGATTTCCTGGAGGCATCCATTCTTTCTAGAGTAATACAGAATATTGGTATTGTTTTAATTTGTATTTCTCTAATGGCCAGTGGTTTCAGCATTTATTCATCCGTTCATTTTCTGTTTATACTTCTTCTATTGTGAAGTGTTTATTCATGTCAGTTGCCCATTTTATGATTGGGTCTTTTAGTTTGAGTGGATCTTTTTTAGTTCTTCATATATTCTATTATTTCTTTGCCTGGGGAATAGCTGGCAAAATATTTCTCACAGTCAGACTAGATTGGCATATTCATGGTGGTATGGTTGCACACATTTTTCATATTCGATGTGTTGTCTTTTTACTCTGTTGGTTGTTTCTTTTGTCATACAGAACCTTTTTAATTTGATATTATTTGTAGTATTATTTCTTGTGAAAGCCTGGTTCTGTTTAGAAAGAGTCCTGACTTCAAGAATGCTTATCTATTTTGTCTTCTTGCAGATTAAGGGTTTCTGTTTTAACTGTTACAACTTTGAATCATTTTGATTTTAGTTTAGTACATGGTGAGCAATAGGGTCTCCATTCAATCTTATGCTCCAGTGTATGTATTTGGCCCCTTCGTCAAATATCAAGTATTTGAATGTACTTGCGTTTGTTTCTGCATCCTCTGTTCCACTCTATTTCCACTGATCCTCATGTCTTCTTGTTGCTGTGTGTGGCAGTACCATTTATTTTCACTGTATCTTGGTAATATAGCTTCCTGTTTGTATTACAAGGCCTCCCACTTTGCTCATTTTACACAGGATTGATTTTGCTATTATGGGTATCTTTTGGTTCCATATGAATGTTGGGATTGTTTTTTCCACTTCCATGAAGAATGGTGTTGGAATTCTGAGATCACATTAAGTCTGTATATAAACTTTGGAAGTGTGGTTGTTCTGACTATATTGGTTTCGCCTATTCAGGAAGAGAGAGGGAGTATCTTCACATTTTCTAATGTCCTCTATCATTATGTGCTTCAGAGTGCTGTAAGGTTTTATTGTAGAGGTCTTTTACTTTCTTATTTAGGTAAATTTCTAAGTATTCAAGTTTTCTTGGAACTATTTTGAGCAGTCTTTTATTCCTAACTTCTTTTTGAGTAGGTTCATTATTATTACACAAAATATTATAGCCTGCCCCATTAATGAATGTGGTTATTAATTCTGAATCTTTTGGTGGATTTTCTGGGGTCTTCTTTTTAGAAGATCAAGTTATCCTCAAATAATGATAATTTGATTTCTTTTCCTATACATATCCTTCTTATTTCATTTTTGCCTAGTGATTTTGCTAATATTTAGAGTACTATATTGAAGAGGGATGGGCATCCTTATTTTGTTCTCGATTTTAAAATTTTTCCCCATTTATTATTTTATTTTTTTGTGGTACTGGGGGTTGAATTCAGGACTCTGAGCTTGCCAGGCAGGCGCTTATTCTACTGAGCTATCTCCCCAGTGCACAATTACCATTTTCCCCCCATATTTTTATTGAGAAGCAAATAGCAATGAGACAGTTTCAAATCAAATTGGTAGGACAGTTTCAATAATTAACACATTGCATACTCTCTTCCTAGTGGTTAATTGCTGTACAAGATGCGGACATGATATCCTATTTACAAACACTATTAGAACAAATCTCTCTATTCATTAAGAGAATGTAACTATATATCTATCCTAACCATTTTGAATACACAGATATAAAATTACCATTTTAAAAGGTTCATGATGTAGCCAAGAAAATATTTTAGAAAGAATTACAAAATCATGTTGTATTCTCATGAATATGGTAATATCTAATTCAGCTGTTACTGAGATTGTCAGTAAATTTTCTCGTGACAGTGCCCAAATTCATGACCACTAATGTCTTAACCTGTTCCAGAAAAAAGAAATATACATTATTATTTGTGGCACACAGAATTCTAAAATAACTTGCATGACCTCTACCTCCTGGTGTCAGCCTTGTGATTATATCACACTTGGTATTGAACTTACAATCTGGGGAATCTAACCAAATCACATGCACCAGAAGCATTCTTGGCTCTGGAACTAGAGTGCTGTATCCAAGCAAGCACACAGTAGGCACTTCGCCAGTCCCCTTCCCCATGGCTGGCTATCTCACAGGTGTAGCCTAGCCTGAAAAGTACTTGAATTTTCTTCTTTCATCTAACTATGCACACAAGAGGAAACAAAAAGTCAGATCAGTGAAATGGATTTTCTCAAGTTCAAAGAAAGTGAATGCCAAAATCTGTCCCAACTTTGAGCTCAGAACTGTTCAATGCCACAAGACCACAGTGAGAGAGCACAATAGTGGTGTCCTGACTATCAAAAACAAAAAATAAACTAATAAAAAAATAGCATTGTTTAGGGAATATAAACTAGTACAACCACTACGGAAATCAATAGGGAGATTCCTGTAAAACTAGAACTCAACATTCCATCTGACACAGCTATTCTTCTTTTAGGTATCTTCTTTAAAGAGTTAAATACATCATATTGTACTGATACATGCATATTCATGTTTACTGCAGCATAGCTCGTACTAGCTAAATCATGGAAATGACCTATATTGTCTATCAGCAAATGATTGAATAAAGAAAATGTGATATTTACATGCAATGGAATACTACTGTGTCATAATTACAAGCTTCAGTCATTCATAAGGAAATGGATGCACGCTGAGACCATAATGTTAAATGAAATAAAGTAGACACACAAGCTTGAATATCACATGGTTTCAGTTATAAGACAAACCTAACCTAAAATGTAAATAAGGAGCAAAATAAAGGTAATAAAAACTAGGGAAAACTTTTCCAAATGGGAAAGGGAACAAGAGGTGGAGGGAAGGGCAAGGAAGGTAGGTAGGAAGTGGAGATGGGAAAGAAAGAATTGAAGAAAAAGATGGAAATAGAGTTTTTACAAACAAGGACACCAGGAACTGGAAGAAGCAGGGAGGTGTGCGAGGGTTAGCAGAAAAAAAAGAATTAAAAAGTGTTACAATTAATTTGAAGACAACAACATGCAATGTAACAGTCATTGTTTAAATCCTACTATCTTGTGTAGTGAAATTCTGCATCATTTCTAATATGTTTGGATTTTTTGTTGTTCTTGAATATATTTTCGAAAGGCCGAGGAGATGGCTTAGTGGAATAAGCACTTCCCTGGCAAGCACAAGGGCCTGAGTTCAATCCTCGTTCCACCAAAAAAAAAAAAAAAAAATCATTCTCTTTAAGAAGTTTTAAAAAATGAAAGATGTGTTAAAAAAGAATAGGTGTTGGATTTTATCAAAGATGTTTTCTGTGTCTACTGAAATAATCATGTGATTTCTCTCCTAGCCTCTGTTCATACAACCTATTACATTTGTTGACTTGCATATGTTGAACCATCCTTGCATTCCTAATATGAAACCTACTTGGTTATGATATATGACCTTTCTGAATATTCATTGAATTCTATTTATCAGTATCTTGTTAAAAAGTTTGACATCTATATTCATTAAAAAAATTGGTCTATAATTTTTTTGAGTTGTATTCCTAGGTTATTTATTTGAGCTTATTCTGTTCTTATGTGATCAACCTCTTTCTTAGGAGTGGTATCATTGTAATCAGTACATTTTGGTATGCCATATTGCCACTGTGGGTTAATTTTAGAAATTCTTATTTTTTTCTTGATTTCTTGTATGATTCATTGTTTATTTGTTTATTGTTTAGCTTTTATGGATTTGCATAGTTTCTGTTTTCTTTTGTCATTCATTCTAACTTTATTGTACTATGATATGATAACATGCATGGCATAAATTCTTATCAATTTATTTAAGCTTGCTTTATTGGATAATATGCGGTTTATTTTGGAGAAAGTTTCACATGGTCCTGAAAAGAATTTCTATTCTGTTGTTGTTGGTGGGTAGAACACTATAGCCATCTATAAATTGTTTGAAGGTTTTAACTCTTACTTCCATGATGAAATGGAAACATATTTCCAGATTTTGGGTAGGTAATCAAAGTATATGTGCTGGTTGGATATTGAAAGTATCTATTTTCTCCATCAACTTCAGAAGACAGTATGTGAATATATCAGCCTGGGTTGGAAGTCTTTGTGTTGAAAGTCTTTTAGGACTTGAAATACTTCACATAACACTTTCCTATCATTGGATATTTGTGGTTGAGAAATCTGCTCTAATCCTAAAGGGTTTTTGTTTGTAAGTGATTTGTTGCTTTTTTGTACCTTTAAAATTCTGTTCCACCAAATGAAATACTTAGGAATCAGTCTCACAAAGGATGTAAAATGAAAATTACAGTACTTTGAGAAAAGAGATTGAAGAAGATTTGAGAAAATAGAAAAATATTCCATGCTCCTGGATAGGAAGAGCCAACATTGTGAAACTAGCTATACTCCCAAAATTGTTATACAGATTCAATGCAATCCAAATTAAAATACCATTAGTATACTTCACAGAGTTACAGAAAACTTTCCACAAGTTCGTTTGAAACCAGAAGTGACTCAGAATATCAAAAGCAATCCTGGGAAACAAAGCAAAGGCAGAAGGTATCACAATCCCTGATCTGAAATTATACTATAAAGTTACTGTGATCAAATCAGCATATTACTGGCATAGAGATAGACCTGAGGATCAAAAGAACAGTTTACAAGATGCAGACACAACTACAAAAATACTCAGCCATCTTATCCTTGACAAAGGGGTCAAACATGCTCACTAGAAGAATGATAGCCTTTTAAATAAATGATGCTGGAAAAACTTGCTTTCCACATGCAAAAGGCTAAAACTAGACCCATACCCATCACTATGCACAAAGCTACAGTTAAATGGATCAAAGATTTAAATATTAAAACAGAAACACTAAGTATTCTAGAGGAAAATGTAGGTAGAAATCTTAAGGATATAGGGTTAGGTAGAGAGTTCATGAACAAAAAACAATCTGCACAAGAAATACGTTAAAAATAGGCATAAAGAATTATGTACTTCTTATGTTTACACATAAGTCCAAAAATCTCACCATATACAACCTTGAAGCAGGACAGTCCCACAATATTCCTTTTCCTGTTTTTTGCTTTCATTCACCACCCCCTTCTTTTTGAACAACCATTTACCTGAGAGACTTCATAGCAGCAACTGGCATGTCATGACAAGCAGCCCGTATTCAGTAGACCAGAATGACAGGCACTCCAAGCATGAAACTACTATTACAGATTACCATCTGCAGTGCAGTTTCTTAGTTCACAGGTATCAGTATATATAGTTAGTCGGGGTGAGAATCTTTCCAATTAACTGCTAGATTAAAAAAATCTTCTGGAGATTCTCAGGATCATTGCCTTGCCCATCTACTACATATAACTGTATGTCCTGACATTGCCATGTTTCCTAACTCTTCTCCTTTCCTTCTCTTGATTAGTTAGTTCTCGAGATCCTGCTTCCCTTTTACAAGTATTATACCTTTCTATTTGTATTTCTTCTTTTGAGTTCTTATACTAGGGAAACTATATGATATTTACACATGTGTGTCTGGTTTATTTCACTTATGAGTATATGTTCAAGTGGCATCCACTTCAATATAAAGGCTTGCAGTTTATCATTCTTAATAGCTGAATAATACTCCATTGTGTAAAAATATCACATCTTTTTCAACCATTCCTCAGGTATTCTAATTTTTAAATGTTTTTTTATAATATTCTGTAGGGACTTAAAGTTCAACATATCAATACTTAATGAAAAATACCTGTTCCATATTTTGCCTAGGATGTTTGAAGTGCAGACAGATAGTGAGGTTAAGCTTAACAGCCTAAGTTTTATGGTAATAACAATAAGCTTGTCTTCTGGATGGTTAACAACCTAAGTTTGCGACCAAAATTAGATGAAAAGGAGGGCTGAAAGGAAAGCCAACATTTTGGCCCTAGCCTTCTAAGTTCAATTAAGACTCAGGACATATGAGAACTTGTACTATAACATCATGTAACTCGGCAGTGTCCCAAATTGGCTGATCAAGGAGATTATGGGGCCAAAGAGAAAAGTGATCAATGATTGTGAGTGTGTCTAAGGAGAGTCACATGGGGAGAAAACATTCTCTCAGGCTTTCACAGAGAGCACATTGG
>NW_004524583.1:6359441-6370760 GCF_000260255.1 Octodon degus
AATTAAAAAAAAAAAAAAGAAACTGTCCTACCAATTTGGTTTGAAACTGTCTCATTGCTATTTGTTTATCAGTAAAATTATGGAAAAAAAGAAATATGTTAAAGAATAAACGACTGGGATCTGATCATTTTGAAAGTTTTCTGCACTTCAAAGCAAATTTCCAACAGAGTAAAAAAAAACCCCACAAACAAGGAAAAAATTATAACTGACTGTCCCTACAACCTAGAACATATACAGAATTAAAAAAAAAAAATCAGCCCTGCACCAAATTCAAAAACCCAATCCAAAAATGGGCATCTGAGATGAATATACATTTCTCAGAGTAAGAAATACAAATGACAAGTAAATCTATGAAAAAATATTCAACATCATTGGTCATGCATGCAAATTAACACAACACTAAGATTCAATCTAACCCCAGAAAGAATGGTTAATATCAAGAAGTCAGCCAACACAACTTCTGGAGAACTGTGGAGAAAAAGGGATCCTTCCCCACTGTTGGTGAGAGTGCAGAGTGGCACAATAGTTATGGAAATCAGTGTGGAGATTCCTTTAAAAGCTGGGATTGGAGATCCTATTCAAGCCAGCTATTCCCCTCCGTGGTACTTTTCCAGAATAACTGAAAACCGCATACTACAGTGACATATATGCACCCATGTTTATACCATTTGTCACAGCTAAATCCTGGAAACAACACAGATTCCCATCAACTAAAGTATGAATAAAGAAGATGTGATTTTTGCACAATGGAGTAATATTCATCTATAAAACAAGATAAATTTGAGTCTTTTATTGGTAAAAAGATGAAACTAGAGAACATACTCTTAAGTGAAATAAATCAGACCAGCATGTGTAAACATCATATTGTCTCCTTAGTGTGAGAACCTGAAAGAGAAAAATGGAATCTGAAGGGTACAATAGATATTGGAAAAAGGTAGCGAACTTATTCAAAAGGAAAGAGTTACTGAGTTGAGGAGAAGGACAGGAGAGGGAGTAGGGAAAGAGATTTATCTATGAATGTAAGCAGGGTGGTTTGGATAACTGTACGGTGCACATCTGTAGGTCTATGGATAGGAGAAGATCATAATTTGTTTTGTCTCCTTTTGTTATTTGATTGTACTTATGGTCTTCTTAATTTTTTACATATTTCTTTCTTCTTTCAGTTTTACATGCATATATCTGGTAATGTGAATAACCATTTGGAGGACAACACTGAATTACAACAAATACTGTGAAATTAATATTACTTTGCTAAGTGAAATTCTGTATCACTTGTAATTTTTTCTATTTTAATTATAATTTGTACTCTTTTTAAAAAAGAAAATTATGTTCCTCTGTTCCATTTGTGGGATTTTGACTATGATGTATTGTGGAGAAGTTCTTTTCTGACTGTGGCTCATAGTTCTGTCTTTTTTATTATCCATATAGTATAATTATTTCCCATTAGATGGAAAATTTTCTGCCTTCTTTCAGTAATTAAGTTTTTTAATGCCATTTGTGGTGTGTACTGATTTTCCACTCATTCCAAATGATCTTAGTCTACTTTGCATCATCTGTGAACTGTTCCATCTGTCTTTCATGTTTTCTTGTTTCTATGGTATCTCTCGTTTATCAATGAGCAACAATAACTCTATCTTTTAGTTCAGACACTCTTTTCTCACACTGGCCACTTCTGCTGCCCATACATTTGAAAGATTTATTTTTATTTCCAGAATTTTTGAATCTTTGTTATGGTTAATTCTTTTCTATGCTGTGCATTCATATTTTGCATTATTTTGTTTAGCTCTTCTAGCTTTTTATTACTGATTCTGTAGACTTGTTGATCATTTTATTTGACCTGATGTTTCTTCTTTGTTTTTTGTTTTTGTTTTGCTTTGTATTTTTAGAGAAGGGTCTACAGGGTGTTCAGGTTCTCACTACTTGATTGGACTTTTAGTGATTCTCCTGTTAACAGCCTCCTAAGTGCTGGGATTACAGGCGAGTGCCACCATGCCCAGTCTCAATTGCCATTTTAGCATGCCCTGGGGGTGAGGCCTGCATGGCAGGACTGGGGATTGAACTACCAGCTATTTGCTGAGCTATTTGGATGGCCCTGGACTGATGTCTTTTCCTTTTATCTTCTTTGAGCTTGCCAAATGCCTTATATATGTTTAGTTTTCTCCCCTGATATCATTTGAAATAATTTTGGTTGTAGCTTTTGCTTTCCCCTCCTTCAGTTCCCTAATGTATCAGCTTTAGCTTTGTGTGAGTTGGGAGGTTTAAGAAGAATTTTGTTTTCTTGTCTTCTCTTGTTTCTATTTTTAAATTTTATTTAAGTGTGTGTGTGTGTGTGTGTGTGTGTGTGTGTGTGTGTGTGCTTGTGGGTTGATTGTGGTGGAAAGTTTTGTTTTTCTTCCAATATGGACACCTCTTTAGTAAATGTCTACCTTTCAATAAGGTACTCTGGGAATAGATAAATATTGGCCTTTGTCTCTTTCCTGAGATCCACCTGCCCTCATTTACTTGAGGTGTGTGGTTGCAGCATATTCATCCCTGTACCCAATTTAGGAAAGGGTCACAGCATTATTAAGCATCAAAAGGCAATCCAGGTAGTAGTATCTCAAGAAAATTAAGTAATAGCAACAGCTGTGTCTCCTGGGCTATGTCATTAAATCAGCATCGATTATAGTACCAAATACAACTGAATATTGAGAACACTTAAGGACCAACAGAGTACCACCTTTAACCATAGAGAAGAGATGTATATTGTAGTATGAATACTGAGATGAACCGCGTTTTGATAAAATATTTTCCCATAGTAAATATCTACTAAATAAAACCCCTTTACCTCTCCTAACAATAGGATAGTATTGAAAAGCAAAAGCACAAAGTGACCCAATTATCTAGAGACTCATAAAACCTAATTATACTAGTAAAGGTAATTATACTAGTGATGATAGAGGGGTGAAGAACCAGAAAATCAAAAAACAGTATTTGAAAAATTTCTTTGGTCCTTTTGATGATTCTCATTATGTCTCTTTCTGTTTCATCCGTTTTCTTTTTTGTGTTCTACTCATTCTTGAGTACAAAACATCAGATATAAATAATAATTTAAATAATTTGTCAGCTAAGATAATGTTATTTTCCTTCAACAAAATTTTTTAATTGCTTTTGTAAAGTAGCTAGGAACATAAGCAATCTGGGATAATTTTGATTCAATGTTTGAAACAGTTGGAATTTTGTCTTTGTATCATTTGAAGCTGGTGCATTTCTGATTTATTCTTGCTTTTAATGTTTAGGTTTTTTGTATTCTAAAGAAAGAAGGGTAAAATATATTACACAGGATAGCTTGGATAATTGTACTGATAATTTCTACTAGTCTATTGAAAGGAACAGCTAATGCTTGAGTTTTTTCTTCTTTTAAATATTTTTGTCCAACTTTGCATGCTTATATCTGGGAATCTAAATAACTAATTTGAAGACAACAATATGCAATATACCAACCATTGTTACATTCCTATTATTTGTTTAGTGACACTTTGTATCATTCCTAAGTATTAACTGTTCCTTTCAATAGACCATCTAATTGTGTGTGTGTGTGTGTGTGTGTGTGTGTGTGTGTGTGTGTTTAATGTATTTTGTAGAGGGTCTCAGTACACATCTCAGTTTCACAGTGATACTCCTTACTCAAATGTTTTTTAGTGCTTTAATTTTTTAATTCTCTTCAAAGCTTTTTTTAAAAATAAAACATTCAGGGTCTTAGATTTGAAATTTTTGTTCCTGTGTTCTGAAAGTATTTCAAAAGCTCTACTTTTATGCTTCTAGCTGTTTTTTTTTTAATTTTCCCTTTTAATGTTATTTATTTATTTGGTACATGGTCTTGCTAAACAGCTTGGATTCATAGTGATCCTCCTGTCTCAGCCTGCGCAGCGCTGGGATTACAGGTGCATGTGTGCCACCACACCTGACTTCGATGGCTGGCATGGCTTTCCCTGGGGATCCAGGGCACTCACAGCATGCACTGCCCAAGATCAAACTTGGGCTCTTGCACCTGCTAGGCAGGTCCTTAGACTGCTGAGCTGTCATCTCAGACCTGCTGGTAGCTTTTATCACCACTTATAATCCAACTGACCACAGAGGCTAGAGTTGTTTCTATGAGTCATTTAGTCCTAAATCTTTGTCCTATGATAATTTTACTCTTTATTCCTCATAACTTCAGATGATCTTTTAAAATTTAGCATCAAACTTTTCTATTTGTTTTCAGTGGGAGGAATTTCATTGCCTACATTGCCAGTATCACCAAAAATATGTTAAAACTTCTATGTTAGTTGAGTTTAGGTATGAATAGATAAAATAGAATGCTTAAATCAGTGACTTGCACAAGTGAGGTATTTATATTTCTCTTACATAAATAAGTTCAGAAACAAAACCTCCCATAAATGTTTAACATTTCTATGGTCACTAAAGAATCAGAGTATTTTCATATTCCTGTTGTACTGGGCTTAGTACATTGTTGCATGCTCAAAGTTGTCACAAGGCTATCAGAACCAGTCATCTGTTCTTTAAAGAAATATTCTCCAAAGTTCTTCTAAAAAACTTTCCTTTTATCTTATTGAGCAGAACTTAGGGTCCTGAGCACTTAGCAGTAAAGGACTGGGAGAAGCAAAGTATTTTAAGTGGGAGGTAGATTCAAATAGAACTAGGAAACACATTGTTAAGAAAGAAAGATAAAAGGGCTGGCCAAATAGCTCAGCAGATTAAAGCACCTGCAAGCAGGTGCAGGGGCCAGGGCCTTGATCCCCAGGCCTGCCGAGCTGGCCCTGCCCCTGGGGCACACTGAGATGGCAATTGAGACTGGGCATGATGTAATCCCAGCTCTTGGGAGGCTGTAAATGGGCGGATCACTATGAGTCTGATCTAGTAGAGAGACCCTGAACACCCTGCAGACCCTTCCCTAAAATACAATCAATAAATAGAAAAAGAAAATAAAAAGAAAGATAAGATGGAAAATATTTGAGGTAAGTAACTGGCAATTCCTGTGTGACCTTATAACATTCCATCTACAATGAAGTATAATGAATTTGTTATTGCACTTTGTGTTTATTCCTGTCATTTCCAATATTCAAAGAACACCATGGTGCACTTGAATATATGAGATTTTCCATATGTGTATGCCTTTATATCCTACAGTAAGATGCTTTATATTATACTTTGACTATACTTTTATGACATGGATTATTCTACAAAAATTCTATGACTACTACATAGACAATAACTTAATTTTGTTTATTTCCTATTATTGGACATGTACAATAGTTTATATTACTGTCTTGACATTAAAAATAGTGCTACTATGAGTGACATTTTTGTAACTTTTCTTTTCTTTTTTTCTTTTTTTTTTTTCTTGTATTTTAGGGAAGGGTCTGCAGGATGTTTAGGGTCTCACTAGTAGATCGGACTCAGTGATCCACCTGTTTATAGCTTCCCAAGAGCTGGGATTACAGGCGCGCCCCATCCACCCAGTCTCAATTGCCATCTCAGCGTGCCCCGGGGGTGGGGCTGGCATGGCAGGCCCCTGGGCTTTCTTGCAGGTGCTTTATCTGCCGAGCTGTTTGGCTGGCCCTGACTTTTTCTTTTTAATCTGTAACTCTTAAGATAGTTTTGAAAGGAAAACTATTTCTTCATAGATATTAACAGTTTTGACCTATCATGAGAGGTCTTTAATCAGCCTACTACAGGATTTATACTGTTGAAATTCTTATTAACAATAAGGAGCTCTTCCAACGTATGTGTATCAGGACTAACTTTAGTCTTTAAGACAAAATGCCTTTGTATTTTTATAAGTGAAAAATAATATTTCATTTAGTAAATTTATATTTATTTGACATGCATGTTCATATGCTTATTTTTATCGTTTTTCTTTGGTGAATAAACTTCATGTCACACACATATATTTCATTGGAAATACAGGCTTTTTCTTGACTAATTTTAGTACACAAAATAAAAATTATATGTACCATTAATTTGTAGCAAATGTTAGACATTTTGACAGTTTGATATAGTCACCTTTGTGTGTGTGTGTGTGTGTGTGTGTGTGTGTGTGTGCGTGTGGCTGCCTCACATGCCTGGTGATGGGGCTGGCATGGTATGTGGCGCTGGGGCTAGAACTGCAGTCCCTAAGCTTGCCTAAGCAGGCACTTCAGATCACTGAGCTATCTTGCCAGGCCCTATTCACCTATTTTTATCTTTTAGGGTTTTTTCAGGATTTTAGGCATTTTAAAATAGGATCTGATGGTAACATTTGTGAGGCATTCCTTTTCACACAGTGCCCTTGATGTCTACAATATCACCCTTTTTGTAGATTTGCATGTATGTGGCCAAAAAAGCAACTACATATTTTCTAAAAGGCATGGAAAACATATCCTGGATTCTCCTCCTCTTGCCCTTTGTGTTAGCCATTTTGGCAAATTACTGGAAGATGCCAGTTCTGGGAAGAGTCTACAATGTTACTCAGCATGCTATTGGCATTGTTATAAAGAAGTTAAGGGCAAGATACTTGCCAAGAGGATTAATGTGCGTATTGAGCATATTAAACACTCAAAAAGTTATGATAGTTTCCTGAAATGTGGCAAGGAAAATGATCAGAAAAAGAAGTCAAAGAGAAAGGTACCTGGGTTCAGCTGAAGCACCAGGCTTCCCCTCCCAGAGAAGCACACTTTGTGAGGATCAACAACTCGGAAAGGAACCCGAGTTGTTGGAACCTATTACCTATGAATTCATGGCATAAATTGGGGATATTGCTCTGCCATTCAGTACTTAATTGGCAACCTAAGTGTTCTAGGTCCTATGTAAAAATAAAATCATCCTGTGTTGTAAGGGTGGTTTTCTCAGTTGACACCTTAGAAAGTACCACATGTATGTGGTATCTTCTTGTCACAGAAATATTTGCATCAGATTTTCACTGTACCTAATAATTGTGTCTAGTCTTTACTCTTCAGCATTTTTCTTACTGAAAGACATTGCTGGGGTAATGTGCAGGTGTATACCCAAATATTCAAATATTTATAAAATATTTATATTGACTTGAAGATTCTGTAAATCATCATGGGGAAAAGATGTATCAAAATAAATGGAAGTCACTTTAGAAGCAAATGTAAGTCCATTTCAGTTAAATAAATTGTTTAAAGCAAAAAACTCTCTCTGTCTCTGTCTCTGTCTCTGTCTCTGTCTCTGTCTCTGTCTTTCTGTCTCTGTCTCTTTCTGTCTCTGTCTGTCTGTCTGTCTGTCTGTCTGTCTCTCTCTCTCTCTCACACACACACACACACACACACACACACACACACACTCCCTTTGATACAATGCCCTACTCTGTATCTTAGACTGTTCATGAACTCACTATGTGCCCAGGCTGGCCTTAACACAACAATCGTCCACAGGCATGCACCACCATGCCTGACTAAGAACCCATTCCTTTTTCATATATGAATTTGAATTTGCAAATGATGAGAAGCCCTCAGATATCAAAGTCTAGTGTGTAAATCTCCAATATGGAGTATAGTACTTAGACCAACAGTATGTAATATCTGCAGTTAATGAATGTATGCAGAATTAAGTTGTCTTTGTGCACTTATTTCTTCAACTATTCTGCATCTATGTCATCTCTTTTCCTGTTTCCTGAGATCAATGATTGATAATTATATGCTGAGATCTACATGAATTGTTCCTTTTACAATTAATAAAAAAAGTTTTAAAAATCAATTAATATGGTTCTAGTATTATAAATTTTTGCAGCAAACATAACACATTTTCTTGTGTGTCCTACTTTACAGTATGAATTTTTAGGGAGGTGGTGACGAATAAGCCAGAATGAGAGGGTGTGGACAGGGTCATAGCCTTTTTTGGCCTCCTCACAGAAGATTTTTACCTTGGTGTTAATGAAACTAAGTTTCAGGCCCTTTGCTTACAATGTACTTAGATAGGTATATCTTGGAAAATTTTCCAAAGGCATAGTTAAAATAACTATGTCTGGAAGCCAGGCACACAGAGGAGAGCTGTGGAGACATGGCCAACCCTGTCCCACACCCCACAGCCTCCCAGAGTGCAACTGAGCATTGACCATCTCACCCACCATCACCATTACTGTATCTCTACTTAGATGCTGCTGTTTGTCCCACTGGTATTGAGAGCCCTGGTGAGCCCTACCCTGTGCCCTGCCACCATCAAGAGAGCCTTGCAGAGCTTTATCCTGCCCTCATCATCATCAGATCCTTCTTGACTGAGGTGGAGGCCAAACTAAATGCTACACAGAATGTTGAAAAACAATTACACATTTTCACCCAGAAATTTAGAAATCAAACCCTGTAAAACATTGTAGCAGGACATTCCTATGACTTTTTTTTTCTTGTCACTCATTTTTATTACTTTTTTCACAAACATTTACTTTAAAGAGAGTATATCAATAATTGACATGACATTATAAGTAGTACATATTTAAAAAACCAAAATGGCACGCATTTCAAGCATGGTTTTGTATCATAAATTGCTGGCCTCAATTTAGTTGCTTAGTTCACAGATAACAGCATATAGAGTTAGTCAGGGTGAGAATTCTACCCTGTATTTCCTACCTTTTCTCCTTTCTCTCTCTTCATTGTTTAATTCTTAAGTTCTCGCTTTCCATTTAACTGTGTTATGCCTTTCAATTTTGATTTCTTCATTTGAGTTCTTACACTAGAAAGACAATACGATATTTACACATGTGGGTCTGGTTTATTTCACTTATGACTATAGCTTCTAGTTGCATCAACTTACCTATGAAGACTTTGAATTATTTTTCTTTATAGCTGAGTAATACTCCATTGTATAAAAGCACCATGTGTTTTTCATCCACTCCTCAGGTGACAGGCATTTTGGTCATTTTCAAGATTTGGCTATCACAAATTGTGCTGCTATAAACATAAGTGCACATGTATCACTATGATATGATGCTTTCAGTTCTTTTGGGAAAATTCCCAGAAGTAGGATAGCAGGATCGAATGGGATTTCCAGTCCTACTTTTTTGAGGGGTCACCACATTGATTTCCATAATGGTTGTACCAGTCTACATTCCCACCAGCAGTGGAGAAGTGTTCCTTTTTCCCTGCAGCCTCTCCAACACTTGTTGTTGGTTGATTTCTTCATGATAGCCATTATTTCTGGGGTGAGATGATATCTCAATGTTGTTTTAATTTGCATTTCCTGAATGGCTCATGATGTGGAACATTTTTTAATGTATTTATTTGCCTCTTGTATTTCTTTCTCTGAGAACTATGTGTTCATTGAGGATGCCTGTTTTTGGATTGGGTATCTAAATTTGGGGGCTCTAACTTTTTTAGTTCTTCATAAATTCTAGATAGAAGGACCTTTATCTGAGTGTTTATTAGTTAAGAATTTTTCCAAATTTGTGAGTTGTTTTTTCACTCTGTTGGTAATTTCTTCTGACATGCAGAAACATCTCAATAAGAGGAAGTCCCAGATATTAATTCTTCCAAATAATTCCATGTAGTTTGTCTTTTGTTCATGAACTGTTTGCCTACCCCTATATATTCAAGATTACCACCTACTTTCTTTTCCAAGAGATTTAGTGTTTCTGTTTTAATGTTTATATCTTTAATCCATTTGATTTTAGCTTAGTGCATTGTGATAGACCCAGGCCAAGCGTTAATTTTCATCAGGTAGAGAGCCAGTTTTTCCAGCACCATTTGTTATAGACGCTTTCTTCCAGTGAATGTGTTGCTACCTTTGCCAAAGATAAGATGGCTGAGTGTGTTTATAGTTGCATCGTCATCTTCTAATCTGTTCCATTGATCTTTGGCTCTATTTTTTTTTGTCAGTACCATGTTGATTTTAACACAGTAGCTTTATAGTATAATTTCAAGTCAGGGATTGTAATGCCTCCTGCCTTGCTTTTGTTGCCCAGGATTTTCTTTGCTATTCTAGATCTTTTCTGGTTCCAAAAAATTTAGATATGATTTTACTAGATCTGTGAGGCATGTTTGTGGTATTTTGATAGGGACTGCATGAAATATGTATAACAATTTTGGAAGTATGGAAATCTTCACAATGTTAATTCTTCCTATCCAGAAGCATGGAATATCTTTCCATTTTCAGAAATCCTCTATAATGTCCTTTTTATCAGAATACTATAATTTTCATCAAATAGATCTTTTACTTCTTTAGTTAGATTAATTCCTGGGTATTTCATTTTCCATGGTGCCTTTATAAAAGGTATTGTTTCTCTAATTTCCCTCTCAATGAGTTTGTTATCTCTGTAAAGGAAAGCTATTGGCTTTGGGTACTGACTTTGTATCCTGCTATGCTAATGAATCTGTGTATTAATCTTGTAGCTTCTTGATGGAGTTTTTTTGGTCTTCCAAGTAAAGTATGTCATGTGCAAATAATGATATTTTAACTTCTTCTTTACTTATTCTTATTCCTTTTATTTCTATCTCTTGTCTAATGGCTCTCACTAAGGATATCAGAACTCTATTGAATAGGAGTGGTGATAGTGGTCATCCTTGTCTTGTACCAGATCTGTGAGTAAAAGATTTCAGTTTCAATTCTCCCATTTAGAATTATATTTGCAGTTGGGTTGTCATAGATGGCTTTTATCAGATTGAGGTAGAAGACATCTACTTCAATTTTCTATAGGACTTTGAACATGAATGAGTGTTGGACTTAGTCAAAAGCCTTTTCTGCATCAATTGAGATGATCATGTGGTTTTTTCCATTCACTGTATTGCTATAGTGTATTATATTTATAGATTTACATATATTGAACTATCATTGCATTCCTGGTATTGAATCCTACCTGGTTATGGTGAATAATCTTCTTGATGACTTGCTGTATTCTATTTACTAGGATTTTATTGAGCATTTTTGCATCTATATTTGTGGGGGAAATTGATCTGCAGGTCTCTTTTGTAGTTGCATCTTTCTCTGGTGTTGATATCAGTATAATATTTGCCTCCAGGAATGATTTTGGAAAGATTATTTCATTTTCAATTTCATTGAAGAGTTTGAGGAGTATTCAGATTATATCTTCTGTATATTTCTTGTAGCATTCATCTGTGAATCCAGCAGAACCTGTACTTTTCTTTTATTTATTTATTTATATTGAGGAATAAATATGAATCAGACAGTTTCACAGCTGATTAATAGGACAGTTTTGATAATCAATACATTGTACATTGTTATCTTCTTAGTGGTTATCCATAGTACAAGAAGCAGACAGGATATTCTGTCCAAACATTGTTAGTACACCTCTTTCTTCTCAATGAATTAAGCAAAAGTAGCTGTAAATTT
>NW_004524583.1:6371594-6374138 GCF_000260255.1 Octodon degus
TTTTATAAAGAAATTTAGAAACCTAACCATATACAGAATTGTAGTCCTTATACTAGGGAGACAACATGATATTTACAGATGTGGGTATGATTTATTTCACTAATAAGTATATCTTCAAGGGGCATCCACTTAAATATGAAGGCTTCAAGTTTATTATTCTTTATAGCTGAGTAGTACTCCATTATATAAAAGTGCCACATCTTTTTCAACCATTCCATATGTACTGTGATTTTCTTTGTCAGTAATTTTTCTTTTACATTTTGTATTTTATTGGCTGTTATTGGGTTATTCAAAGCTCTTATATCCTTTTTATTCTGTTTTGGTAATTTGTACCTTCCTAGGAATCTGTCCATTTCTTCTGTGTCTTAAATTCTGTGGGAATAAAGATTTTCAAAGTAGTTATTGATGATGTTCTGAATTTCCACAGGTTCTGCAGTAATTTTTCCCTTTTCATTATTGCTTGAATTTGAGTTTTTTCTTTCCTGTTTTTGATGAGGTTAGCTAGGGGCTTATCAATTTTATATAATCTTTCACAGAACCAGCTTTTTCTTTTTAATTATTTTATTGAGAAACAATTAGCAATGAGACAGTTTCAAAACTGATTAATAGTACAGTTTCAATAATTAATATATTGCATATTGTTGTCTTAGTGGTTATTCATTGTACAAGATGTAGACATGATATCCTGTCCACAAACACTATTAGAAAACAATCTTTCTATTCATTGAATTAAGAAAAAGTAGCTGTATATATATCCTATTTTGAATACACATATACAAAATGGCCATTCATATGTATCCCCTTTTTTGATTAGTTTTGTCAGAGAAGGGTATTCCATTGTCATTCAAATATTGTAGGTATGTGAATTCAGCAAAATATTCCAATATAGTCCAGTAGCCCATAATAATAGTGGGTTTTCAGTCGGACTGGCAGTGTCAGAAGTTGTTGACTTGAGCCTTTTATAGTTCAGCATATTAAAATGGCTTTACCTTTTATACTTCAGTTTTACACTTTTCTGCTGGATGGTTAAGACCTAGATAAAGTAACACCTATATAACAAGAAATGTAGCTTTTGTGTCTGATAAGGTCAGTCAAATCTCCCTCAGGATTTGTCCTGAAAGCCTGTACCACAGTTTGTAGATCCTTTGTCAGTGTCAGCCATGTGGATGTGTCACAGCCATTCCTTGACCAATTTGCTCTGTGTGGAATCCTGACAGAATGTTTTCTCTCCATGTGACTTTCCTTAGTGATTGATTCCATCAATTATTTTCCTCTGTGGTCCAATAATCTCCTTGATCAGAATATTTGGGACACCACTGAGTTACATGATGTTACAGTACAGGTTCTCCTATATCCTGAGTCTTCACTGACCTTGAAAGTCTAGGGCCAAAATGGTGGCTGTCCTTGCAGCCCTTCTTTTTCTCTAATTTTTGGTCTTCCAAACTTTGAGAACCAACTTTTTGTTTCGCTATTTCTTTGAATTGTTTTCTTTTGTCTCGATTGCATTAATTTGTGGTCCAATCTTTATAATTTCCTACCTTCTTTGTGATTTCAGTTTGGTTTGCTTTTCTTTTTCTAGGCATTTTAGGTGCAGCATTAAGGTATTCATTTGTTCCCTTTCTGTTTTCCTAATGTGTAAGTTCATAGCTATAAATTTCCCTCTAAGTGCTGCTTTCATTGCATGTGATGAATTTCATTATGTTGTGCTTGAATTTTCATTGAATTATAGATATTGTTTAATTTCTTAATTTCATCTGTAACTCATTTGTTGATGGGGAGGGAGCTGTTTGATTTCCATGAATTTATGGGGTTTTTGTGATTTCTTTTGTCATTTATTTCCAGTTTCATTGCACTTTGGTCAGATAGATTCTGTTCTTTTACATATACTTAAGCATGACCTATGGATTAGTATGTGGTCTAGTTTAGAAAAAGTTGCATGTGCAGCTGAAAAGAATGTGTATTCACATGTGGTTGGGTGGTACACTCTGTATATGTCTGCTAAGCCCATTTGTTCCAAGATCTGGTTTGATTCTGCTACTTCTTTGCTAATTTTATGTCTGCTTGACCTATCTTTTTGGGATAAGGGGGTATTAAGGTCTCCAGTAAGATTATGATATTGGATATTAGGTTTTTCATATCCATTAAGATTTGTCTTATATAGCTGGGTGCTCTCATGTTTGGTGCACATGTATTTATGACTGTTACCTGTTTGCCTTGTATTTTTCACCTAACCAGTATATAGTAGCTTTCTTTACCTCATTTGATCTTTCTTGGTTTGAAGTTCAGACTGACTGCGAACAAGACTTTTTTCTGAAGTCCTGGGGCCTGTAGTATTGTTTTCCATTCTTCGACTTTCAGCCTATGGATTTCTTTATGAGTTAAGTGTGTTTCTTGTTTCCAGCATATTGTTGGATTTTGTCTCCTAATCCACTGTGCCAGTCTATCTTTTAATTGGTGAATTGAGTTCATTTACATTGATGGTTATAATTGAGATGTATTGACTTACGATTGACATGCTATTTACCTTTTGTTGTATATCTCTTT
>NW_004524583.1:6375128-6389024 GCF_000260255.1 Octodon degus
GCCTCCTATATATTTATTTGAATCTGCTTCATGCGATCTATTTCTTTGCTATATCACTTATTCAAGGATTCCATCATTTTTCTATTCTCCTCCATTTCTTTTATCAGTGTCTTCTTTAGAACCACTTAATTCTTTCATTATAGTTATTTGTTTTTTTTTCTTCAGAGATTATTTATAATCTGAGTTCCTCTATATGTTTTTGCAGTTGTTTCTTTACTTCAGATGCTATTATTTCAGAGATTTGAGGTGTGTGATTTCCAATTTCTTCTATGCTAGTGTCTCCTGCATTTATTCTGGCTGGACTCAGGGCCTCAGAATACATTTTGCTCCTTTTCTTTTTCATTTTGTTTAGCACTGTCCTCTGATCTTTTGTGCAGTTATTACCTTAACACCTACCAATATTCTTACCCAGGAGAGATTATGTGGTTAAGGCAGTTACAGTTTTTTATTTACAGTACTTCAATTAGCAACACTAATAATACATAGCGAGATTTTGCAGTTGAGAAATTTTTTTTACTAATTGATTTATATTTTAGACCATAAGAGCTAACATTATGATGGTATAGTTAAGCAGATATTAAATTGAGAATTTGTATTTAAATTAGTTCCCCTGAGTTCCATCTGATCACTTGCCCTTGATGTACTGAAGTCTTCAAGGCAGGCTAATTCACCATGGTTACCTGTTGCCTCCTCTCTTGATCAGGTGAGGAACAGAGAAGATGTTCTCATAGATATGGTTGTAGCAAAGTGTGTTAGCTTACTGGGTCCAGATCTATGAAGTTTGAACTCATCCAGGTGTGCCTGTCTTGGGTCTGGTTATTGTACTTCATTTTTTCCTTCTGTAGCTTGTGGAAGTGAATCCACTGTACCCCTCTGGCAAGATACTCAGCTCCTGGATTAGCTGGGTGGGTCTCTCCCCTACTCTCTCTGTAGGGAGTTCTGCTGCAGGGTTCCCCACCAGGCCTATCTGATGGAGGAGGTCCAGTGGGTTGGCCCATGGTCCCTCTCACACCCCCAGTATCTGGGTCCTAGCTGGAAGTCTAAAACTCTTAAAGACATAGGGATAGGTAGAGCATTTATGAGCAAAACTCAAAGTGCACAACAAACACTTCAAAGAATCAACAACTAGGATCTCATCTTTTTAAAAAGTTTCTACATGTCAAAAGAGATCACCAGGGGCTAGCAATATAGCTTAGTGGTCTAAAGCACCTGCCTAGGCAAGCTTAGGCAGCTGCAGGGGTCTATGCTTAGATCCCCAGAACCACATACTGCACCACCCTCAGGATGGGCTGAGCTGAGAGAGAGAGAGAGAGAGAGAGAGAGAGAGAGAGAGAGAGAGAATCACTAATAGACTAAAAAGAAAACCCATGAATAGGGAAACTATAACCAATGTCCCTCAGACAAAATACTTCTATCTGGAGCACCTAAAGAATGAAAAAATGTCAGGCCTCCAAAATTCAAAGACCCAATCCAGAAATGGACATTTGAGATGAATGTATACTTCACAAATGAAGAAATATAAATGACAAATAAATATATGAAAAACTTTTCAACATCATTGGATATTCAAGAGATGCAAATTAAAACAATGCTGAGATCTTATGCCAGAAAGAATGGCTATCATAAAGGAATCAACCAATAACAGATTCTAGAGAGGCTGTGGGCGAAAAATGGAACCGCTTACCACTGTTAGTGGGAGTGCAAACTGATATAACCACTATGGAAATCAGTGTGGTGATTCCTCAGAAAATAGGATGGAGGTCCCTTTCAAGCCAGCTATTCTCCTAGGTGTTTTTCAATAAGAACTGAAAACTTCATACCACAACAGTATATGTACACTCATGTACACTCATGGTTGTAGCAGTGCAATTTGTCATAGCTAAATCTTGGAAACAACCCAAATGCCCATCAACTGAGGAATGGATTAAAAAGACATGGTAGTTTTACATAATGAAGTATTAGTCAGCTGTAAAAATAGATAAATTCGAGGCTTTTAATAGATAAACAAATGCAACTAGAGACGATATTGGTAAGTGAAATACATCAGATTGCAAACAAACTTTAATTTTTTATAAATTTTTTAAACACATTTTTTTAGTTTATATCTGGTAAACCTAAACATCTAATTTGAAGATAATATGAATGCAACAACCATTGTCAAATTCTTATTACTTTTTTTTTCAATTAAAAAAAAGCCTATTTATTTAGACAGGGTCTTGCCACACAGTTCAGAGTTTTCTTTTTTCTTTCTTTCTTTCTTTCTTTCTTTCTTTCTTTCTTTCTTTCTTGCTTGCTTGCTTGCTTGCTTGCTTGCTTTTCATTCATTCATTCATTCATTCATTCATTCATTCATTCATTCATTTTGTACCAGGGATTGAATTCAGGACCTTGAACTTGACAGGCTGGTACTTACGCCATTGAGTTATCTCCCCTGCATTGCTACACAGTTCAGACTTGTAGTGATCCTTCTGTCTCATCCTCCCCAGTGCTGGGATTATAGGCATGCTCTAGCACACCCAGTTTTGGTGGCTGGCTGGGACCAGCACAGCATGTGGTACCAGGGATTGAACCTGGGTACTTGTGATGGCCAGGCAGGTGCTCAGACTGCCAAGCCATCTACTCAATCTCCTATTACTTTGTTTAATGAAATTTTGTATTATTTCTTTTTTTTTTTTTTTACCATTTGTACTCCAAAGAAACTAACTATGTCCTTATATCTTGATGTTTTATTCTTTGTATTTCTTGTGTTTATTGATGTTGGAGAATAGCTGACAGAGTAGAAATGTATACAGTTTAGGTCCAATTGATATATTTATGCAGTATATATCATTAATATATTGGTAGCTATCCTGGAATGAGGACATTTCTAGAATTATGAACTTCCATCTGGCATTGTGATAACAATGCAGAGTATCATAGGAGTAAGAGATGTATTTGTGGAGGAAAAGTAATTTTAGGCATAAAATCTGCAAGTCAGTAATGGAAAATCAAGACTTCCAATGTTCTTATGAAAGAAAATTTGGCATCCATACTAAAATTTCACACTGCCTTTAATAGATTATAATGTGGAAATAAAATCTTTTAACAATCATTAATAATAATGAAATGTATTCCTATTTGTAGATTTGCACAAAATACTAGTTGTAAAATGTAAAAAACGAATTGTCTTGTTAAGTAAAGATATATGCACTATTAGTGAATCTTGTGATATTTGTGTTTTTGTTGCATGTAAATATATAATTTTTCACAACTTCTTTTCTCATTGTGAATAACTGTTGTACTTTTTAATTTACAACTAAAAGAGTGTCCCTTGCATCAGAGAAACCAGGACTCATAACATCTAAATTCACCTCTGTGTTCTGGGTATTCCTTTGTTCACTAGGAATGATTGGTAGGAGGAATCTCTCAGTTCTCAAGACAAAGTCCTTGAATCAGCAAAGTTAGAAAATCTCAAATCACATGAGCCTTCCTTCTATTTTCAGTAAGAGTGATGTGCCTCCCTCACTCTCCTGGGAGGGATAGTAGGAAGAAGAAGGGGAGGAGGATATGCAAGAGTTTTGGCTGGCAAAGCTACTTGCCTCATTCTTGCAATACAGAGATTGCCAACTTCTCGGGCTGGAGCTGTCTCATCAATCAACCGGTGCTTGAACTATTAGCATTGTCAGCTTCCTCTTAAGAGACAACAATTCAAGGGTAGCTTTCCTTGCTTACTGAGATTCCTCCAGTGAAAGGGATAAAACAGTTTGTTGCAAGGAGGGACAGGAATGCATCTTCCTGGCATCGTCCCTGGACCCCTCTACTTTTAGGCCACACATCTCCTTGAATTTATTTTTGCAAGACTGAAAAAGATCCTCCGCAGAAACCTTTGACTTGCTGGTACAGGTGCTGGGGCAGGGCTTGTGTGGTTTGCTTTTGGAAGGGCGTGGTTGCAGTGCCAGGAATGGGAGGTTTTAACTTTGCCTGTATGGTGATGTCTGATTAAAAATAATAACAATAAAAACATGTCTATATGTGTTTGTACATGCATTATCTTTATGGGAGGGGCAGATGAATTGCTGGCTGAGCATATCAGAAATGGAAGCCAGCCATTAAACTCTGTCCTCACCTGGTGACAGGAGATAGACTCTCATGGGCTGCCTTTTGAGGTTGTGAGGATTACTGTATTTAGATAAGAGAGCTGGGTTGTAACTGTTTTTACTCTAAAATAAGTAGGATAGCCCTCTTATTATTAAAAATTTCAACTCTATATATTATAAAAAGAAACCATAATACAATTAGAAACTTCTTAAAATGTAGCCACTTGGTTCAAAACTACAATCACAAAAAGTCACTCTACTGACACTTGTTAAAAATTCTATTTTAATAATTTTGATATTACCTATAAATAAAGGATGGAAGCATGCTTCACAATTTCTCTTAAACTGATACCTTATGGCAATTGAGAGCTCTATGACCAGTAAATCTCATTTTTATCTGCTGTAGGAAAAGATCCCTCTTTCAACATGAAGACAGGAGGAAAAGTTCTCAGCTGGTCCTAAGTCCCTTTTTCCTGACTTTCACACAAAAAAAACACACAGAAAATTAGAAATGTGCCTGTTTTCCACTTAACTTAATGAAATGCTCATGTCTAATTCAAGAGCACAGCCTCCGATGCTCTAGATACATATATGAATAGCCCTGTCCTGGACACACACCTGCCCCGAGCATCAGCATAAACCATGCATGTCACATGCTGCTTTAAAGTGCTCAGTCCCAGAAACCTAACGTGAAAAGTGTTGAAAATATATGAAGCATGCATGAGCTGCCTTTTTACTCTAAAATGAATAGGATGCCTATTTGTGGCCTAAAAATCAGACACAAAATTGGCTTTTTAAAAAGAAATTCTTTTTTTTTTTTGGAACTAGTGAGTGAACTCAGGCCTTGCACTTGCCAGGCAAGTGCTTATTCTACTGAGCCATCTCCCCAGCCCCGATTCTTAAGATGTACAATTTAATTGTTAAAGGAGATTCTTGTCCTGTGTTATGAGTTTATTATTTTTTGTTTAAAACAATATCCATGTCTAAGAAACCTTAATTCAAAGCTTTAAAAATATTTTGTTTTAATTCAGCCAGATTAGTGTTTTGATTAGTGTTAATGCTTTATCTAAAACAGTGATTTTTCAACTGGTTGGTAATATTGTTCCCCAGGGGTATTTGACATTTTTGATTGTCACACCTGGGTATAGGATGGGTGGTGCTTCTGGAATCTAGTCAATAGAGATAAGGGATGCTGCTAAATACTTTTCATTCCATAGGACAGCCTCTCAACATAAAAAATTGTCCACTACCTGGGATGTCTACAGTGGTAGTTTGAGATATCCTTGCCTAAGCAATGCACACAAAATAGCAAGGGTGAAGTCATTTTTTAAATTATGATGATGGACATTTTTAAGGGCAAAAGAAAATGCAGCCTTTGACTATGAGTTCCAGGTCTTTTGTATCATTGTTAATTATGTCTATACCAACCAGCTTGCATGGAACAGGTTCTGACTGCTGGATGCTATTTTTATTTTCATTTTGAAACAGAAATTGGCTGGGATGGACAGCCTCACCATTGTTGGCCACCCTGTGATGGGATTAATTTTTTTTGATGGGATTAATTATTTTCTATTTCAGAGTAATTTGTTAGATTGGTATAAAACCTGCCAGATCTTAGGACAAGTGAGCATATCCATGATCACAACTTTCATAGACTGGAATTCATGGTATTTGTAGTTATGGAAAGATTTTGTTTATGATCATTTAGGAAATATTTTTTGTTTCAGTTTATTATACTATGTGATAAATTAAATCCTAAATATAAAAGCCACAGATGGAATTATTGAAAAATTTCTTGACATTCTGTTCAATAACTAAAAGCAACTCCATGAGCTTAATCAGAATGTATCTGAAATGTATGATCATTGATGATGTTGAGGCAGGTGACAAGCCCCTGACTCTCCTCTATTTTCCCAAAGGCAGATAAAGAGGGCATTGCTTGGACAATGGCTGTCTTGCTGTTTGCCCTTGCTTTCCTTCATACCCCTTCCCTCATTGCAATAACTCTCCTTGCTGTAGCTCTGACAGCAGGAGTGGATTGGCTGTCAGCTATGAGCCTCCTTCCCTGCTACAGATGCTGCTACTGTGTCTCTGTAGAAGCAGCAAGGAAATCATCCCTCGTATGGCAAGGATGGGGAAGAAATCTGATCCCATTTTGAACACGCCCAACGTTTCCAAACTTAGTAAAGTGTGATTAACACAGCTAGACCCCCTGAAGATTTCCCAGTTTTAGCCCCACAGAGATGCGACAGTTGCCAATCAAACTGCATGACTCCCCACTCAGGGTGAACTGCCACCACGACAGATGCCCTATATCCAATCCCGGAGATGTGTTCCATGACTATTGTGGCTTGAATTTGAATTGAGCAGTGAAATTGAATTTGGGTCATTTGGTAGGCTCTGATTGAGAGCCATTAGCAAGCTTGAATTTGGATGGATCATAGGCTTGCAGCTGCTATATAAGTAGCACTCCATTCAAAATTCTCAGGTGGATCTAGGAAGGTCCCCTAGAGGGTACTTACTTTCCCATCTGCAGCACTGGCCTTGTACAAATAAACCCTGACTCTTATGAGTCTATAAATGTACTCATGACTAACATGATTTACGTTTGTACTTGCCGTGTACTTATTTCTCAGGTAGTGTGGGCTGGAAAGATCCTATAAATCTTCTTGGAATTCTTAACCCAAGAAGCGTGGACAGTTCATCTTATTGTTATCTCCTGTGAGTGTATGAGCTCTTTCTCTGCCTCCATGTTTCAAATATGCACGACATGCCATTAAGGGTACTCCTGGATCATGCAGGATAATTTCCCCATGATTAAGATACTTAACATAACCATAGCTAAAAACAACCTCAGTCCAAATAAGGTACTATTTATAGGTTTTAGGGATTATGAAATTATCACACATATTGGGGGATAAACTTGTTGATTACATACTTTACGGGCTGTTGAATCCATGATCCAAAGATTGTGGCCTCTGGCCATTTGCATCACTGTTCTCTGAATCTGGGTTTTCTCATTTACAAAATGTTCCCCAAGATAGTATGTAGGCTATAAACTGGTTATGAAATTAAGTGACTTAATACTATTAAAACATTTATGAGTGTATGTGGTACCATATGTGATAAGTTCTCAGTAAGTGTCAATAGATCTCATTACTTGTTTATAGAACTCATGTTGCCATTGCCATTATTACAAGAGCAGGATTGTATCAGAAGACTGTGGGCACTTGTGTGTTGGCCTATAATAAAATCCACATTTGTTTACTGTTAATTTATTTTGTTTTGACAAACTTAACTAAGGTGGGCAACAGGAAAGAAGTGACTTTGTGCCTAAAGAATGTGTTTAATCTGCTCCGTGAAGTTTATTTACCTTTGTCTATAGCAAGTCAGACTGAATGAACCCAAATTGAGTAGGTAACTCAGAAATGAAGTTATGAAAGATTGTGTTCAGACTAGCAGCTGTAGGAGTAGCCGAAACATGCAGGCATAGATGAGAAAATATTTTGTGTGCTGAAATTTTATAAATTACATTAAAAGATAGATACACTGTTTTAATCTCCCTCAGTATACTCCTTGCTTCAGACTTCCTTATTTCATTGTCTTTGTAGCTTTCTGAAGCAGCTCTGGAAGTTCTATTTCATTTCTTATGGAGTGTGATCAAAAATTCAGTGAATTCTCCTATTGAACAACAGTGGACAGGGAGGCGTGTGGAAAGTATGACTGTATCCTTACTCACCTTATTTACAGAGTGTGGTACTATATAACTCCTAGCTCTCCCTAAAGTCACAATGAGCATGAAAGGTAAACAGTTTGAATCAGTTCAAGACTTGGAAGCCACCAGGAGAGCACGACTAAAGACAGACTAAAGAAAGGACTTCCAGAACTTCTGCAGAAAACAGAAAAGGGGTTTCTTTTGGGTGTGGAGATGAATGGTAAAGTTCCTTTTATGTTGTTAATTTTTGCAAAATGCTAACATTCACTGTATTTGATCATACTACATACAATGTTCATTTGGAGAAGAAATTACAACTTAAAAATATTTTTCATTTTTTTATGGATATGAGTAAAACCTCCTACCTTTGGATTATGACAATCATGTGCCTTGCTTAAATGGCTGTGGCTCAGGCAGTCTTCTATTCAGGTTTCCTTTTTCTTTCTAAAACTTTAGAATTGCCAGTTTTCTGTGATTATGAATGCACTTTAAGCACAACTGAATCATTAGGAAGAAAACAGCATTTTGATTGGCCAAGGAGATAGTTCAGAGGCTTACATAATATGTGGAGTCAATATGTAAATCTACAACAAACAAATACCCAAACATTCCCTACAAAAGCTTTTCTCATTTAGAGTTTCACTGGGTGTCGTAAGTATTAACATTTTATATTTTAATAAACATTTTAGTCTCTGGTCATTTTGGAAGTATGAGGGGAGCCCAAGCTAACTGATAGAGCATATAATGTCCTCTAGAACCAGTTCTGCTCCAATGGCAATTATTGGTTAGCCAGATTAAAAGTAATTTTTTTTCACAATTAATGTGATATAATTTGATAAGGTAAAACTTCATGTAATAATTTCAAAGGTGTGTCAATGGAAACAATAACTCTGTTTTTCTTTGTACTTCACCAAGAAATACCCATAAACAGTTCCACTGCAATGGAAATCTACAGTACTTTTCTTATTTGAAATAGTATTGGATTATACCATAAGGAATTGCTACTTTTTGTAGGTAGAATGTACTCAGCTTATATGCTACAAGGTAAACAGGTAGAACCTTTATGAAAAAGACTACAGCTTTCTAGAACTATTAAGTGAAAGTAGCTAGATGAACATTCACAATATAAGAAGAGTTTTGCATTTTCCAGTTATATTTCTCCAATAAATATCATCCAAGTCTTGGTTCACATTCTTTACTTTAATGTCTATGGTTATGGGGATATAACATTATTAAAAGAAGGGAAATGAGCAAAAGAAATTCATAGTATGAAAAGCCAGGTAAACAGAAAACAATGAAAAATGCAGATTGTTGCATATATTGTAATCATTTTTGCTTGACAGTGTTTATCTCTTTAAGTGTTTGTCTTCTTACTCACTTTTATTTCATTTTTATGTGTCACATAAAGGTGTGTATCACTCAATATTTAGCTATTTGGGGTCTGATCATAGAAAGCAGATTGCCCTGGCATTTTTATAATACCATAGGAGAAGGAAGTCATTTTCATGTATTGAGATTTATTATTTGAGTATATTTTCAATACAGAAAAGAACACTGACAAAATTTAATGTACATGCATATGTAAGAGCACCAGGCAACCATAACATCAGATAAAAACTTAAACCTTCTGTTGGAGGAACTATAGAAAAACAAACAGATGAATACTTCTCCTGTCCTGCCCTCCACCTCTGTCTTAGGGCTCAGTATCAGAGAGAAAGAGCACTACATTTTCCATGAAACTCCAAAACACCCTGCATCACTCTTTGGGCTAGAGGTTGTTCTGGAAAGTTAAGTGGTTGAGAAAATGCCAGATCTCGGATGGAAGACATTATTAGCTGTGAAGAAAGTTCTATGACTCAAGGAAGGAGAATGATTTTAGGGAATAAGGCCACAGAACTATTATTATGTGTTTTGCTAAGACATTTACTTTTGCATTCATATGATTTTTGTTTACAGGGTAAATTGCATGACTTTGTATCATCAGTGAAGTTTTCCCATGAGAAATTTCACATTCAGTAACAAATTAAATTTTTATTCAAATTACATGAATTCCTGTCATCTGTTTCAACTCTATCAGAAGTTTCTACGGCCTTGTTGGTAATTTTGTGTCGTACCTTTCAGCATATCACATTCTAGGATAGATGGAAATCAGCAAATTGAGATTACTTTGTAATTTAAAAAGCAATTCCTCTCTGAGTCACAGTTTATATTGCACACCATTAGAATTGTGTGGAAAGAAGGAAATTACTGTGGATCACTAATTTATGAGAAAATGTCAACTTTCTTTTCTTTTTTCATTTTCTTTCTTTTTTTTTTTGTATTTTAGGGAAGGGTCTACAGGGTGTTCAGGGTCTCACTACTAGATTGGATTTGTAGTGATTCTCTTGCTTACAGCCTCCCAAGAGCTGGGATTACAGGCATGTGCTCTATGCCCAGTCTCAGCCATCTCAGCATGCCCCAGGAGGCGGGGCTGGCACACAGGCCCAGGGATCAAACCCCTGGCCTAATCCACTGAGCTATTTGGCCGGCCCTGCCAACTTTATTTTCTGACTAGACATTTTAAAAATAGCACCTACATATTATTATAGAATGAACTTCTCAGACCAAAAGAATGATGGAGACAAATTGGTATTTTTCATTTATTTTCCAGGAGCTTGACAAATTACTATCAAAGAGTGAGGAAAAAAAGAAATATTTAAAAGATAAATCATTTAACTAGATAACTTATATGGTGCTTTTTGCAAACTGCAAAAAAATTATAGCTGTTTTGAGAAAAAAAAACTTCTATAATTTCCTTCAAAATTTTTAGGAATGCATATCAATAGTAGAGATGAAGTAAAAAAGAAAAATTTTTGGCCCACTCAGCCCACCCTGAGGGTGGGGCTGGCTCAGCATGTGGTGCTGGGGATCAAACCTTTATCTCCTGAGCCTGTCTAAGCTTGCCTAAGCAGGTGCTTTAGACCACTGAGCTATCTCACGGGCACCATAGAGATGAATTAAAATTGATCATGAGTTTACATTTATTGAAGCTGGATGGTTCCTTATAGAGTTCTTTCTATTTTTGCATATAGTTGAATTTTTCCATAAATTTTAATTCCTGAATGTAAATATTTCCCAACAGGAATTCATAGCCCAAATATGGAATCGATAACATTCATTATGTACAACAGGCTCTTTATTTCCTAAATATTTATTTGCATAAAATCTTAATTTTTACATATTTTTGAATAGCCCCTGGAATTTCCTAATAAATAAGCTTCCTCAGTGCATTTATTTAATCATCATTCCTATGCACTATGAGGACAATTTGCCAGGAGAGGACAAAGGCAATACTAACCACAAATAATAAAGAATGAAGGATATTTAGATGCAGAAAGGAACAGAACTAGAAGAATGTAAATTTGCAGTAAAGTCATTCTAAGTTAGTAGATCCCTTTTGTTTCCCTATAGCAGCATAACATTTCCAAGGGCTATACTATCATTTAGTTACAGCATGGAATCTCAAAGTATTTCATGAGCATGCCTTGAGAGGTTGCTTTTCAGAGGTGGCTGAATTCAGAATTTGGGATTGATTCATTGTTCTGCACTGCAATTAGGGGTGTGAGTACTACACCCACCCTAGGGCAGGTAGCCTGCATACAATATAAGAGACAGAAAGTCTTCTCTCTCTCCCTTCCCCTTTATACTCATATTTTTGGTATCTTCCACTGCCCTTGTTCCATGCCACCTCATCTTAGAGCCAGCTGATTATGGACTGAAACCTCAAACTGTGAGCTAAATAAACCTTTCTTTGGGTTGGGTATATATCTCAGTGGTGTAAGCACCTGTCTGGCAAGTACAAGGTCCTGAGTTCAAACCCTGGTACCATAAAAAAAGAAAGAAAAACAAAAACAAAAAGCTGTTGAACTGGCTCTCTATACACTGAAAACCAAAACTAAACCCAGGTCTATCACCATACACTAAGTTAAAGTCAAAATGGATTAAAGATCTAAACATTAAAAAAGAAACACTAAATCTCCTGGAAGAGAAAGTAGGAGGAGCGCTTGAAGACATAGGGGTAGGCAAAGAGTTCATGAATAAAAATCATATCACATGGGTAATACTTGAAAGAATTAACAACTTGGACCACCTCTTATTGAGAAGTTTTTGCATGTCAAAATAAATTACCAACAAAGTGAAAAGGAAACCCACAAATTTCAAGAAAATCTTAAATAATAAGCACTCCAACAAAGGACTGCTCTCTAGAGTTTATGAAGAACTAAAAATCATTAGGGACCCTTAATTTAATTAACCAACCCAGAAATGGGCATCTGAGATGAACACACACTTAAAATTAAAGAAGCAAATAAATATATGAAAAAATGCTCCACATCACTAGCCATCCATGAAATGCAAATTAAAACAACACCGAGATACCATCTCACCCCAGAAAGAAATGCTATCTTAAAGAAATTAACCAACAACAAATGTTGGAAAGGCTGTGGGGAAAAGGGAATTCTTCTCCACTGCTAGGGGGAATATACACTGGTGCAACCATTATGGAAATCAGTGTGAAGACTCCTTAAAAAACTAGGACTGGAAAACCCATTCAATTCTGCTATCCCCCTACTGGGAATTTTCCCAGAGGAACTGAAAACATCATATCATAGTGATATATGTGTACCTATGTTTATAGCAGCACAATTTGTGATAGCCAAATCTTGGAAACAACCAAGATTCCCATCACTTGAGGAATGGATGAAAAAGATGTGGTATTTTTATATAATGGAGTATTACTCAGCTATAAAGAATGATAAACTTGAAACATTTATATTTAAGTGGATGCCACTCAGAGATATACTCATAAGTGAAATAAACTAGACCCACATGTGTAAATATCATATAATCTCCCTAGTATAAGAACTCAAAAGAAGAAATACAAATAGAAAGGTATAACACAATTGAAAGGAAAGAGAGATGAGGAGAGGGCAAGGAAAATAGCTGGGAAACATGACAGGGGCGAAGCCATACATTTATACACACAAGATGGGTAAGGCAATGATCCTGAGAAACATCAGCAGGTTTTTGAAACTAGCAGTTAAGTGGTAGGATTCTCACCCTGACTAACTGTATATGCTGATACCTGTGAACCAAGCAACTGCACTGAACATAGCAATGTGATATAGAAGAGTCACGCTTGGAATGCCTGCCATTCTGGTCTTCTAAATATGTACTTCTTGTCATGACATACCAGTTATTACCTACTGTCTCTCAAGTAAATGTCTGTTTGTTTGTTTAAAAAAAAGGGTAATAAATGAAAAAAAGACAGAAAAAAAAAGTCACAGGACTGTCCTACTACAATGCTATATATAGTTAGAGTTCTAAATTTCTGTATAAATATATGTAATTGTTTATTCATATTCTTTAACTATTTTTCATTTTTTAAATTTTTCTCCATATTCTATAGGGACTTAAAATTTAACATGTCAATACTTGATGGAAAATACCTGCTCCATGTTATCCCTAAGATGTTTGATATTCAGACAGACAGTGAGGTTAAACCCAACTGCATATGTTGTAGGGTAATAATAACCTTCTTTTCTGGAGAATTAACAACCTCAGTTTGCAGAACAAAAATTAGAGAAATAGAAGGGCTGCAAAGACAGCCAGCATTTTGACCCTAGCCTTTCAAGGTCAGCGAAGACTCAGGATATAGGAGAGCCTATACTGTAACATCATGTAACTCAGTTGTGTCCCAAATTTTCTGATCAAAGAGATTATGGGGCCACAGAGCAATGTGATCAATGATGTAGAATGTGCCTAAGATGAGTCACATGGAGAGAAAACATTCTCTCAGGCTTATTGGTCAAGCACTGGCCATGACTCATCCACATGGCTGACACTGACAAAGGATTTACAAACTGCAGTACAGGGTTACAGGATAAATCCTGAGGGGATTTGACTGACCTTATCAGATACAAAAGTTACATTTCTTTTTATATAGGTCTTGCTTTATCTTAGTCTTAACCATCCATCAGAAAAATATAAAAAAAACAAGGTATATAAAGTAAAGCTATATTAATATGCTGAGCTGTGAAAGGCTCAAGTCAACAACTTCTGTGGATA
>NW_004524583.1:6389789-6396588 GCF_000260255.1 Octodon degus
TTTTGTACTTCAGGGAAAGGTCTACAGGGTGTTCAGGTTCCTACTACTAGATCAGACTCATAGTGATCTGCCTGTTTACAGCTTCCCAAGAGCTGGGATTACTGGCATGCACCCCCATGCCCAGTCTCAAGTGCCATCTCAGCGCCTCCCTGGAGTAGGGCCAGCACAGCAGACCTGGTGATGAAACTCCTGTCCCCTGCACCTGCTTGCAGGTGCTTTAGTCCACTGAGTTATTTGGATGGCTCTGAAATCCATAAATTTGAGGTCTTAATACAGTAGAGAAGCATTGCTAGGTAAGACAAATATAGCAATCTTTTTTAAAAAATGGAACAGTAGCAAAAGATATTGGCAGGAATTGAATTTTGTTAAGACTTTGACAAGTGCCTTGTCTACTAACATGCCAGTGAGTTTTTTCTCTTTTGTTTTTGAAAGATTTTCTACTTCTTTCCGTTTAGGAAACTTGGGAGAACAATTATTTTTTCAGGTCAGGAATATTTCACGATCCTCTATGTTCCCTAGAACTGTGGAAGATGGAGAGAATGTTACATGGTGAATAGAATTGAGGAACATCCCTCTCCTGAAGGCTCCCAATCAAGTTCAATTCAGAGTTGGTTTGGGCAGAGATTCAGTGATTGATGTTATTTGTAGAAATATTAACTATTTTCTACCATATGCAAGTTTCCATTAAATTATGAAGAGAAGGTTGATAATATATAGAAAAATCTTATCTGTTCTGGCAGAAACTGTCATTTGTTTTGAACTGAGTTTTATTCTCTCTCTCTCTCTCTCTCTCTCTCTCTCTCTCTCTAGGGTCTGCAGGGTCTCACTAAGCAGATCAGACTCCTAGCAATCCTCCTGTTTTCAGCCTCACAAGCTCTGGGATTACACTTGAAGGCACCACGCTCAGTCTCAATTGCCATCTCATCGCGTCCTGGGGGCTGGGCCAGTTTAGCACACTGGGGATCGAACCCCTGTCACTGTGTCTGCCTAAGCAGGTGCTTTAACCCACTGAGCTATCCAGCTCACCTTTGTACTAGGTTTTTTTCTTTTTCCTATTTCCTTTAAAATAAATCTACTGATTTAGGCAACAATGAATAAACTTACCACTCAAGATGATTTTTCATTTTTAAAACATTTTAAAATTAGTTTCTTCCTTTTAATCTTTTAATTTTCCTTCCTTTCTTAACCCCCTTCTCCTTCTTTCCTTCTTTTCTTCCTTCTCTCTTTACCTCCTTTCTTTCTTTCTTTTCTCCCTCCCTTCTTTCTTTTGTTTTTTTCCTTTTTATTTCTTTGAGATGGGTTCTCTTTATATGCCTAAGCTGGGGCCGGGGAGATGGCTCCGTAGAGTAAGCACTTCCCTGGCAAGCACAAGGGCCTGAGTTCAATCCCCGGTTCTGCCAAAAACAAAACAAAACAACAACAACAACAACAACAACAAAAGACCCAAAATATATGCCTAAGCAGTCCTTAAATTCTTGATCTGTTTGAGCCAGCCTTCCGATCCTAGGGTTATTATAGTCATGTGCCTCTTACCCACACAAAACAAGGCTAATTTTCTTATAAACCCGAATATGCTATATATTAACATGGAATAAATATGAAAAGCATTTTAGCTCTATTTGCCAGCAGAAAAATAAGACTAGAGTTTGTTTCTGGCCATGACTCTGGAAATAGGTTCAATACAAGCAACAGAAATATTCACTCAGAGCTTTTAGATTTTGTGTATCACTTAGTTGATTACTAATGCAAAACATCACAAAATGTGTGTGTTTTTTTTTTTATTCTGGAAGGCAGATTTAGAATCTTTCAAACATAATAGAGATTTCCCCTGAAAAACAAAGTATGATTATTCAGAAACTTGTTAATATATTTATTTTGAAAATAACCATTTAGCTAAGTGGCTATGTATTTTTTTTTTTGAAAACCTCCAAGTGTCAGTAGAATAAATGAGATTGACTCCTTTCATGTCTACAGTCTCTTAGAAAATATGAGGGTTCATTTAATCTGGTAAAAGATTAATCTTAAGATTGGAACAAAATACAACAATAATTCATAAACATAGTATTTTGCCATTAGCTCAGTTGCATGAATTTGTGTATGTGTTATACAATAACTTGTTTTAAATTATCTTAATAGCACCAGATGCTTAAAGAGATTTTGAGACTTTATCTTATTTTTTTTCTTTCTTTTTTTTTTTTTTTTTCTTTCCGTATTTAGGACAGGGTCTACAAAGTGTACAGAGTCTCAGTATGTAGATCGAACTCATAGTGATTCTTTTGTTTTCAGCCTCCCAAGAGCTGAGATTACGGGTGTGTGCCACCACACCCAGTCTCAATCGCTGTCTCAGTGCACCCTGAGGGAGGGGCCAGCACTGCATGCTGGGGATCGAACCCCGTCCACTGCACTCTGCCTGAGCAGGTGTATCCTTCTTTTCTATCTAGAGAATCAGTCCTCTGATAGCATTTTCATAACCGTCTTATAATTATCCTCCTTGTGAGTATTTTATCCTCCATACCAATCATGAACATTTCATGCCAAAGTTAATTTTATTAGCCTCACTATCTCTACTGAGGTTGGAACAAGTTATCTAGTTTATTTCCTCTGTGGCCCAGTGACTACTCATTCTCCAGGGAAGAGATGTGTCATCCTTTGTGCTCCATGATAACAAACTATACTCTTACCTGTGACATTTCATTAGCCAGCAGCTATCTTAGTATTTTGCCATGCACTGAGTTCATGTACTCAGCATATGAGTGAAATGGTAAAACATGAGCTTTTAAAGAATGACCTGTTTAAGGGCTGGCAAGATAGTTAAGCAGACTTGGTGCCCGCATAGGCAAGAGCAGGGACTGGGGTTTGATCCCTGATACCACATGCTGCACAGGCCCTGCCCCCGAGCACGCTGAGCCAGCAACCGAGTCCAGGCGTGGTGATGCATGTCTATAATTCCAGTGCCGGGAGGCTGAAAACAGGAGGATTACTACGAGTCCGAGCTGTATGGTGAGACCCTGTACCAAATACATAAAGAATGACCTGTTTTATGTTAAAACAGAATATTATCTGGTGTTTACCTATGAACTCTGGAATAAAATAAAGCAAAGGAAATGTTGCCCCAAGGACAATGACTATTTTGACCATTTTCCATTGTTTCATTTAGTCTATTGCTTTGGGTCAAGGAGATAGAAGAAATGAAGATAGTAAGTCACATTTTCAGAAAAGAAAGGATGACTATAATTTAGTTATTCTGAGAGCTCTTTGTCCTGAAGGAATGTACCATGTACATCATCACAAAATCTTCTCTACTTCCTTATGAACTCACTCCCCTCCCACCATGAATCCTAACTTTGGGATTCATTTGGGTGTCTCTAAAGGTTAATGAGCTATTCTCAACACAAAATAACTCTCAGAGAGCCTCCTGGCACGTGCAGAGCTCTGGGTAGCTAGGAGGATGGCAGCCATCAATTTTGATTCAGACCAGGTCAGTAGCAGATGAAGGCTCTTGCCTCTTAACAGCTGTTCAGTGACCTCTGTGAAATGAGGTGGTGGCTGCCATCCAGGTACTGGACAGCTGTCACCCTCACAAAAAGCATCACTGCAATTGGAATTAATTGGCTTTCTTGCAGATGCCTCCACAGGCAACTCATTTACTCTGGTTTTCCTTTTTTCCTCCTTTCTGCCATCTTAATCTCCCCTTTCCTCTTCATGTTTTTGCCCTTTTTTGCTCCTCCTTTCCTTTCCTTTCCTTTCCTTTCCTTTCCTTTCCTTTCCTTTCCTTTCCTTTCCTTTCCTTTCCTTTCCTTTCTTTTCTCTGCCTACCGGTAGGTGGCCTGAGAAAAAGAACAGCCTCTACTCCCGAGGGGAGGAAGGCATTAACACCTGGGATGAAGATCCCTGCCAGCTCCTGCCTAAAGAGGGAAGGACTGTCGATGAATGCTCTCGCCTCACACAGCGCCGCCCTCCCTGACTCAGTCCTGAGCTGCTTTGCCCAAGGTGTGTCAGAGTTGACTCTGAGATTGTGTATTTTATCCATTGAGCTTCTCCTTTCACCACTGGGCAGGGATCATAGCTGCTTGTGCAGAATGGATGGGCCTACGGGGAATTGAGTGATTCAGTAGTTGTATAAAGCTTTCATCGTAACTCCCTTTCAGGCACAACCAGAACTCGCTAGGGGCAGAAGCTTACATGGACTTTGATTCTTTTGTCTGATAAGAGCTGTGCTATTTTGGGGGCACAGGGTTTTCCAATACCTATATTCCTAACATGATCTTCTCCAGTCAGTACACCTGTCCTTTCCAGATATTTTTGGATTTACAATGTCATTGTTTTTATGAAGTAAAAATGAAACCTCATTTTTGTTATGCATTTCAACAAATCATTTGAATTAGAAGGAATTAAATTCTATGAAACTAAGATTGTTTAAAAGTCCATGGCATGAATTGTTAACTTCTTGGGTGCTCTGTTACTCTTCCAGATAAGAATAAAGAAGTAGTGCTGTCTGCCATGCTGGAAAATTTCTATTCAGCTTTCAAGTCACCCAACTTCATTTGCTCAACCTCAATTTAAGAGGCAAGGAGAAGAAAGCAAGACATGTCATGTGTTATTTTTCCAACCAGAGAGTGGTAATGGTAGGATGTGATGCTTTCTTACTATGGAAAGAGAAAAAATTAATCATTTTTACAGTGGTTCTGTACTAATTTAAACCCAAAAGCATTTTGCTCTGGCCTCTCTGATTTTGGCATTTAAAATCTGTGTACAGCATTGTGTGGGGAAATTCAATTGACATGCCACATGTTGGTTTGCATTTAACTCATTACAATATTGATTGCTAAGAACACTTACAGGACCAAGGAGATATCCAAGCCTTTTAAGTGGTCACATGACAACCAGGCCAGAAGCTTGAGTTGGGGCAATATTAGACAGATATTAAATCTCAGCTATCTTTTGCAATTTAGAAGATATAATTCCCCAGGAGCCACTTTCAGCAAGAAGTTTGACCAGAGCCCACAAAACAGTCATTAAGGAGAAAAGAGTGATTCAGATCTGGGAAAATATTCCACACCAGTGAATTTCCAATGGTGCTGATCCACTTTCATCTTTTCTATGGTGGGAAAAATCATGTTTATGATTATTTTCTTATTTAATGAGTATAAAAGTACTTGAGATCAAAGTACTAAATGTTGTTAGTAGTTATAACAAGCAATTTTTAAAGCAAGTATGAAGAAAAATAGTTGTGAGGAACTTTCATTTCTTAGACATTCTGTCTAGAAGAAGAATGGGTTTTGGCTTTATGATTAATTTATTCATTTAGAAAAAAATGACAAGTACCATGACCAGGTTAGCTACATTCCTATTTACTCTACTTTAAAAAAAATACTTATATACTTCTGATTTCAAATAGAAAAACAGTATGAACAAACAGCCCCTGAAAGTGTCAGGATTCTGACTTATAATGATTTATATGATGAATGTGCATGACACATTGCAGGTAAAAAGAAAATGTCTCATGAATATCTACTAATCCTCCTTCTTAGCTGTCCATTTCCAAGCAGATCTCAGTCCTTGAGAGCCAAGGACAAGTGAGGGAAAATTGGTGTATATTTGTTCAAGTCTCCCCTCAACGGATCTCTGGTTATCTGTTTTGAAACTGTCTCATTGTTATTCGTTTCTCAATAAAGTTAGTAAAAAAAAATTAATTCCAATAAGGAAAAGTGGATGTCTGAGGAGTGAGATTTTAAGGTCAGGCAGCGAGTGAAAACATCACTCCTGAGTCCACAGCTACCCTTGTCACAGCTGCCTAAGCCTTCATTGGCATGGCAGCCTTCCCATCCACCGGCTTTTCACTTCTTTCTCTTGTCTTTTTTTTTTAATCTTCTCTTAATGACATTGAGAAGTTTATTTATATATATACATTTCATTTAGTCACAACACATGTTAGTCCTAGGGTAACTTTCTCATGTGTGGTGTATGTTAATTTTTCCGGCTTCTCAAGTCTTCTCTAAAAATTTACTCCATGGACTATAAATGTAATATTTACAATGGAATAAGCTGATGATAACGGTAAAGACATCATACTGTGAGGGCTGATGCATCCTTGGGAGGGGCCATGCACAAAGCCCCCCCATGTCTTACAACTCCAGGCCACTCCCCTTGTGTGGTATTGTATGTGGATGGCTCCCCAGAGTGGAGCAAGCCATAGGTCCATGTATTCCTGCATTCATTCATTCATTCATTCATTCATTCATCCATCCATCCATCCATCCATCCATCCATCCATCCATCCATCCATTAATTCAGAATATCCTTAGTGAGGTGAAAGTTAGCTCTAGCTAACAGGAAGCTCCAGATGCTGCACATGGTTCTGAGGGCTGGAGATACAGCAACAAACAGAGTGAATGATAATCCCTCAGCATACAGAGCCTGAAATCCTGTCCTTTGCTTATTTTTTTGGAAAGAGAAAAAAAAATGCCCTGCCATCCAAACAAAATGTAGTTGTATACAGAATTTAGCCCAAGGGCCACCAATGAATGGCTCCTCCTTTAACCTTTAAATTATTTCTGTGATCTTGCAGGTTTTGGCCACAGGGACAAAATATAGCAATAGACTGACCACAGATTTACACCCACTGCTTAGTGCATGCTTAATGAGAGCTCTGTGTACAGAAAAAATGCAGCTAATGAATTTTCAATTAAAATTTTACACTCCTTCCCAGGGTCTACACTGACCACTCCTTTTTTTTTTTTTTTTTTTCTAAGAATATTTATTTATTAGAGGTGATTTGTTAGGTATGGGAAGAGGAAAA
>NW_004524583.1:6396688-6397746 GCF_000260255.1 Octodon degus
GGGACAAAATATAGCAATAGACTGACCACAGATTTACACCCACTGCTTAGTGCATGCTTAATGAGAGCTCTGTGTACAGAAAAAATGCAGCTAATTAAAATTCAATTCAAATTATAATCTCCTTTCCAGAGTCTACGCTTACCACTCCCTTTTTTTTTTTTTTTTTTCTAAGAACATACAATTATTAGAGGTGATTTGTTAGGTATGGGAAGAGGAAAACTAGAATGAGAAGGGGGTCATGGCATTGTGCCAAAGCCTTGCCTGCTTAACTCTTACGGATATTATTAGGAAAGTCACTGAACCAACCCACAGTCTGCTCTTAACCACCTGTATATTTGATTAATTGTTTTCAAGCAAAAAGGAAGATTCACTAAAGTTTCAGGAGTTGCTCTAATAAAAAAAAAAGCTGCTGGATTTAAAGGGCTCTCTCTCAATTTTTCAGTTTTATGGCATCTTCATGTCATTCAATGAAAAGTATTAATGTGATGTGCATAGAGGCAAAATAGAGCTAACGAGAATATCTGGCCACCTACTTCCTTTCATGTCTGGAGGGGTTTTGTTGTTGTTCCGTATGAGAAGCTTCAGTGAAATCAAAAGAAAGCTTGTATTAGGTTTCTGCAAACAGCTTTAGAGAAGTCCTCTGGTGATTCTCAAATAGTTTAAAAGTTTTCCACCTCACAACTCATTTTGCATTTTCTTAAATAAGATTATGACTCAAAAATATTTAAAGGACCCAGGTAACAAATCTGGTAGAGGGACAGTCATAGTATAAAGATACAAAGTTTGCATGTAAACATGCATACATTCCAAGAAGGTGAGCAAAGACCCCTGGGATTGCTCTTTTTTCTCTTCTACCTTCCTGCCAGGATTCTTTTTTCTAAGCCCCTGATAAATTAATAATAATAATGATAATCAGAAGAGAGCATAACCATATTAATCTACATATTATATTAAAGTAGTTTCCCTAAAGTTTAGAAGTATTTCCTAAAAGCTGTCAAAGGTCTCTCTCTCTCTCTCTCTCTCTCTCTCTCTCTCTCTCTCTCTCTCTCTCTCTCTCT
>NW_004524583.1:6397846-6424075 GCF_000260255.1 Octodon degus
TCCCTAAAGTTTAGAAGTATTTCCTAAAAGCTGTCAAAGGTCTCTCTCTCTCTCTCTCTCTCTCTCTCTCTCTCTCTCTCTCTCTCTGTCTCTTTCTCAATCACAAAGCTAAATTCCACTGTCTCTCCCCCACCCCTTTAAAAAAAAAAAAGTTGTCGAGTTTTGCTTTTCTATTCACTGCAGTCCTAGCCAAAGTAAAGCCCTTTTTCTCAATGACGTCAAGATCTTTAGCAAGATTAGGCTTTCATTTCTCTATTGCAGCAATTAGCCAGGGAATGTATAAAAGGCTTCGGGAGACTCACTGGGCTCCAGAGGGAGGCACTTTGCACACAGACAGATAGCAGGAAGGAGAAGCCAGAGGGAGTAAGCGCAGGACCCAGTCGCTCCTGGAGAAGGGAGAGAGAGAGACAGGCTGGGAGAAGAGGAACAGAAAGAGTGTATAAAACGGAGTAAAGAAAGAAAAAAAAAAAAAACTATCACTAAAACACATTTTTAAAACTCTAGCAGTTCAAGAAAGAAACAGGCTACGTTCAAAGAACATAGAGACAATGAAAAGCTAAGGAAAATTTTGCAGTCTCTTCCACAGTCTCATAGGTGCTTGGAAATGAAAGTAGAACAACGTGTCTTTAACGGACTCTGACAGGGGTAACTGGATTAGGGACGGGTGCGCCAGTTTCTTTCTTTCTTTCTTTCTTTTTTTTTTTTTTTTTAACATCTTAAATCCTGAAAAAAAAAAAAAAAAAAAAAAGGCAGCAGCTCGGAATTGAATGAATTGATGGGCACGCTCCAACTGCTGGGCTGGAGAGACTGAGCTTGGTCGTGCCATTTCTGCTTCTTTGAAAGAGGAGACAACTTGGGCTTCCTTTTAATTTAGTTTTCTCCTTCTCCCCCCACCCCCAACCTTCCTCCTTACCTCCCCCACCCCCTCTATCACCACCCCTCTTTTAAATAAGAGGGTGAAGGGGAACCAGAGCGCACAAGGGAACTGACTAAGGAGGCAGAGAAGATGGGTATCCTCAGCATAGACTTGCTGATCACACTGCAGATTCTGCCAGTTTTTTTCTCCAACTGCCTCTTCCTGGCGCTCTATGACTCGGTCATTCTGCTCAAGCACGTGGTTCTGCTGCTGAGCCGATCCAAGTCCACTCGCGGAGAGTGGCGGCGCATGCTGACCTCAGAGGGACTGCGCTGCGTCTGGAAGAGCTTCCTGCTCGATGCCTACAAACAGGTGAGCTGTGCCCACGAGGGCTTCACCTAGGTCAGCGGAGCGAGGCTCGCAGGCTGGGGCCTGGGGGCGCTGGGGGCTTTGAGCAGGAGCAGTGGAGCCGTCTTGGGGGCCTGCCTGGTGCTTCTGTCCAAGTGAGCCTCTGTGGTCACTTGTACACCTGTTGTACAGGTTAGGTTTAGTAGTGACAGATATGCTGCCGTAATGATGCTGTGTGACCTAACAAGGAGGCTTTTAAAAATAAAAGTTATTACCATACTTTGCCATGACTTTAGAGAGTTTGTACCTGTAGAATGATGTTGGGAAAAGACAGAAAAAGGAGGAGGAGGAAGAGGAGGAGGAGGAGGAGGAGGAGGAGGACAAGGACGAGGACGAGGAGGAGGACGAGGAGGAGATATCTATTCTGCCATTGGAAACTGTGATTTTGATGTTTTGTTTGGTGAGAGGCTAGGTAAGGTACATTGGGAAGGATAATTGAGGTGGCATTTTTGTTTTTCTTGCTAAAAAGAGTTTTACTTAAAACAGGTGACAAAGGACGGGGCACAGCAAGTGTGCTGAGGCACTGTATCTACTTCCTCCATTTCTGGTAGACAGAAGAGTTAATGAAACTGAGGCAAAGGTGCAGCCTCCTCTACACTGATCAGGGTTTGTGAGTCATTAGTTACTAGGTATCAATTTGCAAAAGGGAGCTCTGTGAACTGGCCAGCAGGAATCCAGACTTCCTAAAAGGAGCCCAAGTTGTTTTGTTCCTTCAAGTAAAAACAAGTCTTAGAAGGAACTAATGGGCCTATGTATCATTGCAGTCTTCTGCCTTGGACATCAGAACACTGCCTGCCTTATTGGGAAAAGTTGACCCCTCAGTTGCTCTCCAAAAATCAGTAGATGATTTTTGTTTCTAAGTTAAAAAGTCTGGTTCTCAGCCCTTTGGCTACTTAGGGGTTCTAGTATAGCAATTTCAGCTGAGATCTTCAGCAAAGAGGCAAAGAACAATTTGTCACCAGTCCTCTGTCACTTTGTGTCTCCCCCCCCCCATGGCACAGGATTCCTAAAGCCCCCCTGGGGTTAGGCAGAATGAACTCACTTGGTAAAATGTTGCTACCAATGGAGACAATCTTGGTTTTCTCTCACAATAGTGGGTGACCTTGCAAATGACCCCAAGGAAGCAGGTTTCAGAAGAATATTGAAGCCAGGTGTTTCATGAAGTGACACTTGTCCAACAAGCTGATGCTCAGAAGCAGAGCTAGAAACTCAGAGTAACAGAAGGGAAGGGTTTGAGACCTCTACAAGTAAACACTAGAAAAATAAAGCTAAGCACCAGTAAAATAAGAGAAGAATCCATGGAGGGATTGTTCTACTGAAAAATCAAATGTTCAAGAAGAAAATGTCTATGGTAAACTAGCTAAATTTGACTGTAATACATGTCTTCCTCATTAAAAGAGGGTCTGCATTTATTATCCTGAAGACATGTGAATTGTAAGACCTCATAGTTAATGGGGCTCCTCCTTGAGAATATGAATGGGTGCGCAAAGTCCTAATAATAAAATCTCATTTATGTAATACGTAAAGGCAAAGCAGAGCTAATAACCAAGGAGACCCTGAAATGATCACTCCTTGTTCACAAATGTGTATATTGGATGTGGAACTTTTATGTTTTGTTATAAGGATAAGAAACTCAGAGGCAAGAGGAGTATACAAGTATATAAATATTATTAATTAAAAAGTTTCCTCATTTACATCTATATTTTGTATATTTTAGCAGATTACATGGCAATGCAATGGCAAGAGGCTTGATCTCAGTGTATTCAACTTGTAGTTTTTTGAAAGATAATTGTCTTTTGCTGATGGAAAAAAAATCACTTCTTGGGAGAATTTTACTTATATGCATGTATGTCTGATGTGGATGCCATGTCTCATATCAATTATGGAAGCTCTGATGTCACTCACAACATTAAGTGAGGTGTTTTCCCATTAAGCAACTTACTGAGATAGAAATGGAAAAGCAAACACATGTGCCTACAACTTTTATTATTTACTTTTTCATTCATGTGTAGTGCTTCATTGTGTTGTAACAGCCTGTTGTTCACATTCCAGGAAATTGGGAAGGATGAGTGATTTGTTCGTTTTTTTTTTTTTTTTTTTCTTCTTACAGTGTATGGTTTGTTATTCTTCTCTAGTTCTTTGTCTCTGCCTACCAACTTTATTGGTGACCAAGTTCATGACTAACATTATTACGTTTGCTTTTAATGATTTCTAGACTAGCTGCCATGGGCTTCCCCAACCTCAGAAACTATATATCCAGAGACCACACTGGGCTGATTGGGTAACGCATGGAAAGGCTGAGGAGACTGAATTCTGTTTCTTTTCTGTCTCTAAGTATGGTCGGGAGGGTGGTCGCTGTGGTGGCATCTGAGGGTCACAGGAAACCTCTCAAACAGGTTGAATCACTTCGCTGAACACTGCTGTCATCTGTGCCACTGTCTTTGGGTGTGGGCATTTCTAGAGGCACTGGAGGAGGTTCTGCCTGAGATGGCATCACAGGGTTTCATAATCTTGACTTGCAGGGCTTGGAGTTTGCCTTCTCAGAAACAGTGTTTTCCAGGATGCAGGGTATGGCCAGGTGTAATAGAATTAGACCTGTCATTTGCTGCTCTTGCTTCTTGTTGTTGAGTGTCAGATACCTGGAAGGATATTGGGATACACTGGAATAAAAGGATGGTCCTTGTGTTCTATTAGGCAAGATGCAATGCTGAGCTGAAAGAGCAAAACAAAATGATCAAATGCATTCAAAGGTTGGAAGAGATTTAACACTGTAGTGAAGAGCAGGTGGGCTCTGTGTACACATTTTAAATAATCTAGAAAATTGTGAGATATTCTGAGGCCAATGCCAGATATGTCTTATTTAAATCTCTCAGTCAGTGTCATTGCATCCAGACCCTGAGTCCTGGTGCTAATATGGAGACTCAAATATATAACCAATAAGCAAACTGCCCTGTCTGGGAACCTGGCAGTTACCTAAATGAGGTGGAAAACTAAACACACAGTATAGATGCTGACAAGCATGTTAGTTTCTGCATAGTTAATACTGCACTGGAACCAAAAAATATATTCATTTAAACATATAATTTTGGTTTTTGAAAGGGTCTCTTTAACATTCTCGCTCTCTTCATTCACCTCAAGCCTTTTAGCGCTAGTTCCTACAATGGAAAAATGGCTCTCTTAAGAAAGAAACTGTCCCAAAAGTAAACAAAGAAGGCCACAACCAGAGCTTGTCTGTCACTTGGATAAAACATTGGGAAATGATAGGGCTTTGAGCTACATTTTCAAGGTACAAATCAAAAACAGAATAGCCAAAAAGCAAATAGAGCTCAGCAAGAGGGGGAGATGGCTTGTTCTTCAACTCTGATTTATTTGGCCGGTCTGAATACAGATGGTTAAGTCTCTGCTTAATGATTGTTTGGCCATGTTTCTAAGGACATTGATGTAGCCCGGTCATTATGTCAAAGAATCTGACACTTCCTGATAGTGAATAAAGCCACTTCCAGGGCTTTGGATAGCAAGAATTATGGGTAAGTCTTCTGTCACACACCCATCCCCCATTTTTATCATTTGTCTTGCTTTTTAATCCTGAGATTACATTACATTTTATCCAAAAGCCTTGATCAGGCTGTGGAGAAAAAAGGTTAGTAGTATATGCTCTGTTTCCAGCTTCCCTTGGTGAATGGTTCTTTTTTTCCCTCCTCGCCCTGCATTTCACAGTCCACACGCTAAAGCAGCATTACCCTTTTCCCTACGCACCAAGCACTGTCAGGGAAACGCATCCTGTCATTAAGGAATCACACTATACATGCACTGCATTTATGCTCATTTTCATATTTATAAACACGTCTACTGCAGCTTTTGAACTTGGCTCAGAGATGCCCTCTTATAAAAAATGCAAGGCCTTTATTGACCTCCTTTGTTGATGCTGTTGTGCTCAGGTTCATTGCAAAACCATAGGAAAGGACAATGGTGGGAGTGCAGTTGCGAGAGGTGAAAGTTAGTGATGACGATTATCACATTTTACGTATGTCCTTTCTGATCCTTGCTAAATAAAGGCACCCTTTGGGAACGTCGGAACTTCAAGACCAATTAGTGGAAATGACGCTTCTTGTGTTTGGGCATTAAATACTAGGCAGGGTTCTCTTTAGAGCGGCTAATGCTGGCAGGGAAAGAGGTACCGACCTAATTACTCTTCCGCAAGAGTGAAAAATGCCTTTTGAATGCCTCTTTGGCAAATATGTCTCATTAAGGACAAAAAACCAAACACAAACCCTCTAAGAAGAAGAAATTAAGATGATAGGTAACTTGTGGCCAGGAGACTTTGTGTGCCACTGTGGGAAATTAAAACAAAGTTTGAGAGTACCAGGGGATAACTTGTTTTTGTTGAGCTTCTTTCCTGCAGCCTAAATGTTATTATGGGACCAACTTTATTTTCCTCGTCATTTTGGCTCTGTGTCAGGGAATGCTTTGCTCCTGGGGAGAGCAAAGAATCTTCCATCATTGCAGACAATGTTGGTTCTCCCAGTCCATCCCAGCAGGATTGTTAACCAAGCAAACCAAGAAATTCTCCATCTGAAACTCTGTTCAAACAGGAATTTAGAAATTCTAGTCTAATAGAAATTTAATTTTCATGGTGATCAAATGGTAATATTCTTATAAAAGTTTTTTTTTGCTGCTATTGTTTATTTTAAACTTATATGTTCTTTCTCCTCTATTTTTGCAATAGATAGAAAGCACTCAAGGGCTTTATAGCTGTAGATAGTTGGTCTTCATTAGGTTTTGTAAAAATAAACACATTTATTTGTGATAGTATGCTTATCAAAGCAGACTACTGCTCTACTCGTATTTGGACTTCAGGAATACAGGTATTTGTTTTTTGCTTAGTTTTATTAAGGATATCAACTCTACCTATGCTTTCTCTCCTACTTGGTTGCTTTAAAAATAAAGATATCCCTTTATGACATTCTAGTTTATATTAAGGTCTTTTGCTGCTCAACAAAATAAAGAGGATTGGCCATGACTCTTTTATTTACTAACCAGTTAGGACAATCAAGATAATATCAACAACACTGGATTCTAAGCGTAGCAGTAGGCTGCATTTCCAAATTTGTCTGCATCAACAATCTTGTCTGTCACCTACATATAATTTATATTCACTGAATATCAATATTATTTAGAAGTATAAAATTCTTCACAGATCTAAGTTTATAACTACTATGTTTAATCAATGATTCATTCATAAAAGTTTGAAAAAACATTTTTTTCAGACAAACAAAATGTTAACACTGTACTCCAAAGGGTGTTGTACATTTGGCAGCTGCCCTAATTTTTAACTGTATTGTATTGGTCTCAAACTTTTCCGAGGCAAGGCAGTTTAAATTTCATAGAGGCTTCAGTGGCTAACTTGTTTACTGTCTCTAAGAAAGTAAGCTTTGAATTTCCAGGAAAATTAACTGGAGGTAAGAAGAGATCACCTGTCCTGAAGCACAGATTAGATTAATCAGTTGAACACTCTAGAACAGCACAAGGATCAACAGGATTCCTTGGGTCTGGCAGTCAGAGGCCTATTGATCAAGACCACACAATTGTTTGTAGGTTCGAACAATGACTTCAAAGTGCAGAAGGATGTTTTCAACTGCCACAGACCTACCTGTCTGTAATGTAGAGATTATTTTTCTCCCCTGTACAGGTTGCTTACTTAATGAGAGATCTTTGTAGCACACTCATCCAAATCTATTTAGGCCTTATCACTGCGGTTCAAAGGAGGCCTTCTGGAATCATTATTAGTATCTTAAGTAGGAAAGATCTAGGAGGTGATGGGAATTCTGTTCACCAGGAGCCACAAAGAAGTATCAAATAAAACCAAAGAGGAGATAGTTTATGCCCTTTAAATACCTCTGTTTAAGTGAAAGTATATTTGAGGGCCTTAAAAGCCAGTATTGTACAATAAAATAATGTGGTGAAAAGTGGCATAGTAGCTTTCTTCATCTTATATATTAGTCAAGAAAATTAGAAATTTCCCCTGGTGGTGACTGAAATCAAATAACATCAACAATTTTTTTTTGAAGAAAGATTATTATTAAGTTCTTTTTAAGAAATTTAACAGTACTTGTTTCAAAGCTACCTTACTAGTATTTTGTAGAAGGAATGAAAAGAATTTTAGTTCCTTGTCTATCGTTAAAATTAGTTATACAATAATATTTAGATAGAAACTTCTCAATAAAAGCCCTTGAGTGCTTTATATCTGTTTGGATTATAGCATCTTCAACAATTTGCTTCAATTGGTAGTGGTGTTATATGTGGAGGTATTTATATGAGGAAAATAAGTCTTTCCAGTTGAGAGTGTTTTGTAATATGAAGGATAGTGTGTAAAAATCAATTGTACTGTGGTGAGCTGTCCCTAATGTTATTGGCTTTGATTAAACCATTCTAGGGGAAGATGCAATTGTGTTAATTTGAACTGAAGTAATTGGTTCTTTTATGTTGTTTGTGTTTTATTATCAGTTTATAGATGTAAAGGCCACAAAATTTCTTTCATTATTCTGTGTTCGACTGTTTAAACCATGTTCCAAGGGAACACACAGAAAACTGCTCTCTATACTTCTTGTACCCTAATGTTTTATCATTTAAAGGAGCTCGCTAATAAATTTTATGATAGAGAAGTATGTGGTTCGCAGAAAACTGCCAGTGTCTTAGATAAAGGGGAAAAACAAACAGAAACACATGGGAAATAAGAAAATGACTAAAATTAGGATTCTAGAATAATTATATTTTTGTTTGTCTGTATTTGTCAATGGAAATTGTAAGGCTCTGAGCATCAGAACCATAATGTAAACCACAGTGCAGGAAACCTCCAGGAAAAGTATCAAACTGAGAGGATCATATGTATCTTCTGAGGAGCATTTGTTTATATTTAGCACACAGTTTCCCAAGGGAAGGTATATTCTGTTTCATGTGCTGTGGTGGGCGTGTCCAAGAACAGCACAGGATACAGTCACACAGTCTCTTAAAGAGCTCTTTTCTTTATTACTTTTCAATAACCACCCAGCCTAAGAAGACAGGTGTCATTATTCCAATACTACAGATGAGAAAGCAGTGGAAAGGTTGAGTGGGGCTAACCCTTAGAAATAGTGCATTTCAGGTTTCTAGCTTTGGCCACAGAAGGAGCCTATTTACCCTTATCGATTAAATAACCTAGCAGCATGCATGGAGAACCAGGTCTTGCATGCCTATTTAGAGTTGAAAAGGAGGCAGGATGTCCCAAGCCTCGGATAATTTTTCTGAAAGTCAATCATTTGCTTCTAAACTTTTTTTTTTTTTGCTTCTAAATTTTAAAAGAAAGGCAATCATTCATTATATAATGCTTGCTAACTATTGACCTCAAACTAGGTATTAAACAGTATCTGTCCCAACTTGATTATGAAGAGTTGCTGCCATTGCTTCAATGATGAAAATAAATACCTTCAGCCACTATACAGAATAAAAATACTTTTATCTCTGACCAGACACCTTAGTATTCAGATTGCCATATCTTCTAAAGGAAATACCATCTTTTGTCAACCAATGCTATCTATTTAGAGTGAATTGAAGCAGCAATATGTTTAATGTAGTATTCTCTCTTTTTCTGTCATCTTTTTCCATTATCAGGTGAAATTGGGCGAAGATGCTCCCAATTCCAGTGTGGTGCGTGTGTCCAGTCCTGAAGGAGGTCCTAACAGTGGAAACAGTGTCCGGGAAAAGACTGTCGATGGAGTCCAATGCCACCTTCTTGACTTTGCCAGTGCTGAGCGCCCACTGGTGGTCAACTTTGGCTCTGCCACTTGACCTCCTTTTACCAGCCAGCTGCCTGCCTTCTGCAAATTGGTGGAAGAGTTCTCCTCAGTGGCTGACTTCCTGTTGGTCTACATTGACGAGGCTCATCCTTCAGATGGTTGGGCGGTACCTGGGGGATCCTCTTTGTCTTTTGAGGTGAAGAAGCACCGGAACCAGGAAGAGCGATGTGCAGCAGCCCATCAGCTTCTGGAGCGTTTCTCCTTGCCGCCCCAGTGCCAAGTTGTGGCTGACCGCATGGACAACAATGCCAACGTAGCCTATGGGGTAGCCTTTGAACGTGTGTGCATTGTGCAGAGACAGAAAATTGCTTATCTGGGAGGAAAGGGCCCCTTCTGCTACAACCTTCAAGAAGTCCGGCGTTGGCTGGAGAAGAATTTCAGCAAGAGATGAAATATAGATTAATTGCTTAAAGGTGTGATTGTAATAGAGCTATTATTTTTAAAAAAAACAATGTGTAAAGGAAAGGACTTTAAGAATTGAATCCACTATTTCCATTGAGTCCCACGCCTCACTGAAAGACAGGAATTTACGTCTCAGAAGAAGATAAACCTCTAACATCTCAGTACTTCCTCCAGTACTCAAATGGCACTGGGCTAAACAATAGCTCCATTACATCTCTTTTGAGTGAAAAGATCCAAGTTAGAGAGGAAGGAACTCTGATTCAGTATGTATGTGCTCTAACTTGAGAAATGAGTGATGCTTTCTTTGGGACCAGAAGAAAATAGTTACTATAGTAATAACTGTGTTAGAGAAGCTGCTGTCTACGTTAAGATAAAGCACATTGCCTAGGCTTTAATCAGTGTGGTAGAACTCAACTGGGAAATTCTGAAATCCTTACTTATAATGCACCCTTGAGCCCAAGCCATGTGGACTTTGAAGTTCATTGCGTTCGAGTAGTTCTAGCCATGCAGTTCTCTGCGCCAATCTACATAGCCCAGAATTCACAGATGTATTTGTGGATACCAAGAATGATCCCTCCACCTGAAGGTTAGAATAATTATTTGAAATCTGAGTTACTTACTAAGAAGATGTGGAAAGTATTAGAAGAAAATCAAATTGGCAAGCTACAAAAGAGGAAGCAGAAAGATTAGGAAGCTTCATAGTGTTTCACCTTGAAACTAGAGAAAGAGATTAATTTGCTTACTACAGATACATAGGAACATATACAAGGTAGACATATGGCAACAAAGTATGACATACTCCTAGATTGAGGAAGAAAGAGAGACTTACAGGAGGAAAAAACCCTCACATTTACATATTTGAACTAGTGAGATAGTTTAGAAATAATTCTTAATGAAACATGTATGTGGTCATACATTTTTAGTGGGTGAATTATCCCCTATTATAATGATGAAAGGAAAAACCAGTGGTTCTGGTGGCACTGGTCTGTTCCTCCCCAGTTCCTGCAGTCATTTTATGGGTTCACTCACTGAAAGTCTCACTTTCTGCGGCAGTTGTTGTCTCTGGACAACTGAATGCTGAGCTGAAGTTGTGGGAGACAGGCATGCTGGCCACTCAGCTGTCTCCTTGTTTTCCTTCCTATAACCTAATGTAAGTGGAGTATAATGAATGATAGGTACAAGCACACACACTTTCTTCACTTGCAAAATAGAAGAAGTATTTTGGGCTTTTCAGGTAATTTTGTAGGCTTTGATGCAAGACCATGTTAAAGGAAATTTGGTAAAATGGAATTTCTATTGGCATCAAAATTCACAATTGCATCTTTTTTTGTCTTGTCAGCTGTGAGTTAATAGATCAAAGCCCCAATATTTTGATTATTATATATTTAAAATAAAAATAATAGTTTTACCAATAAATAATACCTGAATATCATAATCCTTAAAAGGATAGACCAATCAGTCATGTATTACAAGTTTTAAAAAGCTGAGTATACTACCAAATCACATATGGTTGTACATTAAAATAATAAAATCAAAAGTTCTTATAGTCACACTATTAATGAGTAAATCATAAAACTAATCATAAAAAGATAATCTCAAGGTGAAAATAAATTAGTTGGCTCAAATGAGAAAAAAATGTTAGAACTGGTTTACAAGAATTAGAAGTATACTTTTGTGGAGCAACAAATCAGTGATAGCGCTAGCTAGTATATTGTGTAGACATTAAAGCTTCACTGTGACTAATTTTTTATAGCAATGCCCAAGTTTTCCAATGTTTTAAGTTCTGTTTAGGAAAAAAAAAAACCCACAAAGCAACAAAAGGAGTTTCAATAGTGTGATGTTATCTAATGAATTACTATAAAATTGTATTGGGAATAGATTCTGTGTGTGTGTGTGTGTGTGTGTGTGTGTGGTACCAGGAATTGAACTCAGGACCTTGCATTTGCCAGGTAGGCGCTGTACTGCTGAGCTATCTCCTGGGCCCCAAGAAAGGATTAGTGCAAATTCTTCTACTGTTAAACTCTATAGTCAAGGCTTATCAGTGGCTTCCCTTGATTTTTATCTTCACAATGGTGTTGAGATTTGTTTGGTACTCTATGGAAGTGAAATGAAAAATTGGTTATTGAATGCCCACATCACCGTCCTTGAAGCTCCCTTGCATTCTGCACATGTGATAACGGAACAGGACGTCAGAGCAGCTGGTGGGGGGGGGGATGAGATTTGCCTAACAGAATGCTATTTGTCTGGGCAAAGTGTGGTGGAAAAATCACCCAGTTGTGCTATGTTTTTGAAGAAGCAGTAGGTTGTATATGTGTGCACACAGGCAGTTCTCCTTGAGGGTAGCCCAGTGGAGGCATGAGGTGGAGGAAGCAAATACTCAAAGATGTAGACTGACTGTTGAGGGGAAAGACATGTTCAGTAGAACATGGAGAAATCCTGGAAGAATTGTGGAAGGGAAAGTGGAGAAACTAGATCATAAAAGCTCAGGAATTCTACAATATATAGATTGGATTGGTCTTATCAGGATCATGATAAAGCTATAATTATGTAACCTATTTGTCTCAACATAAATTTTTATCATTTCCTATGATAAGCCTTTTAAAAAATTGACAAAAATTTGTTGAGATAGAAAAAAATCAATGCTTAGCTGATATGCTTAATGAAATTATATTTTTAACACCCCCCAACTATCATGTCTTTTGTAAGGTATTTTTCCTTGAAGAATTATAATTTTAATTCTGAGAAGGAAAAAGCAAATATAAAGCTCTGAGTTCATTTTCTTAGCACCTAAACATTTCCTGCTGTAGGCTGTGTTTATATGAAACTATCTGTTTAGCCTTCTAAGCTGAATTTGCTTATCTAGTATTGAATTAGTTTCCAAGAAATTTTAGGTATTATCATAGTATCTGGATTTATTCAAACATTTAGTATTTGAAAGATGCCATGAGATGATGAAAATTATTTTATTTTGTCACTCACAGAAAGTATTAAGGGGATTTATCATGACTTCCTTGAATGGGCATGAGTGAAATGCACGAACAGTAATGCAGAAGTGTATCATGAAGCTAATAAATGTAACAGCTGCAGAGAGACAACCTAGTCACCTGTCTTACTTTGCATAGCTGAAGTGGCAGCTATTTTCTGATTTTCTTTATTCACATTTTGAATCGTTTCTAAAATGATTTACTGATTTTTGGTAATATCAATTTCTGAGTGGTGTTTTGGTTTAGCTAAAATCTTTCCTCGTTAACCAAGAGATGTTGAGTCTCTGATCAGGGAGGGAAGAAAAAGCCACTTTGTCAGAATAGATTTCACAATTTTGCTTCCTGAATAAAAGTTATGAAATATAGAGAGTTCATGAGTGGAGGCTTCCTTGCTGCATGGAGTACCAGAGGGACTGGTAAAGATATTATTTATGATTTTGTAAAAATTCATATATGGATACAAAGTGCATTTTTGGCACAACTGGTAAACTTTAACTATAGCAAGAGAAATGTAGTAATTTTAGAGGGCTTCCTATTACATGAATCAGAAGAGGATGAACTAGAAATTTTTCCACCTGACTTCTGACTGATGGTTTGGAAAGTAAATTTAATTAATATCCTTTGGCTAGTGCAAAGGCCAGCATCTAGATACTGACTTCTGTCTATTGAAGGACTAATGAAAACCTTCACTAGCATTTAGAGCTTTCAGAACATGCCCAATGTCTCTGGGCAGGGGAGATTGACAATGAGTCTTAATTTCAAGGGCCTTTAAAATATGATATTATCAAAAATTACAACTAAAGTATAATTATGCTCTAGTGTTGCCTCTTTTGCCTTAAAAATAGAAATTAAACCCATTTTCATACACAGCTCCAGAAGGAAACATAAGTACCAATTGCTGTTCAGCTATGCAGCCTTCTTGGTCTTATTTGAGATCTTTTATGAATGGAAGGGACTGAGGCTGGGTGATCTAGGAAGTTGCTAAGAGGGAATAACTAGCCCAGGAGGGCTTGATCTACTGATTTAGAAAGATTTGAATGGAAACTGCTTATGGTTGCAAGAAGACTGCTGAGTGTCACTGAGTGACTTGAGAATGAGCAGAAACTGGGCCACTTCCTCATGCCCTGGGTTCCAGATAGCATGAGGAACAAGGTCTCAGGCTTACAGACCCATCTCTGTTCTCAGGTGAGTGTGACCCAACAGAGAGTAAATATGCACAGATATCCAAACAAGACTGCTCATGCAAGTCAGGGCTGGCTGCCTGTCTTGGGCAGCTACACCAGAGCTCCAGGGAGTTTATTTAATATTTACTGAAAATTTGGAGATCCAACAGATGTTTAATGAAGTCATTATTTTGGCTCAAACTTTCCTCCCTCTTTCTACCTTAAAAAAAAAAAAAAAAAAGCAAACAGGTAAACACATAAATGAAAGAAGCCCACAGAAAGGGGATGGGAAATTAAAAAAAAAAAAATTCTCTTAAGACTTCTCCAGACTATGTCACTCTCTGGTCAATGTGGTTTTTATGTGTGCTGCGAAGGGCAGAACGTGAAGATATAAGTATCCAGTACTTCATAACCAAAGCAATTAAAAGGTATCAGATAGGGAATGTTGGCCAGTTTTGCTTAGTTTTGCATCACATTATCACGGACTCACTAGCCCAAGGAATCGGCGCCCGAAGAGGGAGACTGAGATGTGCAGAGTTTACCAGTGTGCGAATGATAACTGCTAATGAAAGAGTCCTCGACTCAGTTAGTGGTTGGATGTAGTCACATTAGTTTGCCTCTCCCCATCTCTGTCTCCCGAGCAAGGAGACTACTCGGGACTTACTGCTGGGTACTGGGTAAATGTGGTGAGAATGTATGTGTGTATATCTCTGCTTTATAGTTGCAGAAAAATGAAATGTTTTGGAGATTATTGGTAAAAAGAGTGTTATTATATTGGTGCTGAGTGGTATGTGTGCTTTTACAATTTGTTCTTGTATTTTAATAAACTTGGAATAAAAGAATAGAGTTACTCTTTGGTTCTACTTGTTTATTTTTAAATCACTTTCTAGGCCTTGCCTTGGGCTGAAACACATTTGTGGTTGACAAGGGAAAGATAATTTATCATTCTACTATTTATTTCTTGGTCTTCATGGGCAAAGAAGCAGCCATGCCAGATTATTTTAATCACATGCTGTGTGCCAGAGCCTTCAAGGAACTCAGGACAAATTAAAAGAAAACCTTCAGATACTTTCCCTATTTATCACACACAGAATTCATGGAAAGGCGCCTCTATATGAGACTGTGGAGGACTTTGTTAGGGTTAGACCCCAGGTTTTGTAAGTGCAATAGAGAAACTTTCCAGGAAGTTGGAAGTTGGAAGTTGGTTAAAGCAACACACACATGCTCATACATACAACATACCACACACACACACACACACACACACACACACACCCATTTGTTATGCACTCACCAGAGCAATCAATAAGGATACAAATGTCAGGAAGGCTGGGGTCAGTTGAGAAGGAATATGTTTGTAAAGTGGTTAAATAGGTTTTTTGTTCACAAAGCCAGGAGATTTAACCACAGTATAAGTATCTCCTGAGATGCTGAATTTGCTAGCAACTTTTACCTGTAATATTACATTGATATTTCTAGCATCTTGTATAATATTCTAGGACTTTAATGGAAATTAAGAAAACCTTCGACCAAGTTGGGTTGAGTTGCAGCACCCTGTGGTAGGTGCTGAGTGATCTCCAAAAACGGTAGAAGTGATGGCTTCCTTAGGGACCCCATCGTAAGCTGATTAAAACCCTGCACATCATAGACAAACTCAAATTAGAAAGAAAAAGTGAAATTTATGGGATAATATAACTAGACCATGCAAACGACTGCGATGAAACTGCGCAGAAACAGCTGCACCCAAGAACTGAGAGGCTTTCAGTGGTTGGGAGGATCTTCTTTTGGGTTTCCATTTTTCCTGCCAGGCCAGTTTCTCCTTGTGTCTAGCAGGGGGAAGCTGCTGACTTACATCTGACTATAAATGGAGGAAAAGGAGTTTGGTCTTATTTCCAGGTAAGCACTTGGATTGGAGCAACCTGTGTAATATGTCTACTCTCCTGTCACCATCAGGATAGGGTCTGTTGCCACACCAAGAGGACAGGAATATTTAAAGGTATCACAAATTGACTTAATGACTTTTCTTTTTTATGAAGAATGAGACATATATATATATATATATATATATATATATATATATATATATAGTCTTTTTGTCACTAATGACATTGGATTCTTTAAAGTTTTCTTGGTCTGACTTTTACTTTCATATTCCTGCTTTCTTTGGATTTGTGTTAGGATGGTATATTTCCTCATATATATCTTGCAGTACTGTGGATTGAATTCAGCATCCTACACTTGCTAGGCAGGCACTTATTCTACTGAGCTAACTCCCCAGGCCCCCAAGACTTATTTTAGAGCAGTTTTAGTTCATAGCAATGCTCAAAGGAATATATTTTTCATGTGTCTCTTCCTTGATACATGCATAATCTCCCTTGTTAGGAATTTTCACCATCACATCAATATAATTATTACAATTGATGAATCTCCATTGAGTCATGTCACCCAAGTCCATCATTTACATTCAAGTTCAATCTTGGATTCTTGTATTCTATGGGTTCTGCCAAAGGCATGATGATATCTTACTAATAGAATCATAAACACAGTGGATTGATTCCTTTAAAAATTCCCTGTGCTCTATCTATTTATCCTTCATCATACCAACCCCTGGCAGTATTGATCATTTTAATATCTTCATAATTTTACTTTTTCTGAAATGTCATATGGTTGGAATCATATAGCACCTGGCCTATTCAGATTGATTTCTTTCAACAAAAACATGTATTTAAAGTTCCTCATGTTTTTGCATGATTTGACTGCTCTTGTCTTTTTAGCTAAGAGTAATAATCCATTGCCTGCATATAATTTGGTTCTCTTATTCACTTTCTTACTGAAGTACATCTTGGTTGCTTCAAATTTTGGCAATACACATGTATGTGCACATTTTTATGGTGCTATCGTTGTCATTTGTTTATTTTAGTTCTTATCTTCTAAAGTGCCTGTATCATTTTTCTTCCAACCAGCATTAAGAGTTCCTGGTCTTTTATCTTTGCCAAGCATTGTCAGTATGTTATCTTATTGTTGAGTTTCTAAAAGTTCTTTTTTGTACTTTAGATTGTAATCTTTTATCAGAGATACCTTTTGCAAATATTTTCTCTCAGCCTGTGGCTTGTCTTCTCATTCCCTTGACATTGTTTTTCACCCAGTAGAAATATTTAATGACTCAAACTTATCACTTTTTTCTTCAAGGGTTTTGTCTTCAGGGTTTTTTCCAAAAAATCATAATAGGAGGTAGAGGAATCTGGGTTTTCTTTTATATTATTGTCTAGAAAATTCATAGTTTTGTATGTTATATAACTTTTATAAGAGGTGAAAGGTTTATGGATAATTTTTTTTCCTTTATAGTTGTTAGCATGGATGTCTAGTTGTGTCTATTTGTTGAAAAGATGTTGAACTTGTCAAGTCTGTATCCCACTGTTGTTGGATAAAAAAATCTTTGGATTTGTGTTACAAAGTATGCATAGTCTATAGATATCAACTCTATCCAATTTATTAGAGTATATAAACCCCACCAGTGAAGCAATGATTTTCTGTCTGGCTGAATCTGTCAGATAATTATGATAATGAAATGTTGAAGTATCCAATCTCATTATTTTAATACCTAATATCCATAGTGAATTCATCAATCCATCCTTATTGTTATCTCAGTTTTTACCTTGCATATTTTGGTAGTCTGTTTTTAGGTACATAATGTTAAAGATTATTATGACTTTCTGGAGAATTGACTTCTTTATCAGTATATAATGTCTTTTTGTCACTAATGACATTGGAATTCTTTAAAGTTTTCTTGGTATGAATTTAAGTTTCATATTCCTGCTTTCTTTGGATTTGTGTTAGGATGGTATATTTCCTCATTCACATTCTTTTTTTTTTTTTTTTTCAGTACCAAGGATTGAACTTGGGACCTTGCACTTGCCAAGTACACACTTATGCCTCTAAGTTATCTCCCCAGCCCCTACTCATTCACATTATTTTTAATCCTAAATTTGTCTTCATATTTAAAGTGTGCTTCTTGTACAAAATATCTGTTTTGGTCTTGTTTTTTGAACAACTCTGAGACTCTCTGTCTTTGAATCAATATACTTAGAACATTTATATTAAAATTATCATTATTATTATTATTATTATTATTATCATTATTGTATCTAGGACAGGGTCTATAGGCTCTACAGGGTCTCACTGTGTAAATTGGACTCGTAGAGATCCTCCTGTTTACAGCCTCACAAGTGCTGGGATTACAAGTGCACGCTAACATGCCCAGTCTCAATCACCATCTCAGCATGCCCCGGGGGTGGAGCCAGTATGTCAGTCTGGGGATCGAACTTCCGGCCTCTGATTCTGCCTAAGCAGGAGCTTTAATCTGCTGAGCTATTTGACCAGCCCTTAAAAATGATTATTAACATAATTGAATTAATATATACCAGATTTATTACTGTTGTGTAGCCATTGATCTTATTGTTTATTTTTATCTTTCACTCTTTTTTATAATTTCAATTGAACATTTTATATGATTCCATTTTCTTTCCTGGTTATCACACTAGTTACTTTTTTTCATTTTAATTTTTAAGTCATTTCCCTAGTGTTTCTAATGTACAGTTCCAACCAGTGGTCCAAATCCATAGTCACATAACACCAGACTGCTGCCCACACAGGGGGCTTCACACATATTATTGAACACAATAATTCTAATGTTTCATTTTGATCCTTTGTGTTGCTGTGGTCATGCATTTCAATGACATTAAGAATACATAAGCATACTTATATATAAGTAATTAGGAAACATGTATAGACAAACACATTGTTGCTGTTCTAACTTTGAACCAAATGTTGTCTGCTAGACCATCCAAGAATAAAATGGTCAAAGTTTTTATCATTGTTTTAATTTCTGTATATTGATCTGAGTGTCTGGACTTTAAGTTTTTCTCTTTGCTTTAAAGAACTTCTTTGAAGCAGTTTTTGCAACCTAGGTCTACTTATACCACATTTCTGCAGCTCTTGTTTTTTTTTTTTTTTTCCGTGAGAGAGACTAATTTTTTCTTTAGTTTTGAAAGATACCTTCACAGGTTGCAGAATCCTATGTCGTTGCCTTTCTTTTCCTCTCAATACATTAAATGTTTCACTCCACTCTCTTCGTCCTTACATAGGTTCTGGGTAGATCTCAAATATAATTTTTATTTTTATAATTTATAATTATAATCAATTATAATTATAATAATTTATAATCTTTATCTTTGTTTCACTATAGGGAATGTGTTTTCCTCTTCTGGCTTCTTTCAGGGTTTTCTTTTATCTTTGAGTTCTATATCTGAAGGTAAATGTTCAGGTTTCGTTTTTTGTTTGCTTGTTGTTTTGTCTTGTTTTCTTATCATTTGTTTGGACCTGGAAGATCTCCTCTTCCTCACCAAAGCCTTATGTGCCCAAACATGGGGATGTGACAGGAGACTGAATCATATGAGTGATATATCTGGCTTGCTGTTAGAAGGTGTCTTCTGGTCAGAAGAGACAGCTTTTGGGGGGAGTGATGCAGTAAGTTATGACTCCCTCCTGTCTCCTCCTTTATCTTTGCTTCCATACTACCACAATGTCCTATGTTAGAGCCAGCTAATTATGCACTAAAATGTGGGCCAAAATAAACCTTTCATCCATCAAGTTGTAGATCTCAGTAATTATGTTTTCTTTAAAGTTTCAAAGAGTACAAAACAGTGATTTTAAAAAAAAAGCATAAGAAATGATACAAGAGGGGCTGGGGAGTTAGCTCAGTAGAGTAAGTGCTTGCCTGGCAAGCACAAGGGCCTGAGTTCAATCCCCGGTTCCAGGGGAAAGAAAAAAAAAAAAAAAAAAAAAGATACAAAATTTCACTAAACAAAGTAATAGTAATTCAACAATGGTTGCTGTGTTACATGATGCTATCTTCAAATTAGTTGTTCAGATTACCAGATATAAATGTGCAAGATTCATTTAAAGAAAACCAAAACAAAACAACAAGAGTTCTTGCTTCCAACTGAAACCTATAAGCTTGATCTTTTCTGTCTACATTTCTATGAGAATTCTGATTTTCTGAGCTTTGACTAAAATTTCCCATCAAGCTTGATGTGTGGAATTTTATGTCTTCTATAGCCCATATTTTCTTTTTTTAAACAAATATATCAGTTATTTAACTAGGTTCTTAGTAAGAAATTTAGAACACTATTTATCAGGATAAATTCCATTTGTCAGAGCAAAAATGGATCACAGGTAGTCTTGGAGCTGAGGAACAGCTTTGATTTTTGCTAAAATCTGTGAGTTCACTGCTTTTGATCCACCTTGTGCCACACTGAAATCTGGTATCTCTCTTTCTCAGTGTCAAAGATCTTGCTTTCCTAGTGTCTGGGTTTCCACAGTTGCTTCTTCTTAAAGTAAGCATCAGTGAGGTGTTCAGGGATTTTCACTTTGCTGATATCAATTTTTGTAGAGGTGGCAATGACAAATTTCTGGTGTGTTCTTTGTAGAGAAACAAGATTAAAGCTAAGATGCCCACTCACAGGTAGCAAACCTCTGGCCAACTGCTTCAGGAAGACCACTCTTGCCTCTGTGATACCCAGTAAGGATGATCGAGATGGTGCCGGGAGTGATGCTCGCTCAAAGTTTCCTCACATGCTGACTGAAGGGTTTCTCACATGGCTCAAGAGCTTTCAGGGCACATCTTCAGTAGGGTAATATCTAGGCATTTTTCAAAGCTTAACCACCCAGGTACCTCCATTCTTGGCCCCACCAACCAGTTTTGTGATTGTAGCAAGAACTTTCTCCTTTTTCTTCTCAACCTTTGATTTAACAGCTGTGCACTTTCTCTTGTACAAAGCCTTTCTGGAATACATAGCGGATCAGGAGTGTCTACCAATTTCTCTAACCAGGACAGGATTTTGGCTGCAGTGAGCTACCCTTTCTTGGACATTTTTGCCTTCACCTTACCCTTTTTACCAGTACCAGTGGCAGAAGCCTTCTTGATTTCAGGTTTCTTCTATTTAGTGTCTGGCTTCTAAGTTTTTTCACCTTCTATCTTGCAAGATAGAAAAGAACTCTAGACCATATTTTCAAGCTTTTTCAAATTCTTCCCATGAATCTTTTTCAAAGACTTCTAAACCATATGGTGAGGTACAGTCACAAGTACAGAGAATCCATTTTTCTCATACTTCCTCATTTTCTAGTTGCTAAAGTATAATTACTTCAAGATTCACGGGAGCAGTTTGAAAAGGTTTGATTATATGGGCTAGAGAAGATGCAAAATTCTACACATCAAGCTTGATGAGAGATTTTAATCAAAACTCAGAACCAGAATTCTCATAGTAATGCAGACACTAAAGATCAAACTTGTAGGCTTCAGTTGGAAACAAGAAGTCTAGTGGCAGTTGAACTTAAAACCATGTGATGCTTTGGTACACTCTCACAGAAAGTTTGTCTACATTTGGTCATGTCCTGAGATTTTTGTAGGAGCCTGAGAATTGGAGGGAGGCACACTACTTAAATCTGGTGGAGGAAATTTGGTTTTCTTTCAAAGAGAATAAAAAATTAAAAATGACAAAAGAATTTCAAAACAAGATGATAGGAAATCAACAATAGCTGCAATATCGCATATTGTTATCTTTGAAGTAGTTGCTGAGGGCCGGCCAAATAGCTCAGCAGATTAAAGCTCCTGCAAGTAGGTGCAGGAGCTGGAGATTCAACCCTCAGTCCTTCCATGCCAGACCTGTCCCTGGGGTGGGCAGAGACAGCAATTAAGACTAGGCATGGTGGCACACGCCTGTAATCCCAGCTCTTGGGAGGCTGTAAACAGGAGGATCACTATGAGTCCAATCTAGTTGTGAGACTCTGAACACTAAAATACAAAATATAAAATAAAATAATAAAATAAAATAAAATAAAGTAGTTGTTGAGATTACCAGATATAGGCATGCCAAACTGATTTAAAAAATTAAGCATTGGAGCTTCCACTCTGCTTCACCTGCTGGATTCATCCGGACCCAGCCTAGGTCTGGAGTGTGAGTAAGACCTTGCAGTGTGTGAGTGAGGCCTTCTGCCCTGCTCTTAGGACCCCTCCAGACCCCTCCAGACCCAGCCAAGGCCTGTCATACAGGCCTGGCATTAAACGCTGCAGTTGAAGCCCCTGCAGAGAGCCTAGGGACCAGAACCACCCAGCTAATCCAGGAGCAGATTATCTTGACAGAGAGGTACAGTGGGTGTACTTCCATGGGCCGCAGTGGAAAGAAGCTGAGCACAGCAGCCAGACCCAAGCCAGGCACATGTGGATGAGTTCAAATTTCATAGGTCTGGACCAGGTAAGCTGAGACATTATGCTGGACCCATATCTATGAGAGGTAGAGATAGATCCCTTTTTCTCTCTTGACTGAGAGAAAGGTAACTGGGGTGAACTAATCTTCCTGGAAGACACCAGGTACATCAAGGAGAGGGAATCAAACAGAACTTAGGGGAATTAACTTAAATACAAATTCCCAATTTAATATCTGCTTAGCTATACAGACAAAATGCATGCTCTTACTTTCTAAAATACAAACCCATCAGTTACAAAAGTTTGTTAACTGCTAAATATCACTACCTATTATTAGCGTTCCTGATTGTACTTCTATAAATATAAAACTGTAAGTGCCTTAACCATATAATCCCTCTTGGGTAAGAATTTCAGTAGGTGCTAAGGTTATAACTGCACCAAAGCTCTGCATCACAGGTCAGAGAATAGTGATATACAAAATGATTGTCATTTCTCATTGTGAGAAGGTGCAAAATGCATTCTCAGGCCCCAAGCCCACCCAGAACAAATGCAGAAGACACTGGCCCAGAAGAAATTGGGAATCACACAGCCTAAATATCTGAATTAATAGTGTTTGAAGTAAAGAAACATGCAGGAAGGTATAGAGGAAATCAGATCAGAAATACTATCTGAAGTAAAAAAGAAAGGATAGACTAACAATGTATGCTGATACCTGTGAACTAAGCAGCTGCACTGCAGATAGTCATGTGTACTACTGGGGCCATGTTTGGAATGCCTGTCATTCTGGTCTTCTAAATACATACTGCTTCTAATGTCATATTAATTACTGCTCAAGTAAATATTTTTTTAAAGGGGTAATGAATGGAAACAAGAAACAAGAAAAAAAAAGTTATAGGACTAGCCTGCTACAATGCTGTATATGGTTAGATTTCTAAATTTCTGTGTAAAAATATGTAATTGCTTATTACTATATTTTAAAATATATTTTTATGCTTTTTTCTTCACATTCTGTAGGGATTTAAAGTTTAACATATCAATGATTGATGGAAAATACCTGTTCCATGTTATGTCTAAGGTGTTTGATATTCAGACAGTGAGGCTAAGCTCAACTGCCTATGTTATAGGGTAATAATATCATTAAACTTCTCTTCAGGATGGTTAACAACTTAAGTTAGAAGACCAAAAATTAGAGAAAAAGAAAGGTTACAAGGATAGAAAATACTTTGGTCGTAGTCTTTCAAGATCAGTGAGGACTCAGGACATAAGAAAACCTGTACTGCAACATCCTGTAATTCACTGGTGTCCCAATTTTCTGATCAAGGAGATTATGGGGCCACAGAAGAAAGTGATCAATGATGTAGAGTGTGCCTAAGGAGAGTCATGTAGAGAGAAAAAATTCTCTTAGGCTTTCACAGAGAGTAAATTGGTCAGGCAATGGCCGTGACTCATCCACATGGCTGACACTGACAAAGGATCTACACACTGCTGTACAGGTCTTCAGGGTAAATCCTGAGGGGATTTGACTGACCTTGTCACATACAAAAGTTACATTTCTTGTTGCACAGATCTTGTTTTATCTTGGTCTCCAGCAGACAAGTATAAAACAAGGTATTAAAAGTAAAACCATATTAATATGCTGAGCTGCTAAAGGATCAAGTCAATAACTTCTGACGATGCCAGTCCTATGGATAACCCACTACTATTATGGACTACTGGAGTATATTGGATTATTTTGCTGAATTTATGCATCTACAATATTTGAATGGCAATGCAATACCCATCTCTGACAAAACAAAACAAAAAGGGAGATATAAGTGAAGGATCATTTTGTAGTGAAATATATATATTCATATATATATGAATTATATTATATATAATGTATATATATGTATATACATATAGTTAGGATAGATATACAGCTACTTTCTCTTAATTCAGTGAGAAGAAAGTTTTGTACTAATAATGTTTGGACAGGATATCATGTCTGCATCTTGTACGATGAATAACTACTATGAATACAACATGCAATGTATTAATTATTGTAACTGTCCTACTAACCTGTTTTGAAACTGTCTCATTGCTACTTCTTTCTCAATAAAATTAAGTACAAAAAATTAAGCATTAAATGTTCCTTTCAATAAGCCCATAGAAATTAGTAGTACAATCATCCTAGTAATCTTGTATCTATCTCTGTATCTATCATCTGTCTATTATATCTATCTATCTATCATCTATCTATCTATCTATCTATCTATCTATCTATCTATCTATCTATCTATCTATCATCTATCCCTCCTCCTTTTTTCTTTCTTTTCTCTTTCTCTCATTCAAATTGTTCTTTTCTTCGGAGCAGATTCCTTCCCTTTCACAATATCTATTGTGCCTTTTGGATTTTATTTACTCTTCCAGTTTCTCACACTAGAGCGAATAGGATGTCTACATATGTGGGTCTCATTTATTTCACTGATGAGTGTCTCTAGTTGCACCCATTTACCTATAAAATTTACCCTTCCTTATGGCTTATTACTCTATTGTATAAAAAAAGACCACGAACTTTGATTCATTCCTCAGTAGATGGACAGTTGCTTTGTTCCAAGATTTATTTATGACAAATTGTGATGTTACAAACATGGGGGCACATATGGTTGTAATATGATGTTTTCAATTCCTCTAAAAAAAATACCTAGAAGGGGAAAATCTGGGTCAAATAGGACCTGTAATCCTAGTTTTTTGAGGACTATTCATACTGATTTTCATAGTGATTTTATCAGTCTATACTGTACCAACACTGGAGAAAGCTTCTTTTCCCCACAGCCTCACCAGCATCTGTTATTAGTTGATTTCTTTGTTAGCCATTCTTTCTGGGGTAGGATGGACTCACAGTGTTGTTTTAATTTGTGTTTTTCTTGAACAGTGATGCTGAACAGTTTTTCATATATTTATTTGCCATTTGTCTTTCTACCTCTGAGAGGCATGTATTCTTCTTTGATGCCCTTTTTTGGATTGGATCTTTGAATTTTGGGGGCCTAATATTTTCTTTATATATTCTACATAAAAGTTCTTTGTCTGAAGGATAGTTGCTGAATTTTTTTTCAAGTCATGGGTTTTCTTCTTTACTTTCTTGATGACTTCTGTAGATGTACAAAAGCTTTTCAATAAGATGAGATCCCAGTTGCTGATCCTTTGAAGTATTTCCCACGCAGTTTGGTTTTGGTCCATGAATTCTCTGCCTACTCTATTTCTGCAAGATTTCAATGGCAATGCAATACCCATCTCTGACAAAACAAAACCAAAAAGGGGGATATAAGTGAAGGACCATTTCATAGTGCAAAAATATATATAGTTATTCATAGTACACACTTTCTCTTCCAGTAGATTTAGTCTTTCTGCTTGAATATTTAGATCTTTGATGCATTTTGACTTTAGTCTATTTCATGGTTATAGACATAGGTCTAGTTTTAGTCTTTACGGCATGGAAAACCAGTTTTTAAAGCACCATTTGATAAAGATGCTCTCATTGTTCCAGGGAACATGTTTGACCCATTTGTCAAAGAGAAGGTGGCTAAGTGTGGTTTTAGTTATATCTGCATGTTCTAAGATGTTCCATTGATCGCTAGGTCTGCTTTTTTGCCAGTACCATAGTGATTTTTCTCACAGTTTGTAGTATAATTTCAAGTCAGGGATTGTGATACCTCCTGCCTTGCCTATGTTTTCCAGGATTGCTTTCAGTATTCTGTATCTCTTGTGGTTCAAAATGAATTTTAGAAATGTTTTCTCTAGATCTGTGAGGTATACTAATTGATATTTGATCAATATTCACTGAATCTATATAACAATTTTGGGAGTATGACTCTTTTCACAATATTGGCTTTTCATATTCATGAGCTAAGAATATATTTGGCTTTTCCTATTCATGAGCAAAGAATATATTTCCATTTTTTAAAATCCTCCTTGATCTCTTTTTTCAGAGTACTGTAATTTTCACTGTATAGATCTTTTATTTCCTTTGTTAGATTAATTACTAAGTATTTCATTTTTTGAATGCTGTTGTGAAGAGTGCGGTTACCCTAATTTTTCTCTCAGTGAGTTTGTTGTTGGTGTGCCTACAACATGCTATTGATTTTTGAGCATTGACTTTGTATCCAGCTATGCTACTGAATTTGCTTATTAAATTTGTAAGTCTTTGGTGGAGTTTTTGGAATCTTCTATGTAGAATATCCTGTCATCTGCTAATAAAGGTAATTTTAGATCTTCCTTTCTTGTTATTACTCCTGTTACATCCCTTCTTGTCTAATTGCTCTGGCTAATGTTCCCCCCCAAA
>NW_004524583.1:6424175-6427064 GCF_000260255.1 Octodon degus
TACAGGGTCTCACTATGGAGATCAGACTTATGATTCTCCTGTTCTCAGCCTCCCAAGCACTGGAATTATAGCTTGTGCCACCACACCCAGTCTCAGTCACTGTCTCAGTTTGCCCTGGGAGCCAGGGCCAGCACAGCATGCCGGGGACAGAACCCTGGCTGTCCAGAACTATACTGTATGGAGCAGAGGCAGTAGACATCCTTGTCTTGTTCCTAATTTTAAAGTGAAAATGTTCAAGTTTTGTCCATTCAGTATGCTGTTGGCTTGTCATAGATGGCTTTTATCAGATTGAGGTAAAGACCATCTATTCTGATTTTCTGTAGGGTTTTTATAATGATTGAGTGTTGGAGTTTATCAAAAGCTTTTGTGCACCTATTGAGATTATCATGTGATTTATGTCTTTGGCCCTGTTGATACTGTATATTACGTTTATTGATTTGAATATATTGAGCCATCTCTGCATTTCTGGGATGAATCCCATTTGATCATATGTATAATCTTCATGATGATTTGCTGCATTTTGTTTGTTAATATTTTGAGAGGATTTTTTGCACCTATGTTCATTAGGGCGACTGGCCTGTAGTTCTTTTTTGGTTAGATCTTTCCAACCAAAAAGGTTGGGTAACATTTGCCTCCAACATTTAGTTAGGGAGAACTGTTTCCCTTTCAATGTCATTGCAGAGCTTGAGAAATATTGACCTTAAATCTTCTCTAAATTTCTTTTAGAATTCCACTGTGAATCAGGATCTGAGCTTGTTTGCTAAGATTTTATACATTTTCAATTTCATTGACTCATATTGGAATAGTCAGCATTTTTCTATCTTTTTTATTAAGCTTTGGTAATCTATATGTATCCAGGAATCTTTCCATTTCTTAAGTGTTTTTTACTCTGTAACGGTAAAGATTTTCAAAATAGGCGTTTACAATTTTTGCATTTGTACAGTTCTTTCACCCTTATAGAAAGAATTTGAGTTTTTCTTTCCTTTTGTTGCTAATGTTGACTAGGGTTTTAACAATATTATTCTTTCAGGGGATGAGGAGATAGCTCAGTGGCATAAGTGCCTGCCTGGCATACTAAAGGTCCTGAGTTTGATTCCTGGAACCATGAAAAAAAAATATTATTCTTTCAAAGAACCAACTCTTAAATGCATTAATTTTTCATTCTCTTTTTTTTAGTCTCCATTGCATTAATTATGCTCCAATATTTATAATTTCTTTCTTTCTTTGGGCTTTGGGCTTGACTTCCTCTTTTTTTAAGCTTAAGGAGCAGCATAATATTTTTTATTTGTGTTCATTCTGTTTTTCTGATATGAGAATTCACTGCTATAAATTTTATTCTGAGGACTGCTTCTTTGCATTTTATGTATTCCAGCAAGTTGTATCTACATTTTCATTTGATTGCAAATTATTTAATTTCTTTTTAAATTTCATCTGTGAACTATTTGTTGTTCTGGAGGCTGTTATATAGTTTCCATGTTTTTATGGAGTTTTTGTCAATAATTTCTAAATTCATTGCAGTATGGCCAGATAAAATGCATGGGATAATTTTATTTTATTTTATTTTTGTGGTACCAGGGGTTGAACTCAGGACCCTGCACTTTCCAGGTAAGTGCTGCAATAATTTTAAATCCTTTACATTTACTTAACCATTTCCAACAAGCTAGAATATGGTCTATTTCAGAGAATGTCCTATTTGCAGCTCAGGAGACTATGTACTCTGATGTTGTTAGGTAGATCACTGTGTATAGTAAGACTATTTGTTCACAAATTTGGTTCAGTTATGTTCTTATTTATTTATTTATTTATTTGCTGATTTTGTCTTGTTGATCTATCTCTTTGTGACAATGGAGCGTTAAATTTCCCATTACAATCTTGTTATTGGTTAAGTTTTCATGTCTAATAAAATTCATCCTATGTAGTTGGCTGCTCCCTTACTTGGTGCATATATATTTGTGATTGTATCTCTTCTTCTTGCAGTTTTCCCCTGGCAAGTATGTAGCAATCTTCTTTATACCTTTTAGTCATTCTTGGTTTGAAGTTCATGTTGTCTGCAAACAGAATAGCTATACCTGCTTTCATATGGTCTCCTGTCATATAGAGTACTGTTTTCCATCCTTTGATTTTCTGTCTACATGCTTGGTGGTTCCTTTGTATTGTTGTTCTTGGAATTGTGGTCATTTTTATCTCTTTCTAAAATATCTGTCAGTACTCTTTGTAAGGTTGGTTTGGTGGCCATGAATTTCTTCAGTTGCTCTGTGTCATAGAAGTATCTTATTTCTCTATTAATTTTGGAAGTTTTTCAGGGTACATCAGTCTGGATTGTTTTCTTTCAGGACCTGAAATACTTTACTCCAAGATCTTCTTAACTTGATCGTTTCTTTTGAGAAATCTACCATGATTCTATGTGCTTTACAGGTGATCTGGTTTTTTTTTTTCTTTTTTTTACCTCTTCTAAAATTCAGTTCTTGTGCTGAATTTCTGAGATCTTGACTATTATGTGTCTGGGCATAGATTTATTTTGGTTATGGCTAGTTGGAGATCTACATACTTCACTTTTCTGTATGCCTGATTCTTTTCCCATGCTTGGGAAATTTTCTGCTATTACTTCTTTTTGTAATGTATTTGTACAGGGTTTATAGGGTTTTCAGGGTCTCACTTCCTAGTTTGGACTCATAGTTATCCTCCTCTTTTCAGCCTCCCAAGTGCTGGGTTTAAAGGCATGCACCATCACACCCATTCTCTCTTTCTTTTTTTTTAAATTGATTTTCTATCTCTTTATTTTTGTCCCATTATTTTATTGAGAAACAAATAGCAATGAGACAGTTTCAAACCAAATTGGTAGGACAGTTTCAATAATTAACACATTGCATACATTCTTCCTAGTGGTTA
>NW_004524583.1:6427204-6428560 GCF_000260255.1 Octodon degus
TATATATATTAACCATTTTGAATACACAGATACAAAATGGACATTCTTCTGAATCCCCATTTTGTACGCCCATCCTCCATTGCCATCTCAGTGTGCCCTGGGGGTGGCAACAGCACTGCATGCCAAGGATCACACCTCGGCCACTGCGCTCTGCCTGAGCAGATACTTTAGTCTGCTGAGTTATCTGGCTGGCCCTCTGCTGTTACTTCTACAAATAGTATTATTATGTTGTTTGTGTTGACTTTGATTTTTAGTTAACACCTATTGGTTTATATTGTTTCTCTTTGTATCATCTTGCATTGCTATTTCCTGGTTCCTTGTTATTTTTAAGAGATCTTTGCTTTTGTGATCACTAGCTGCAATGATGTCTTCAAGGTTTGAAAATCTATCTTCAGTTTTGTTCAAATGGCTTTGCTCTCTTTCAATGAAATTTTTAATTTCCTGCATATGTGTTTGAATCTGCTTCATGTGCTCTAATTCTTTCCTATATTGTTCATTCAAGGTTTGCATCATTTTTCTATTTGCCTCTTTTCTTATGTATGTCATCTTTAGATATGCTGAGAAATTCTTTTATTATGGTTGTCATTTCTATCTTTTTTTTTTTTTAACCTGAGAGATTCGTATCTGATTTTTTTCCTGTGGCCTGATGGAAATGTTTCTTAATTCAGTTGCTATCATTTCATAAATTTGATTGACTTCCAGTTTCTTCTATGTTGATGTCTCCTGGGTTTGTTCTTGCTGGGCTGGAGTTCTGAGATTGTGGTTTCTCATTTTTTTTTTTTTTTGACATTTTCTATTTCAAAAAGTTGTTTTGTTTTGTTTTCTGTGGTGATCCTTCTGAGCCTTGCCAGTAGGCAGCTGTATCACTAATACTGAGGTCTCTCTAGGAATACTCTGTGCTTCGGGGATATCTTATCTGTGTACCAGATGCTTGGTTTGTGTCTGTCTCAAGATTCTACCCTCCAGTCAATTGATAGTGAACTGTTGGTTTCTGTTGGGCTCAGTCCCCAGTCATTTGGTGTAGGGCTTGGAGAGGTTATTACCCGAGAGCTTCCCAATATTGTTACACAGGCAAGAATGACTGATTACAACAGATATGATATCCTAGCTACAGCAGTACAATTAGTAGTAAGCACAATTTAGAAACTGACCAACTGTGGTAACTATTGATTTTGTACTTTAGACTATAGGAGCAATGTCTATAGTTACATAATAGAACTGATCCTAAATTAGAGTTTGTATGCAAAGTGTTTCCCTTTATTAGAATGCATTCACCTTGGGTTTGTCTGAACAATATTGTCTTAGTTACTCTTCTCTCGTTGCTGGGACAAATACCCAACACTCAAAATGAAGGAA
>NW_004524583.1:6429415-6431000 GCF_000260255.1 Octodon degus
TAACTTAGGATGACTTGGTTGCTGAAAATATTAGCATTAAGAGGAAACAAAGTACTTTTCTTCAGGACAATAGGAAAGATATCTTGAGATCAACTCAGAAATCATGAGACCCCACATATTGCAGGCTCAGAGGCATAAAACTGTAAAGGTTTTGTTTAAGATGAGAGCTCCAGAATATGTTGGTTGAGAAGTATTCCCTAGGCAATTCATTTCCTGGGGTTCTGATCACAGGTCTTAGACATCCTGGCACTTGAACACCTCTGTAGTCATGATCTCAGGGGGCTCTGCTACTGATTGAGCATTATTCATGCAGTATTGGTTTTATGGTCACACAGAAATACAACAGTTGTGGGGAAAGAATGCTTTGCACCTAGAGTTTGGAGGTTTGCCTGTGAGCCCAGGCGGTGTGTCCCTGAGAGGGCAGTGTGTGAAGCTGTTAGAGTAAACCTAAGTGCAACAAAGAACCGAGGATGATGGGGAAGCTAGGAAATGGAATGTTTCACGAAAAGCAACATGAAGTTAGAAAAGCAATCCCAAGACAGAAGCTATGAGAGATGTACTCAGCAGTGCTATAGAGGTAGGACTTCCTAAGACCTTTGGAGTTTACATCTTATTGTCAGAACTTCCCCACATGGTGGGCATAGAGTTACAAGATTCAGCGATTATCCTGTTGTGTTTCAGTCTTACATTGATCCCACTTCTTTCTGTCCTCTATTTTTCCCTTTTGGAGTGGGAATGTTTACTTTGTGCTATTGGGTGTCAACAATGCTTAACTTTCTTTCATTTTTATAAGTGGCTCATAGCTAAGAGTATGCGTTTGGTCTCAGAAGGTGTACTTTGGATTTGAGCTTATTTTTTTTTAAGTTTATTTATTTATTATTTATTACAGGGTCTTACTAGACATCTTGGACTCATAGTTTCAACCTTCTCAGTGTTCTGATTACATGTGTGCACCACCATGACCAGTTTCCGTGGCCAGCTCGGCATGCTTGGGGTTCTGGGGTTGGCACAGCATGTAGTACTGAGAATCGAACCTGGGTCCTTGTGCTTGCCAGACAGATACTTAGACTGCTGAGCTATCTCTGCAGCCCCTGGATTTGGGATTTCTAAGCAATGCAAAAAGTGTTTAGACTTTGAAAACTGATGGAGATAGACTATGTGGATTTTGCTCAAAGAGATGCACATGAGTCTTTTGGAGGCCAAAGTCAGGATGTTGTTGCTTGGATTTGCAATATCTTCCCCAAAACTTAAGTGCTTACATATGGGGCTCACTATTGCACTGTAGTGTGTTAAACAATGAACTGAAATAAAACCTCTCCTCCTTTAAATTGTGGGTATCAATTACTATATCACAGCAACAATATCATGACTAGAATATTTACTTCTTTACATTTTTGTTGTTTTACATTCCTTTTGCTTCCCCGGTTGTGATTTTTATTTCTGATAATAATTTAGAGAATATTTACAGTCATTATTTAAAATATTTCTGCTTTTTTCTTCTCTCCCTTTCTTATATCTCTTCTTCTGGTATGGTATTTCTGACTGCATGTATGATATATATGTGTAAGCCCCATATGTAAGCATA
>NW_004524583.1:6431195-6433507 GCF_000260255.1 Octodon degus
TTTTGATTTCTATTGGTGACACTGCTTATCTATTTTTGTGGGCTGTATACTGATGAAGACCACTATGAAACAGCTCTGAGAAGGACTTAAATTAACCATTTGGCTCCTTGTCTGGAGACGAGCAGTGGACTCATAGTAAGTGGACCTCTGTGAGTTCGGACCCCTACTGAGGCCTGTAATGGAAGGTAAAGCTATAAAGCCTCAGAGGACAAGACAAGGTCACAGATAAGGACATCTGAATCCAAGCTCAACTAGATAAGGACATTAGCTTCAGGCATCTAACTCCTGGGTGGATTTACTTAATACCTTACTTGGTTGGACAAATCCTTGACTGGTTCTGCTTTTCTTCAGTAGTCTCCTGCCTTCTGATAGTTAGGTAAACACAGGCCACTCAGAGAAGGTTTTGGTCTTAGCACTGAGAGAATCTCTTCTGTGAGAGGGCTTTGATCCTCCTCTAGCCCTGAAATTATTCCATTTACCTCTTTTTATTTAGCCTTCACCACTCATTCATTTGGGAGACTGGGGACCTGGTCAGTCTTCAATAACTAAGGGACATTATTAACCTTATAGTGTACTTTATGACTTAGAGCTCTTATATATTAATCATAGTTGTCTTAAATACCTAGTTTGATAGTTCCATCCTTTCCATGCTTATTTCTGACCCTTTCCCTGTCTTTTCAATGTGTGTGTGTGTTTGGCTTTTCATATACTATGTGATTTTCTTTCTTAATAGGCAGATATAATGTCCCAAGTAAATGAAATTTCTATAAACAGTCCTAGTCCTATGATCATAAGGTGTAAAGGAGTAGGAAATATTCTACAATTCTGTTACTAATCCTCAGTCTTTTACTGATCCTACACCTCTGAATTTTAAGTGTGTTTTTCCTTCTTCCTTTAAATAGAAAAATTATTTTAGAATTGGCTAGAATTGGGCAATTTCACTTTCCAGAGGTCACATAGACTCTAATGATAGGCTGCTTCAGCCCAACACATTCAGCACATTAGAATCTGGTTAACTAGTTTCTTCTGAGGGAAGACCTAGGAAATAGCAGAGAAGAGCTCAGATGGTTTCAGAATGGATCTTTTCTCCTGTTGGAGGACTGAGGATAGTTTTCCCATTATTTACTGAGAATCCAGTCAACCTACCGGAGGAAAAAAATTAAAAATGTGGGTGCTTCCCATGACTGGGTCCTTTTAGAATTGTAACTCTCAGATGTGATATACAGACCCTCTGGTAATCTATCAGTTATGAGCTAGGTTTTCCCAGAGAGGCAACTTTTTCCCAGTGGTTTTCACCTGGAAGCCTCTTTACTGGTAAGTGCCTCCCATGTGTCTCTCCAGTCTTAGGAAGAGCCCTTTCACTGCACCCATACCTAATTTATGGATCAATGAAAAACTTATTTTTTTCAATCTGTTCAGCTTTTTATTTGTAGGGATGGAGTGGTGACTTCCAAGTTTCTTACATATGAAACTGAAAACTGGAAGATTTAGTGGCCATTATTTTTAACTTCCATAATAATTAACATTAAATGAGTATCTTGATTAGTCATTAAGTATATGTTAGCAATGAGAACCAATCCAAAGAAAGGAATAGCCCTATGGATAAAGCTTAGAGGCCCTTGAATAGACCAGGAGGGAATGACCAAATAGTTTGATAAAGGAAGAGTGTCTTGTATTTATTTTTATTTTTTGACTTTTATTAGTACTTGTTTGTAGTACATAATGATTATATTCACTGTGGAGAATTTGTACATGTACGTAACACATTTAAAATCTTTTTTTTTTTTTTTTTTGAAATTGGGGATTGAACTCAGGCCCTTGTGCTTGCCAGGCAAGAGCTTATTCTACTGAGCCATCTCCTTGCACCCCCCAAAATCATTTTTCCCCTTACCTTCATCCTGCTTTTATTTTTTCCAGCATCAAATTCATTTATTTATAAGTCCTAATAAAGTTAATTATCACATGTGCAGATAGAAAATCTTGACATAGTACAATATCTTGCATGTTTTACGTTTTTTGGTCTAATAGTCCAGCTGTTTCTCATTTAGAAAGTCTTAATCTCTTTCTCTCTATGTCCACCTCTCTCTTTACCCTATTAGTTAGTTTCTATTGCTGTGACAAAATACCTAAGAAAATTAACTCAGAGGAAAATACATTTGACTAATGTTTTCAGAGGTTTCAGTCCATGGTCTCGTCATTTTTGGACCATGGAGAAGCAGACCATCATGATAGAGGGCACACAGGGGAGCAGATCTGCTCACCTTTTAATGGCCAGAAGTGTGTGTGTGTGTGTGTGTGTGTGTGTGTGTGTG
>NW_004524583.1:6433607-6439032 GCF_000260255.1 Octodon degus
ACAGAGACAGAGAGACACAGAGAGACAGAGAGACAGAGAAACAGACAGAGAGAGAGACAGAGAGGCAGAGAAAGATACAGAGAGGCAGAAAGACAGAGAGAGACAGAGAGACGGAGAAAGAGACAGAGAGAGAGAGAGAGACAGAGAGAGAGACAGAGAGGCAGAAAAAGATACAGAAAGGCAGAGAGACAGAGAGAGAAAGACAGAGAGACAGAGACAGAAACAGAGACAGACAGAGACAGAAACAGAGAGAGAGAGAGAGAAAGAGAGAGAGAGAGAGAGAGAGAGAGAGAGAGAGAGAGAGTCCTTAAGTGTACAGGCCCAAGGATTTACTCTCTCCATCTAGGTCCTATCTCCTAAGATTTTTACCATATATCAATGGTTATATGTATATCTATATCCATATATCCATATGTCTATATATCTATGTATCTACGTATGTATCTACATATCTACATACCTTCCTATCTATATCTTTATGTCTATCTATCTATCTATCTATCTATGTATCATCCATCTATCATCTATCTCCTTGAATAGCATGGATAACAATCAACTGATAAGGTTACAAACCTCATTATGTAAACATCTTCCAAAGGATTCACATCTGAGCACTGCTTTGGGGAAAATCCTTCAACATGTGAGCTTTTGAGAGCTATTACAGATTTATGACATAACATGAAATGTCAGTAAAGAGGATAAGTAATTCTAAAGGCAGAGATAATAAATATGTCAATCATCCTTAGAAGAGAGAATTCATTTCACTAAAAGTAAGAGAACTGAAGATATAGCTATGTGTTACATTTCTTTGTTTATCATCTCTTTTGTATGAATAGATAACTAGTTAAGTAAAAATGATCAACTAAAATTTTTAGTACATATTAGCTCATAGATAAAGCACTAGTCATTATAAAATATTATATTTAGTGTGCAGTATACAAATGATATATATGATTTCTCTCAATATAGGGGCTTCCATCTACTTGATAACAAAAGTCGAAACTGAAAGGTATCTAAGGTACCAGATAGAGTTCTAAATATACCCAGCAGTAAAACCTTGATTTTGCATTTACTCATCTAGAAAGATGCTTAAATGGAGATGAAGAAGAAACGTGTAAAAAAGGCTATTGTGAAAAATGAAAGTCTTCTCACTAGTACTGAATCCCTGAATATATTCTGGGAAACTATGTAAAAATAATTCTTAATCAGGACAATAATGCATTGTCCTGATGCATTCTCAGTGATGTTTTTCCAGTTCCCCATGGTGAGGATTCACTGAAGTTTAGTTAAATTCATTAACTGCTATGGTCAAGTTTTTAGTAAATGTCCTAAAGTAAAATAAGCTGAGTAAGAGACGTACAACGAATACTCATTGTAGGCTAGTGCAAAATTTTAAAAGTTTTCCACCAGGAAGACACAGTTCTGTTATTGTAAGATTAATAAATTGTGCAGAATGAGCCTACCCATGATCTACCTGAAGTAGCCCACAGTGGAAGATTCAAATTGTATGAATATTTATACTGTGTAATTTAAACATTCAAAGGACATAATTCTGGGTCTTGAAAATCCTTTGATCTTCAGGATATGCAAAGTTTTCAGATCCTCCTTGATCTGATTGTTTTAATTGATCAAAGCCAGGGAACTTTGGTCAGTAGGGTTCCAGAGGTCCATGAATACACAACCTCCATTCTTATTTCTCTTGTTTCAGGTGAAGGGAGCGAGCATGATTTCTGTTTTCTCTCTTGGTTCTGCCCCCTTCTGTGTATTGCCTCTGTCTCTCAAAGAAGAAAATGGTAAGTGTGGAGGTGTGATGGCATGGATTGGCTTGTAGAGGTAATATATTCTATGTAATTCTGGAGGACATGTGGATTTACACATCTTAGATAACACATATGAGATGTTTAAGGTGATTTATTAATGCATACAGTCCGTAGACCTCATCGGTCTCATGGACTACTCTAAGAGGAGTCAGCACCATTCCCATGTGAGGTACCTGGTTAGTACTCATCAGATTTTTTTTTCAGCCTCCATGTGCTCATTGCCTTTTATGTTTTTGTTTGTCTATAACTCACATTTGATCCTTACCTGTATCACTAGAATTTGTTTGAAATTCAAGCACAGTGCTTGTTCTAACAGGAGGAGGGCTATGTTATAAACATCTGATAGCTAAGATATTCCTAGCTCAGAAAAATCCTAAGGGGAATTTTAGAATTGCCACTTTCTGATGGTAACAGGGGAAGAGAATGTTCTGTTTCTAAGAGGCATCATTCTATGAAGACATTCTATTTCCCTTGCTTTTGAAACAGTTATAGTCTCCATTAAATTCAGCAAAATGATTTCTCTTTTTTTGTTAACACTACTAACATATCAAGTATACTTCCAATTATTCTTTAAGGACAAATAATTATAGTCCTTCATATGTTGTAATGGCTGAATTTCCCCACCTTCATTCTTTAGCACTGTTTCTTATAAAAATGTTTTATTTGAGCATATGCGCTTTTGGGTTGGTATTCTTTTACAAAACATGTCTGTTTTGGCTTGTATCTAGATTCCCCCCCAGAGCTTCATATGGTTACAGGTGAGGCTTTTCTGAGGTGGGCAGATCTAGGGTGTGTGATGTTGGGAACAAGGATGTGATGTTGGAATTGATTCATAATGTTATGCTAGGATAAAGGATGCAACTCTTGGGGTGTGGGTGCTACCACCTGGGCAGCCCAGATAAGATATAAAGGACAGAAAGAAGGTCCCCGCATATTGCTTGTAGTTTGTCATTTGCTACTTGCTTCTTCTTTGCTCTATTCTGCCTCCCAAGTACTGTTTCTCCTCTGTGTGATATCCCTCTTCACACCACCCTGCTTTGAAACCAGCCAACTATGAACTGAACTTCTACAAACTGTGAGATATAGTCAGCTTTTTCTTCTTTACCTTTGGCTGTTGGGTACTTTTTTCTCAGAAATGAGAAAAGCAAATAAGACAACCTCTTCGGTGTATGTTAAAAACTTTAGGCCTGTATCTACTTCTGCTTCCCATTTTTTGGTGCTTATGACTTCAGTACAGAGAGACTGGTGATAAATTTATGGCCCACCTTCTAGTTATGCCCTTAGGAAATTTGTCTTTTTTTTTACTACAGATTACAGATGAATTCTTACACTCCCATGAAAAAAATATTGCTAATAGTGGTGCATGTAGTTCATTCCAGGGCATGAAATTTTAACGAGAGAGAGAGAGAGAGAGAGAGAGAGAGAGAGAAAGAGATAGACAGACACAGACACAGAGATAGAGACAGAGTTATTTCTTTATACAGTTAAGGGGAAAGATAGGTTGAACTATAATTCAATCAGCAGTTGACATCCTAGGAACCAGCTAGAGATGGCCAGACACATTTCTTCTGGGTGTGCCATGCTTAAGGAAAAGACATCAAAAAGTTATCCAGGGCAAGGACTATTTCTGACTATTAATGATTCAGGAACACCTAGTTACACCCATAGCTCAGAAACTCCAAGCATATTTGCATGCTGGTTTTGTGTGGAGATGAGAGGACCCCAGTTGAAGTGCAAGTGTCCATAAGCTCCTGAATACTGGGTTGCTCCACTTCTTTCTTGGTCATTCTTTGGAAAACAGACCTCTAAAGTCACCACTGACCTTCTGATCTGGACACATCTGAAAGTGGATCTTTCTGCAAGATTACATGTTATGTATTCTGTTTTTCTTTTTTGCAGTTCTTTTGAAAAAAGGACAGAAGAAATATCATTGTTGTTGCATTAGATTTGACTGTTAGGAGCTAATACCTAACACAATAGTGAAGTGAACAAGGCAGAAACTAATTTTTCTTTCTCGTATCAAAGCCTTGAGGTAGGCAATTTGGAGCAAATATGACAGTTAAGGTCCATTAAGTCTTCACAGTTTTCTGGGATCCTTTTGGCTTCTGAATCTACCCTTAATGATGCTATATTATCCTCACATTACCGTGTCTTTGGCGGAAGGATAGACAAAAGAAGAGAAAATATATTGGGACATACAATTACATATGTGCCATTCTCAGTTTAAGACAATTATTGGAAGCTGCTTTATACGTATTTCCAAATATATTCCTTTGGCTAGAACTTTGTTATCCAGTCACTATGCCTTCCTATAAGGAAAGCTAGGAAATGTAGCTTTGATTTTGGACATCGTTAAGAAAATTCTAGGGGCCAGGGAGATGACTCAGTGGAATATGTGACTGCCTGGCAAGTGCAGGGGCCTGAGTTCAACCCCTGGCTCCACCAAAAAAATTAATTCTACTACTGTAGAAAAGAAAAGAGGCATTAAAGGCCATTCTCTTATATTTTCTCCTTTCTTCTATTTTAATATCTGATTTTGATAAGAATGTTTTTGATGTACCTGATTCTATTTTATTTATGGTGTTAGGTAAGAAATCTTACTTGATTTTTATCAAAAAATTTCTGTCTGAAATTTTTTGGCATATCCTTTATTAATTTTCTCCCAGCAGTCATAAAAGGCAGCTTTATAGAACCTAAGTATTGACCACAATACTCTGTATCTATCAGTGTATTCTTCATTATAGCTTTTACTCGTCTATTGTCTTTCTATTGATATTACCCAACACCCATATACTGTCTTAATTATTAGGTTGAATAATTATCAATATTTTTCACCTATGAAAATTCCAGTTTCACATGCTTAAACACAATACTTAGGTTAAAATGTTAACTGTTGTCGATTTTACTTTCACTTGCCTATTCATGCTTTTTCCCCAAAGGGAAAGGTATTTATTATTGGTATTGTGCTGTTTCATGTAAATTTTAGAATCAGCATTCCAAGTTCCAGGAAAGAACATGTTTGCCAATGTAATTTGCCTTTTGTTAAATGTATGGATTATTTCATGGGTTAAATTACATATATTCAGAAATGCATCTTCTTATGTGAGAACATCTTTAATGTTTTTCAGTAAAGCTTTATGATGTTCTCAATACATATCTTCCACATCTTCTGACATGCTATATTGGTACAATATTTTCATCCCATATTTTTCTGAAATTACTATATTTCTTTCATATGCAGCTATAGTTCATTCATATTTACCTGCATGCTAGTCAGGTTGTTTAATGACCCATTTCTTCTTCAATATCAGACAGATCACATAAACTGAGTTTCTTTCTTCCTGAAGTATATTCTTTACATAATTCTGTTAAGAGGTCCAGTTGCTAGTACAATTTTTCTTTAATTTTTTTTCTTATCTACAATGAGCTTTTTATAAACTTTTTTCTTGAATTAAAGTTTAGCCAAGGATATAATTGTGGATTGAAACTTATTTTTTCTGAGCTCCTTGCAGAGATTTTCTTCTTCTTCTTCTTCTTCTTCTTCTTCTTCTTCTTCTTCTTCTTCTTCTTCTTCTTCTTCTTCTTCTTCTTCTTCTTCTTCTTCT
>NW_004524583.1:6439287-6441379 GCF_000260255.1 Octodon degus
CTCCTCCTCCTTCTTTTTCAGTATTTTTTTAAGGAAAGATCTACAAGATGTTCAGGGTCTCACTACTAGATCAGACTTGTAGTGATCTGCCTGTTTACAGCTTCCCAAGAACTGGGATTACAGGCGCGTGCCACCACATCCAGGTTCAATCGCCATTTCAGCACGCCCTGAGGGCGGGGCCAGCATGGCATGCCCAGGGATGGAACCCTTGTCCCCTGAGGCTGCTTGCAGGCACTTTAATCCACTTGAGATTTTCATTTATTGTGCTTTAAAGATTACTGCTGGCAAACTACCGTCTAATAACCATATGCATTTTTTTTCTCTCAATTTAGTTGTTTTTTCACTTTTCTATTTGTCCCTAGTGTGCTTTGCAATCTTACCAACCACCATGTACTAAAGAGTGAGTTTTCATTTATTTGTTTTTATGGTCTTTGTTATGTTTCCTGAATGGGAGAGACACACCTTCCATAGAGTCTGAAAAATTGAAGTCCATTATTTATTTGAATGTCAATTCTTTTGTCATATCTGAGTTTCTTTCTTTGTCAATTAGTAATAGATGTACATGTGTCATTATTACCCTATTCTTTTTTTTAATTAAGCCAAAGCATTTATTAAAGTACAGCTGCCAGCAATTTGAGATGCCTATGTTTTGAAGTTCCAGGCAGTGATGGAAACTATCAATATTTAGATCTATTATTTGTGTTGGTCACAAAAACCATTCTGAACATTTTTAAAAAGGAATTACTTTCCTTATTAATTTTACGTTTGCAGAGTTTCACAAAGGAATTAACAATATCTTATATACCAACTTCTGTTTCTTGAAAGGGCAATGCTTACTTGTTTGAAAACAGTATGTGTTCTGATTAATTAGTTTGCTGCAAGGGATCCTAAACTACATTTCAGGTAACAGCTTAGCGCATTACATTTGGATCATCTAGGAGAATCTGGATTGCCAGCTAATATAAGTTTTAATTTTGTTAAAACCCTGGATTCCAAGACTGCAGTGAAGTCCCTCTAAAAAGCAACATAAGAGTGGAGCAATTATATGATCTGACCTTTGAGGTCTCAAATTCAGCACATGGCGAGTCTTGAAATCCCAGTCTGAACTCAGCTCCTTCCAGTGATGACTCAGGTGGACTGTTTCTGGCTCACGTGATGGCCACAAGAGCTGGGACAACCATTCCCTCTTGCACAACAGGCAGAGAAAGTTTGGGGGGCAGAGACAGCTGCACCTGACTAGGGCATCGCAGGAACCCAGCACGGGCACTCACACAGCGCTCGTTCATCGACGCTAGGACACTTCTGCCTATATTCATTCACAGTGCAGAGACACAAATAAAAAAAACCCCACCTCTCCAAGTTATTGCATAGAATGAATATAAGTCTAATTTAAGAAGAATTGGTCTGGGAATAAAGCACTTGGATCTATCACATTGTTGTCACTGGCTTGTACTCATTCCCACAGCGCTACCAGGACCATATTGTGTGTGTGTGTGTGTGTGTGTGTGTGTGTGTGTGTGTGTGTGGTGTGTTTTAGGGAAGGGTCTACAGAGTGTTCAGGGTCTGACTACTAGGTTGGACTTGTAGTGATCTGCCTGTTTACAACCTCCCAAGAGCTGGGATTACAAGCACAGGCCACCACGCCCAGTCTCAATTGCCCTCTCAGCGTGCCCCAGGGGCAGGGCCAGCATGGCAGGCCTGGGGATCGAACCACCAGTCCCTGAGCTTGCTTGCAGGCACTTTAATCCACTGAGCTATTTGTTTTTCTTTTTTTTTTTCCCATACTTTTATTGAGAAACAAATAGCAATGAGATAGTTTCAAATCAAATTGCTAGGACAGTTTCAATAATTAACACATTGCATACTCTCTTCCTAGTAGAGTACAAGATGCAGACATGATATCCTATTTACAAACACTATTAGAACAAATCCCTCTATTCATTAGGAAAATGTAACTATATGTCTATCCTAACCATTTTGAATACACAAATACAAAATGGACATTCATCTGTATCCCCTTTTTTGTTTAGTTCCGTCATTTGAATATTATAGGTGTGTTAACTCAGTAAAATATTCTAAAAGAGTCCAGTAG
>NW_004524583.1:6442724-6444695 GCF_000260255.1 Octodon degus
CTAAGCTTGTTCCAAGTAGGTGCTCTAGACCACTGAGCCATCTCCCCAGCCCCTTGAGTTCTTATACTAGGGAAACTATATGATATTTACACATGTGTGTCTGGTTTATTTCACTTATGAGTATATCTTCAAGTGGCACCCACTTAAATATAAAGGTTTTGAGTTTATCATTCTTTATAGCTGCGTAATACTCCATTGTATAAAAATACTACATTTTTTTCATCCATTCCTCAGGTGATGGGCATCTTGGTTGTTTCCAAGTATTTCCCTGTTCTTGAGGTCTTTTGCACTCCTTGTTTCTCATTTAAGGGTGCTATATTGTTCTTATTTCTCTGTCTCTTATGAGTTCTCCAACTCTTTCTTTAACTCTGTTTATTTGATTACTGAACCACTCAGCTGAGTTTTGAGGTTCAACATTTTAGTTATTTATTGATGAAAGTTCTTTATAGATCTTTGTCAGGTGCGTGGGTTAATTCTTGAAAGCACCCATCTTCTTAATCCCATCATTTAAATAATTTGTATCTGGTTCTTTAACATCTGAAGACTTTAGATTGCTTCTTTTGCTGGATCTTACTTTTTCAGTGCATTATAATTGTGTTTTTGTTATCTTGCTATTACATTGCTTCCTTTAGCTGGTATTAATTCATTAAGTCCAGGGGAAGCCATAGCACCAAAACATGAAGAGCAGAAGTGGATACTGAACTCTGAACCTTGCAACATTCAAATGGGAGTTCCTTTTTACATACTCCAAGGATGTTGTGCTAGTTACTTTTCTCATTTCTGAGACAAAACACCAACAGCCAAGACTAAATAATTTTAAAAGTGTTAGGAACAATGCTTGGACATTAATTACTCGAAGTCCAGAATGATGCTGATATATGGTCACTTAGCATCTACGCCTCAGAGAATGCATTTGTTATTCAATCAGGTAACATGAAAATACAAATATATGTGGGAGGATGAAAGGAAAATGGCATTTAAATAATCAATAATGCAATTTTATGGAAGGTACTTACTGCATTTTGAAGCTTGTTAATCAGTGAAGCAGGGGTGTAGGTGGTCAGAATATTGTTTCTCACTGTACTTCTGTTGCGAACCACTACCTTCGGGTAATCTTACATCACCTTCCTGGTTGAATTTCCTTATTTAAAACAGAAGTCTCAGTTACTTTTGCTAAGTTACCCTTCCATTATGACTTTGTGTAGTTGACATTTCTCTATGCTTTTCTGCTCCAAAGTCACTGGTCCATATAGTTGGAGGCATCAGCCATCTCTGTTGCTACTTAGCCCAAGTACACAGTTTTAATGCAGGAATGTAAGTCTGGTGTAATCAAGCCCTCCCAATTTTTTTTAAATAAGTCAGAAATTTTAAATTTTATGGAAATTTTAAACTTTTGAATGCTGGCTATAAAGTCACAGTTTTAAAAACTAGTCAGTCCAAACAAAACACAACTTTGAATTGGGCTTGGCCTTGGACTGTCAGTTCATGCTTAAAGGATTTTTTCCACCCTTACCATTTTCAATTACTACTTTTCTGGTCAGTGAGCAACAGCTGCTGCATATTATTTTTCTGCCACCACCACAAAAGACAGATCAAACCCCAGTAGAAGTGGATCATAGGCTGTTCGGATTCAGTGAGCTAGGATAAAATGGTAGGTGTTACAGGAGGAAAAGTTATGTTATTGGTTACATTTGACTTCAAATTCTTAAAGGTGTGATATGGCTAAATTCTGATGAGAAAATTTTCTTTTCTTTTTTTTTTTTCTGGTTGCCAGTTAAACAGTTTTAATCCATAGCTTAACAAAGAAGGGTCATACACTGAAGTCAACACATTATCTAGCATTTCAGTCTAAGCTTGTCCATGTATACAACTGAAATCTATCACAAGGCATGGTCTAACAGACACCAGGGTTAGGTACTTTTTACAGGCATGAAACTTCATCTTGCACACTGAAGTCATCATACATACAGA
>NW_004524583.1:6446000-6472452 GCF_000260255.1 Octodon degus
CGGGCTAGGCCGCGGTTGGGTAGACAGGAAGGAGCGGGTAGCCGTGTGCAGGTCGAGCAGCCGCCGCTCCTCCACCTCTCCAGAAAATTTTCATATTATTTAGAAAGATAAGGATTTGCAGAGAGGGCTTCCAAATTATTACAGCTAGTAATTCAGTAGAAATTTTGAGATATATTCTCTATTTTAATCGAAGAGAGAACATAAAGTAAGCAAGTAAGGGAAGAAATTTGTTTCATATCTAGCCAAGTTATACTCATTCTAGAAGTTTTATGTCTGGTGAGGTCATCTCTATTTAATTAACATTTAATTGAATAAGAATGTTGCATCATAAAAATCTCATGAACATGGGAATCAGACTTGGGTGTGAATCTAATTTTAGTCACTAAATGGATGACCTTAAAATTATCAATCTTGTCTCTTCCTCAGATAACTCTGTTAAAAAATGATACTTCTGAGAGTTGTTATGGGAAATAGAAATAACTTCTACCAATATGGAGTATATAAAATTGTACCCAAAATTCAATTCAATTCGATATACTTTTGGGGCTTAACTTAATTTTCTATAAAGGTAGTAAGAAAATTATAATTCCTGCTTTCAAATATCAACTTCTCTAATTGGAGCTGAAAGACATAAAGACATATGGCTATCATTCATAGTACACTAATGTATATTAACACACAAAATGAAAAACATGGAATAGGCAGTTCCATATATCCTCCTAAATAAACACTTTTGTGATAGTTGACAGTTATTTGAGGTTGAGAAAAGCTGCTAAGAAACATATTCCAGGAGAAGAAAACATTATGAGAAAACCCCGTATCCTCCAAAAAGTATAATACACATAGTGAAGACACTGATGGAAAATGATAGCGGAGATAAAAATTTGGAAGGCAAAGGTTTGAGTAAATAATGGCATTCATAGTGGTGTGTGACTCTTCCTTCATCAGACCAATAGAGATGATTAATGTCATGAGAAAATGTAGGACATTTAGAAACTGTGAAATCTATTTGCTATATTTTTATCTCAAATGTCCCCCTAAAGCCTCTTGTGCTGAAGTCTTGATCTCAGGGGGATGCTGTTTGGAATTAGTGAAATCTTAGAGGGAAAAAGCTTAGTGAAGAGTCACAAGAGGCTTACTATGCTGACCTCTTCTCTCCCCTTTTACCTCCAAGCCATGAGGCAATGTTTTGCTTCCACTATCTACTTCTTCCATGATGACGCCTTGCCACAAGTCCAAAGGAGTTCAGTCAACCAATTGTGAACTGGAAACTCTGAAACCATGGGCTAAAATAAATCTTTTATGTCTACAAATTAATTACTTCAGGTATTTTGGTGTATTAATGGAAAGATGTCCAATGTACTACCTCCTAAAAAAAGAAGAAATTTTATCTGATTTAAGGTTTTAAAAAAGCAGATTAAATAAAGCAAGGAAAAATAATGCAAAACTTTCTGTCCCAGAAGGAGCAGGTAGTTTACCATGGAAAGCAGATACTAAAGGAGAAACTGGTAGAGATTGTGGATGTCATTCTAATCCAGGGAGATAGCAGGCCTGCGTGAGAAGCTATAGGAAACAAATACTAGAAAGTTAAGAATTCTTAGTCTAGAACAATGAGAAAGTCCTATGTACTTTATCATCTACTATTTCAGCAAAAGTCAAGTCTGATTGACTTAATTTCTTCATCTATGAGGAGATCATGTAGGGGCATATCATCAAACATAAAAATTATAATGTAATTTAAAAGGCTGACACTACATTTTCTTGAATGGAAAAATTAGAAGGCTTCTCATTTGTGCTATTAACATGAATCAAAAGTGTTATAGGTATGAAAGTTGAGCAAGCAGTCGTGCAAAGAGAATATTCTGGGATGAAGAAATGTTTCATCAAAATTTCAAATATTTTTTAATTAGAAGACAGCAAAAGTTGATTGAATACTGTGAAACTGAATAATTATGCTTGAAACTTTGAAAATTGCTCCAAAAACCTAGTGGGTAAATAAAATGGAATCCTTGAGAGGAAAAAAAAAAAAACAAAAGAGAGAAAATTGAATACACATTTAGGAAAACATTCATGCATAGATTGGAAATATGTAGAGTGAGAACAGAAAGAATAAGAAATAATGTAAGAGAAGAAATTGTTCTGATCAGAAGACTCAACTCTTTGATTGAAAGGGTTCATCAATTAACTTAATGCAAGTATACAAACACCTCATTTTAGCCTTTTAAAAATTTGAAAACCAAAGGTGAAGTAAACCTAAAAGCATTAAAGCTAATTGCAACAGGTTGGATATAAAACAACTTTGATGAGTTTGTCATCATATTTCACCAAAATACAATGAAAATATGGGTAGAGAATGAACAAAAGTGTTTAGATTCAAGATTGTCACACAAGAATTCTATTTATAAAAAACTCTCATAAACAAATACTGAAAAAAATATGTTTCAGATTTTCACTGAGTTAGAGAAATATGGCATGAGCACACATTTCCTGAAAAAATAATTCATTAGTGCACAAATTCTAGAATGGTGAATGAATTTTGAAATCATCAAAACAAAAATGAGAATGTGACAATTAGAGTATAACTGGGTACTGATTAATAAAACTATTTGAATGTCAATAGTTATTTCTTGGATAATGAATGATTTTTCTATGTAAAATTATCTTAATATAAAAGACACATGATAAAAAACCCTAAGGATTTTTCTCCCAAAGCTCAAAGCATATGGACAAAATCTGGAAAACTGATTATGAAATGGCAATGGTAAAATAATATCATGATATATATACTCTACAAACAAAAGGGAACTTCATTCTTGAGCTACTGGGTTCTAATGTTTTTAAACTTTTTTCCATATTTTATAAGTGCATGCTTGCATTTTGATTACATTCATGGGAATTAATACATTTCTATTTTTAAGTGGAAGTTAATTATTTCTGAAAAGAAAATATGGTATATATCCTTGATACATATCTTTGATATACAGCAATAGAGAAAAGGAAAGGATCTCATTGCTATTTGTCTCTCAATAAAATTAATTTAAAAAATCTCATTGCTATTTTTTCTCAAAATTAATTAAAAAATAAGAGAAAAGGAAAAGATTAGTTCAAATAAATGCCTTAGTTAAATGAATAGTAAATAGTCATACTAAAATATCAGTAAAAGTTGGTACCATGTTAACCCAAGTATGGAGTAAGTTTGCTTGTTTTTGCTTGTCACTATTTTATGTACTTTTTTAAAAAATGAATTTAAGATAGGGTGTATAGGGTGTATAGGGTCTCACTATGTAGATTTGACTCATAGTGATTCCTCTGTTTTCAGCCTCCCAAGCACTGGGATTATAGGTGCACATCACCACACCCAGTCTTAATTACCATCTCAGCACACTCCGGGGGTGGGGCCCGCATGGAGTGCTGGGGATTGAACCTGGGCCACTGTGCTCTGACAAAGCAGGTGCTTCAGTTCACTGAGCTATCTGGCTGGCCCATGTACTTTTTATATAATAAGAAGAGATAATTTTAATTTTGAATTAGGGCAGCAAATGATATGAAGAGTTCAAAATTATTTTTAACTATGAAAAAAGCTATCATTTACTCTCAGATAAAAAGAACCAGACTGTTTCCATTTTTGTAAATAAAAGCATATACAGACAGACCACAGTAGCTTTAAATAATGAAATAAGGGTTAAGGTTTATATAATTTTTCATAAAATTTTCCATAAAAATCTGAGATTATTTTAAGTGCAACAACAGTCACACCAGCAGCAACAGCAACAATAGCAAAAATAATAAAATTATTAATACCAAAGAGACAAATAGGCAGGGTTTCAATGTGAAGGACTTACATATGTCTCAGGTTAAAAGAGTTGGTTGTATTATTTTGTCATTGAGAAACCACTGAAGCTTTTTAAGAAGGGAAATTGTGTGAACAGGTTTGTATTTTGAGAAGACTAGGACAGAAAGATTGTTATTGTTTAGGTTGGAATCAAATGGAAAATTGACTGGAATTTATGTCATAGTCTAGACAAGAAGTAATATGAGCCAAAAGTACGTCTTGGCAGCAGTGATAGGGAACGAAAAGATATTTGGTGTGATATAGAGACAAACAGTTGAGGGGACTTAATGATAGTATTCAATGACAAAAAAAGACAGGAACAAGAGAAACCAGAGGATGGAGTCAGAGTTACTCAGGTGAAATGGTACTCTCAGCAGGGATAGGAGAGTGAATATGATTTCAAGTACCTTCAGGTTATGATACAAAAGTGATATCATATCTTTGAAGGATTTCTGGAATGATGGCTGCAAATTTGAATCTTATGTTTTAAGGAGATTCCACCTAAGAAGTGTTCTTTTGCATCTGTGATGGTTGCACTAAATGATCCCTACTTTTTAAAAATGGCATGTTGCAGAGTAGAAAACTCCTAGCTTCATGGCTAATAACTCACAGTTTCTGCTTTGTTCCCTAACAAAAAATTGGAAGCATAGCTCTAGTTCCCATGCCATATGCCCCTAGGGTCAAATAGTCTGTGTGTGGGTCTTCGCATTTTCAGTCGGAATTGCTGCTAGATGCTAGCAGTAGAAACACAAGTCTCAGAATTAGTACTTCAGAAGTTTAATCTTTCTTATTTGGTGCAGAATCATGGGTTTGGGGATGCTTTTCCACCTCAATAGAAACCTCTCTAGATTTCTATTGTTTCTAATAAATAATTACAGCAAATAATTATTTATCATCACTTCTGTAGTAGTGTGGGAGGCTGAGATGCTAAAGCTAGTTCTCAGGGCTTAGCCCTGTCCCCCAACTTCTAACCCCAAGAGAAAGCTGTGTTTGTTTCCTTTTACCCATGGAGAGGCCAAGAGGTGATTGTTTTGGAAGAGAAATATGAGCTGAGGTAGAATTTGATGTTTACTTCATATGTCTTTGACTTTTTGTGGTGAAAGATGGATATAGATGTGTGACAGGATTTTCAACCATATGGCAGCTTTATTCAAACTCTTGCTTAGTGAAGCAATCCATAGGGTCCATTCAACACCATAACAAACAAAGGCAAAGACCAGGGCGATGAGGGGGACTTAAAAATCTGAAGTATCTCAATATATTGGTTACTGGTGCTAATATGCTAAGCATACTGGCAGGGGGAAATTAGGCACAGATTTTTAACAAGGCTTTCTCCCAAACCACAATTAGAGGCCCACTTAAGGAATCTTCCCATCCCTTTATGACTCATAGCAGACCAAAATCACCATTTCCTTAAGAAGCCTGTTGATGAGAAACACAAGGTAAGGGAAGAAATATATTACATTTTGGTTTACTCTGCTTTTTAGCTTTATTGACATGGTTTCTAAGTAAAAAATCCATTGCCTCCATGATGTTCTTCAGTCTTGCTTCCTGACACATCTTCAGCACCTCTAATAAGCTCTGAACAGCTCACAAAGGTTTCTATACTTCAGTGACTTTCGCACCTCTGCCTCTTATCAAGAACTCCACTGCCCTCTTTCTTTTCTCATGTGCTCCTACATTTAATGGATCAAAGGGAGGCACCTGAGCTAGAAAACAATGATCAGATTGCCTAAGATGCCATATTTGATCACATATAGCAAAAGAGGCCGATCAAGATAAGAACACAGACAGAAGCCAATATGAGGCACATGGCCATGGTGCCTAAGAAAAACAAAAACTTGTTCCACTTCTGAACCTCCTGGTTCTACTTGTACTTGTGTGGCTCTATTCTATTTTTTTTTTTTAATCTATCAGCTATCTGTGAGCTCTCTTGTGCTGCCTTATACTATCAATCTTTTGTTTAAGGTCTCTAGATTTCTATTGCTTCTAACAGCTACAAAAACACCATCTTAACTCTACATGGGAGAAATTAATTCTTTCGTGCTTAAAATTCAACGATCTACTCTACTGAGTTTGAATCATCTTTACCTTTCATCTCTCATACTAAGACACTGGAGCATAAGAGGTAATACAACTTGTCAGCCTTATCCAGAGAGCATTATCCAAAAGAGTTGGGTGAGGAATCCTGGGTTGTTTCTCTTTCTTTAGTTGATTACATACTAAACATCTTTCTAGAACTCAGTACCTACCTCACAAGTGTAATAACATAAGTAGGATCAATAATTTATCAAAACTCTCCCAAACCCCTTAATATAGTGTGCAAGTCCAATTTCTTTTTCAGCTTTTTTCCTGGTCAACTATTTTTTTTCTTCTTTTTCCTGTTAGTTTTTCCTTGCTCATTCTAAATATTAAGTTGATTTAAGAGGACAGTGATCAAACATTCTATTCTTCTTTTCCTCCTTGTGATCACACAGCAATAAAATAGAATTAAATTTTGCTAGAAACTTTTCTGGGAAAGCAAGATAATAAATTTCATCCTCAACCTAGTCATATGGCAAGATTATTAAAACATCTGGACAAAATATCAGAACTTTCTGTTAGACCTTGGGTCTCAAAATTTAGTCAACCCTTACTGTGAAAAAGTTGTAGGTGAGGAGAAAACATGAAACCATCTTCTTTACCCAAATCTTATTCCTTTTTTGTTCTGATATCTAAAGATCTCTGATCTGGGGTATTTGAATGATCTAGAAAGAATTCTGTCCATTATCTTCCATGTATTGTAATGCAACCTACAAGGGGATTATGATTCTCATAGTACTTGGCTTGTATGCTCTCTTCAAACTACTTCTCAAACAAGGACTCATGTTCCCAGATACTGTATTCCATTTAAACCTTCATTGCAAATATGTAGGCAAAAGGCAAAAAGATCCAAGTTATGGTTTCATATTTTATACGTATTTCAGTTCACCAATTTTTTTTCACAAACTTAAACTTGTTCTCAGGAAGCTCTATGGTATATATTCAGTCCTTGAAAATAAAACCTAAGTGGAAAATAATCAGTCTTGAAAACTGTGTTCAAAAATGGCAATGGCCGTGACTCATCCAAATGGCTGAAAATGACAAAAGATCTACAAGGTGATGTACACGGTTCCAGGGTAAATCCTGAGGGGATTTGACTGACCTTGTCAGATAGCAAAAGTTATATTTTTAGTTATATAGGTCTTGCTTTAACTTGGTCTTAACCATCCAGCAGTAAAGTGTAACAATGAGGTATTAAAAGTAACGCTCTGCTAATATGCTGATCTGTGAAAGGCTCAAGTTAACAACTTCTGACAATTGCCAGTTGTGCTGATAATTCAGTATTATTATGTGCTATTGGACTATAATGGGTTATTTTGCTGAATTCAAGAACCTACAATCTTTGGCCTGGCACCAAGTATAGAAAGGTCCTTTAAAAACTTCTCCAAATACAGCTTCTCCAACTTAGTGGAACACACATCTGATAAAACAAAACAAAAAAGAGGATATAAATAAAGGACCATTTTGTTATAAAATATCTATCTATCTATCTATCTATCTATCTATCTATCTATCTATCTATCTATGCATACACAAGATAGGATAGATATATAGCTGTTTTCTCTTAGTTCATTCATTGAGAAGAAAGGTTTGTACTAATATTGTTTTAGACAAGATATCCTGTCTACATCTTGTCCTCTGAATAACTATTACAAAGACAACAATACGTAATGTATCAATTATTGTTACTGTCCTACTAATCTGTTTTGAAGCTGTTTCATTGCTATTTAATCTTTTTCTCATTAAAATGAATAAAAAAGGTTGGAAAATGGCAGCTTGGGTACTTAGTCATCCTGTCTGTGAGAGCAATAAGCTAGGATCTACCCTGGAGAGGAGCCGGCTGAACTCAGAACTCAGAGCAGCTGCCAGCCCCACCTAGTGAATCCCAGCAGGACTCCGACCTACAACAGTGTGATGATGGTTACTGGGTGAATGAATTAGGTCTTGGGTGGAAGATATAGGCTTGCTGAGACTATCCAGTACCTTGACAGAAAACCACTGTTGGGATGAATAAACATGAGTCAGGACTCTGTCTCCACATGTTGTCTACCAGGGACAGCAGAGATAAACCTGAAAGTGGACTTTTTTCTTTATTTATCTGCTGTTTTTTTACTGCTTTTTTTCTTTGAGTTTTTTTTTTTTTTTTTCCCTTTTTTGTTGAATCTTATTTTTATATGAGTGTGAATGTGGCTTCCAGCCTCTTTGCACTTGCCATTTCTTAGTTCTTTTTATCTTTCTTTTCTCTTCCATCCAATATTCTGCACCAGTTTTTCAAAGTTAGTATGATACCCTAAGTCCTGCAGCCTTATGTTTAATCTCTTCCTCTTCTTCTGCCTCTCTATTTTTTTCACCCCTTTTAAATTTAAACCTCTGAGGGGAAAATTGACATATTAAGGACGTATATACTGTGTATAATCTGGTCTGTTTCAGATTTTATTGTATAATCACAAACATAGTTCATATAGTTAAAAGTGGCAAATTAATAGTTACCTCAATTTGTCATTTTCTAGGATGTGACTGATGCTACTCTTATTGCTTATGGTAAAATTTATCCAAAAATGACAATTGTTTTTAACAGCTATTCTTCCTTTATTCCAAGACTGAGATTGACTAAGGGTCACAAAAATGTGATGGCATGTGGCAAAGAATAAAAGGCTGGGAAAACAGGCAACAACTTCTCATCCTCCCCAGCAGATTGAAGAGGTAAGATCTTGCAACAGACTAACCCCCTAAAACAAAACAGATATACCTAGAACATACCCCTAAGTGTTCTAAATGGTAGAATACAGAAACCCACCAAAGATAATTTGCAAGCATCACTCTAGGAATTAAACTAAAAAAGAAAAAGAAAACAGAAATGAGAAGACACATGCGATGTAACCCCAGACATCCGATGTTCATCAAGGGCAAACCCAGGGGGCAATGAGGTAGAGCAATCCAAAAACCAACCACCTGCCTCTTTGAAGTGGAAAAAACAAAACAATTGGATAAGGCTCTAGGAACATTATACTCAAAAATTTCTCAGACAACTACAGCCATGGTATCCAAAACAAAAATCATGTTTGGTGACTGTAGAGTCAAAACAAACAAATAAATAAATAAATAAATTAATTAATTAATTAATAAAGTAGTGGAGCTTAAAAAATTTATGGAAGCCATGAATGCTCAACATGGGAAAGAAATGGAATCCCTAAAGTAGATTCAAACAGAGATCCAGGAGAATGATACTTACATTGAAAATATTCACAGCAGATTAAGCCATTGTGAGGACAGGATTTATGAAGACAGGCTCGTGGTTAGTAGTTATGAAGATAAAGATTACTTTAAAATAGCAAGAGACCATGAGATACCAATCCAGCAGCTTCTAGATGAGGTAAAGAATAATAATTTAAAATTGATTTAAATCAATGAAAAAGCAAGGATAGCACAAAGGATTTATATAAAAATACCTATTCACAGATCTTATGGCAGAAAACTTCCCTGGTAGGGGAAAAGAATGTGACATACAGTTAAGTGAGGCACATAGAGCTCCAGTTAGCCACAATCAAAAAATCTACAGCCAGGTATATCACAATTAAGATTCCAGAAATTCAACACAAGACTAGAATCTTAAAAGCTACTAAGAAAAGAAGCAAAATGTGTGTAAAAGACAGCCCATCATAAGCACGACATAAACTCTCCAGTCAAGGAGAGCCTGGAGTCAAGTTTTTCAAGTTTTAAAAGAAAACAATCTTCAATCCAGATTGACGTACCCTACAAAAATATCATTGAAAATGTATGGAGAAAACAAAGCTTAAAATACTCCAATGTGTTTCCAGTGTTCAAATAAAAGAAATTTATGGTGGTTTGATTCATTAAACACATAGACATCTTTTTTAAAAAAAACAAATGCATGGAGAAATAATATACTTCATTGATAAAGAACAGCTGAAGAAATTCATGACCACCAAACCAGCACTCCAAAATATTTTGAAAGATATTCTAGAAAGAGATAACAAGTACTTCAATTCAATGAACTCCAACAGAAGAAATCCACCTGGCAAGGCAAACAATTAAAAACAGGGAGGGAAAAAGTGGGGAGAGGCAAAGACAACAATAGGAAAATAATATGGCAAGGATAAGTCAACACATTTCAGTTATAACCATCAATGTTAATTGTCTCAATTCAATAATTAAAAGACACAGACTGTGGTCAACAAGTAAGATCCAACAATATGTGACGTTCAAGAAACACATTTAATTCAAAAAGCATTGAGAGGCTAGAAGTCAAAGGATCATAAATAATACTCCATGTAACAGGAACTTAGAAAAAAATCAAGAGTAGCTATTCTATTTTCAGAAAAAAGTGAATTTCAAGCCAAGACTAACTAAGAAGGTCACTACATCCTATAAAGGGAATAATTCAAGAGGAAGAGATAACAATCATAAATATATGTGCAACATATACCAGTGCACCCATCTATATAAAACAAGTATTAATAGGCATGAAAAAAATCAAATGAGCACTAAGACTATTATATTGGGGAACCACAATACTCCACTGTCACAAAAATACAGTTCAACTAGATAACAAGTCAGCAATGAAATTTTAGAGCTGAACCAAACTTTTGAACAAATACACTTAATAGATATCTAAAAAGCATTCCCCCCCACAACATCAGAATACACATTCTTCTTACTTGCATATGTGATATTCTCAAAAATAGGCCACATACTAACTCAGAGAACATACTTAAGTAAATACAAAAGGAACTGAAATTATCTCATACATATTATCGGACCTTGGACTTTTAGAAAAAGAGGTGGCTAAACCAGAAGCTCATAAAAGGTATGGAAATATAAACTCAGAGTGGATACTAATGCATTGGAGACTAGAATAAATAAAGAATCAATGAATTGAAGAGTTGGTGTTTTTAAAGATTAAATAAAATGGACAAATCCTTATCCAACTTTATCAAAAAAGGAAAGAAAAGACTCAAATCTATGCAAGTAGAAGTGAAAAAGGGTAAAGTCACAACAAATCCTGTAGAAATCCAGAAGTTCATCTCCACCTACTTTGAAAACTTGTATTCTAGTCAGACAAAAAATGCAGAAGAAATGGGTAGATACCTAGATATATATGAATTACCAAAGCTAAATCAAAAAGATATAAAAATCCTAAATAAACCAATGTCAATCAATGAAATAAAAAATGTAGTTGAAACCTACCAACAAAGAAAATCTCAGATTCCAATGGATTCACTGCTGATTTCTACAAGAAATTTAGAGAAGACCTAATATCACTACTTCTCAAACTCTTTAATGAAATTGAAAGGGAATCAATATTACAGAATTCATTCCTAAAAGCAAACATTAGCCTGGTACCAAAACTGGAAAAGGATCCAACTAAGAAAGAGAAAAAAAAAAAAAAAAGAAAGAAAAAGAAAAAGAAAGAGAACTACGGGCTAATATCCTTAATGAACATAGATGAAAAACTTCTCAATAATATACTGGCAAACAGGAAGCAGAAAATCATCAAGAAGATTATACATCATGACCAAGTGGAATTCACTCCAGAGATGCAAAGATGGTGCAACATACATAAATCAATAAATGTAATATACCATGTTATCAGAGCCAAGGATAAAATCACATGATCATCCCAAGTAGATGCAGGAAAAGCTTTTGACAAAGTCCAGAACTTATGATGAAAACCCTACTGAAAATTGAAATAGATGGTCTTTGTCTCAATCTGACGAAGAGCCATCTATGACAAACCAGCAGCCAACATCATACTAAATGGATGAAAACTCAAAGCTTTCACTCTGAAATCAGGAACAAGACAAGGATGTTCATTATCATCACTCTTATTCAGTGCAGTCCTGGAAACATTAGCCAGAGAAATAAGACAAGAGATGGAAATAAAAGGAATAATGACAGGAAGGGAAGAATTTAAATTACCATTTGCAGATGACCTGGTGCTCTACATAAAGACCACACAGACCTCACTTAAAAATAGCAGATTTAATAAGCAAATTCAGTAGCATAACTGGATGTAAACTCAACATTCAAATACCAATAGCATTCCTGCACACAAATGACAAACTTACTGAGATAGAATTTTAGGGAAATAACACCTTTCACAATAGCATCCAAAAAATGAAAAACCAAAGATTCAATCAAACAAAGGATGTAAAGACCTCTATGTTGAAAACTATAGCACTTTGAACAAGAGATTCAACCAGGTATCAGAAAATGGAAAGATATCCTTAGCTCTTGGATAGAAAGAATCAATATAGTGAAAATGGTCATACTTCCAAACCTTCTATACAAATTTGATGCAATTCCCATCAAAATTCCAATAGTGTATGTCACAGAATTAGAGAAAACAATCAAAAAGTTAGTTGGGAGCCAGAAGAGATCTAGAATAGCAAAAAGTAGTTCTAGACAACAACAACAACAAAAAGGCAGAGCCTATCACAATCCCTGGCTTGAAACAGACTGGTACTGGCACAAAACAAAACAAAAAATGTATCCAAAGATCAATGTAACAGACTAAAAGACACAGAAATAACTCCAGACATTTTCAGCCATGTTGTCTTTGACAAAGATATATACCTTGTAGGAAAGATGGTCTCTTTAATAAGTGGTGTAGGAAAAACGGCCTCTTCACATGCCAAAGATTAAAATTGGGCCCATATCTATTACCATGCACTAGACTAAATTTGAAGTGGACCAAAGATCTTAATATTAAAAGAGAAATATTAAATATTCTAGGAGATAGAATAGGTAAAACTCTTGAAGACATTGGTGTAGAAAAAAACTATGAATAGAGCTATGATGCCACACGAACGATAACAAAGAATCAACAACTGAGATACCATCTTGTTAAAAATAAAACAAAAAAAACTTTTGTACGGTAAGAGAAACCACCAATAAAATGAAGAGAAAACTGTAATGTGGGAAAATTATTTTCCAGTTGTTCTTCAAAGGATTACTATTGAGAAAATATAAAGAACTGAAAACCCCCTAGACCTCCCAACTTTAAAGACCCAATACAAATATGGACTTCTGAGGTGAATGCTTGCTTGTGGGAGGAAGAAATGCAGACAGCAAATAAGCATACGACAAAATCTTCACCATCCCTGATCGCTTGAGAGGTACAATTAAAATAACACTGAGATTCCATCTCACCCCAGAAAGAGTGACTATTATCAAGAAATCGACCAATAACATATGCAAAGGAACTGAAGAGAAAAATGAAACCTTTCTCCACCTGGTGGGAGTGTAGCCTATTGTAACCCCAGCGGAAATCAGTAAGGAGATTCCTTCAAAAATTAGGACTGTAGGTCCAATTTGACTCGGCTATTCCCTTGCTGAGTTATCTTCCCAGAAGAACTGAAAGCATTGTACTACAGTGATATATGTGCACTCTAGGAGCATGATTGGTAATAGCTAGGTCTTGGAAATAATCCATGTTCACCAACTGAAGAGTGGATAAAAAAGATGTGGTTTTTTTTGTACAATGGAGAACCACTCATCCATAAAGAAGGATACACTCAAAGCTTTTATGGGTAAATGGGTGAAACTAGAGATCATACTCATAAGTGAAATAAGTCAAATGCACATGTGCAAACATTATATAGTCTCTCTAGTGTGAGAAGCTGAAAGAGTAAATCAGATTCAAATTGTACAAAAGATATTGAAAAATGGAAATAAACTCTTAAAAAAGAAAGAAATGAGGGTGGGGGAAAAGAGAACAGAAGACAGGGAATAGAAAAAATATATAGGATGAGACGGTTATACTACTAAGTGAAAAGAAAGATTTGTGATAATATTGCTTGGACAAACAATTAAACGCCTACCTCTTGGACTCTAAGTAACTAATTTAAAGATAATCATTATCACCTTCCTATTATCTTGTTTTGAAATTTTGTTTTATTTTTTTCTCTTTAAAATAAAAAGAAATTGCAGCTTCAACCAGCTGATTAATTAATCAGTACTATTAGCCAGACTATTAACCTGGTGTCATTTGTGGAAATATGGATGGAACTAGAAATACCATATTCAGAAATGAAATATTCAAAGAAAATACTGCATAATCAGTCAAATTACTGGTTATGGCTGATTAATAGTCAATTGTGTATATAATATGTATATCATATATTTTATTTTTTCATTTAATGTGTTAATGAGCAACTCAGTTGATGCTATGTTTTTGTTATAAATAGTACTGCAATCAGTAAATATGGTAGTGTAGGTATTTCTTTGGTATACCATATATATGCATATTATATATAGTAGTTTTAATTATATTTGATAAGGTATTTTTATTTTTTAAAAAACCTCCATAATGCTAATTTAATTTATATTATCATCAACAAATGTATTTTTTTATTATTCTAACTGGGGTGAGAATAGATCTCATATGGTTTGGATTTGCATTTCCCTGAAGATTCAAAACCTTAAGCATTATGTTTATCAACCATTTGTGTCTGTTCTTTTGAAAAACATCTAGTCAAATCATTTCCCCATTTTAACTGGATAATAAGTATTGCTATTGATGATAATTTGAGCACCTTAAATATTCTGGATATCAATCTCTTGTGAGATGAATAGTTTACAAACATTTTCTTCTGTTCTTTTCTAGTTTTTTTTTTATCTGTCTATTGTTTTGTTTGCTGAGCAGAAGCTTCTTAGATCATTATAATTCTATTTGTTTACTGTTGCTTTTGTTGCCTCAACGCTTGAGATTTCAATCAAATATTCATTGTCTTACATTAATATCTTGAAGCATTTCCTTATTTTCTCATAATAGGTTCATAGTTGTGGTTCTCAAATTTAGGTTTTTCTGATTCATTTTGAATTGATTGCCAGTCCTTGCTCTTGCCTAAGCAGGCTCTTAGTCTGCTGAGCTATCTTGCTGGCCCCAGCAAATCTTTCTGAATTCCCACCTGGTTTGGACACTCTGCTAGGAGCTAGGACCATAACAGCAAACTTGTTTTTCCACTATGCTAAATCAGAGATTCCCCAAGTAAATGTAATGTCCAGGCAGGGAAACTGTACATGATTTCAGGAAAAGAACAAGGTCTGGAGAAATTCCAGACAGATTAAATTTTTATCTTTAAACTATTTCAATGGATCTCAAAAAATATGAATTAAGCAAGTAAGGTAAAAATTAAGGTTCTATAAGTTTTCATATTCAACAGTTGAAGATTTCATCTATTATATTTCTTTTTTCATCTTAGCGTCCCATTGAATATCTTGTCGGGACCAAATAAACTGACTTTGAAAAATGACTTGACTTATTTTCATCAAGTTAATGATTGATAGGCAATCTGGTTATGTTTTTATTTTCTCAGTGATAATTGAAAACAGGGTTTTGACCATATTCCATTCACAAGAACGCTGAGGCTGAATCTTCATTTGAGGTTACACTTTGCAAAGATGGAAGCTGCTTGTTCAAGGCCAAGTGATATGAGTTGCTTGCACAGTGGTGCTTAGACAAAGCAATGTGGGCAATGGGAGTCAGGGTCATTCCTGGGTATCCCAGAGGCTTGTGCATGGCAGGGAAATGCTTGCAACCAGTAAGCAAGATGACACTTCTACTATACACATGATATCCTGTACTTGACAGAAATTGGAAGGATTTAAAGGACAGTTGGGTTTCAATGTACTGGAAGCTGGTTTTCTCAATCCTCAAGTAGTCTAGTTGATCAGAGAATAGAACAAGATCTAATCTTCACTAAATCATTTCATGATTTTTCTAATGAATCTCATATTCTCCTGGCTTTGAGGGAAGTCACCACACAGTCAGTGCACTAAATATTTCATTTAGAAGCAGAAGCATATTTACATGGGTGAGGCAAAGAGGTAGTTTACAATAGACCCTGAAGAGCAGCATTGGGAAGAAATAGATCAGGAACAGTGCAGGAATGAGAGACAAAGTTGACCTAAATTAGATCACCACCTCATGGTCCATCATTATGGTTGAAGAATAGAGGATGTGGGCAGACTACTGCAGCTGACTAAATGGCACAGAAAAACTATATAGCAGGGTGGATGGATAAATTTCTGAAAGCTTTCTGGAGAACATATTTGATCTGGATCTTGATGAGTGAATAAGAGTTTGCCAGGAGGAAGGAGGAGGAAGCATATTTTAGGTTAAAGAAATGATCTCTCTCTCCACATCTTTTTCTACTAACTCCTGTTAAAATCAAATCAGTTATATGAGAAAGATCGCTCCCACTATTGTCAAGCGTAAATTGATATATTACAAATAAGAGTCCTAAGGATAGAGAACTGTGTGGTCCAACAGAAATATAATGTGAGCCACAAATGCAAACCACAAATGTAATTTTAAAACTTGTAGTGACCACATTTTTTAAAAGGAAAAAGAAATAATTGAAATTAATTTTAATATCTTATATTTAACCTAATATATCCAAAATGTTTTCATTACAACATGTAACAAAATTTTAACAGTGATCATTTACATATTTTGCAGTAAGGCTTGAAATCTGTTATATAGTTTGCATTTAAAGCACACTGTGGTCCAGTAATGTTTCAAGACCTCAAGAGACACATGTGGCTATTGGCTACTGGATTGAATGGGTTAGATATCCAGCTTGTTAATTTTGGCTAGTGAGAATGGGAATAGGATAGGATACCCTCAGGGAGGGCAAACCTCAGCTTGGTACAAAGAGGAGACTGGAGAAGTATAGGAACTGGTAGAACTAAGAACCCTGATGACAAGTTCTGTGTGTTTTACTATTTTATCCAAAGCTGGCCAGAAAGGTCAGTGCTGGTGTCTGCTACTCCACCCATAGAAAGTATGTCCAAGTCAAGTTTTCCTGGGAAAAATTTCATTTTGCTTTCTTTTTATTATTTTATTTAAATAGCCTACAGGCTACTCTTCTCAACACCTAATAATGTCTTTCCCAGCTCCCTTAGGAAAGAAGGCCCTGAACTTTCCTCACATAGCAGCCCCAATGGACCCTGTCTCCATTCCATAGAAATGCTGCCCAGAAATGAGCTCACAGTCCTTCTACTCATGGCCAGAGGGAAGTAGCACTGTCTGGGAGACCAGTGGGGAGAGGTCAGAGGCCAGTTCTTGTTTCTTGAAGTAATGTGCTGATATTTCCACAGATGGAAAGCCTGAAACTGTGGGGTAACCTGCCCCCTGCATAAGAGAGAAGCAGTTCTGGAGGCTTCTTCATCTCATAGTGCAAGAAGGCCAATGGAGCCAGGCTTTGCTGATTCTCTTTCTTGTCTTCTGGCCTCCTGCTCCTGACTGGTCACTGGGTTCTATCAGCCTTCTGACCCTCACATCCTAGAAATAGTGGAAATGAAACATGAAGTAGGATGCCACTGAATATGACCTGGTCATCTTTTCCAAGAAAAATTCCCAAGTAGATTTTCACTCCTGCAAGTTAAGAATCTATCCAAGACACAGCTACAACCATGCGACAACAGAGTCCAAGAGAAACCGATCACTAAAAGAGATACCATTTTTTATGATCCCTGCACTAGACTGTATTGCTTTTGTGAATTGCCCATGGTGTGTATAGATGCCAAAGTTCTATTTGAAGAAATAAGTCATTTGTTTCCATTCTTTCTGGAAGTACATAGGCCAGGGTCTCTTTAAGATCTCTTTTGAAACTTGCTAGAATGGTAAACAGCATTTTTTATAGGAGAGAGGTATATGAAGATGCCATAACTTCTTGATAGAAAGATAAGACAGGTTAGAATGGATGTAGCAAGTAGTTTTTGTTTGCATTTCATTGGCATAATATTCTAGCATTTTCTCACCATTATTGTTGTCATTGTTGTGGCCTTAATTTGCATATATGTTGCTATGTTGCTTACATTCTTTTGCTATAGGATATTATATATACATATATGTATACATATACATATATATATATATTTACATTCTTTTTCTAAAGGCTTTTAGGCTAGTCTGTCAGAAAACTGTGTGTGTATTTGAACATGCATGTATGTAAGTTCAATTTTCATTTATGTACATGTAAATAGGTAAGACAAGCCATTATTATAATCATTATAGTCTGGGTTGTTACCCACAATGCCATTTGATGGTATCTTATTAAATCTCCTTCTATTAAAGAGCCATTTAATTGCTTCTTGTAGGAAGCTTGTAAATCAGCCCATATGACAGATAAATAGGACACCCACATAACTTTGTTTTAATTGTCTCTGTTACCATCCAGTGTCACTCAGTCTATTTACACATTGATAACACTTTAATTAAAGATGCACTTTATCTGATAGTGTCAATGTATTTAGGGAAAAATGTTGTACTACAAAATTGGAATGAGGAACTAGATTTGGTAAGATCCTACTTTGTTATGGTAACTCATACCATGATTTAAAAAGTATACTTTTTAAAGTGTACTGTGCAAAATTATCTGTTTATTTGAGAAAACAGAAGAGGAAAGGAGTTTGCATTTCTATTTGCTTATGAAATTTTACTTACAGACTCTCAGTTGAAATGTGTTTATCCACCATCCCTAGAGTAAGGGACTTGTATCACTATTGGTTTGCATTAATGACTGTCCTACATATGTAGCCTAATCCTTTCTGCTCTTCTAGGACTGTATTTGTGCCTATCACTTGTTCTGAGTCTGGAGCTGCTCTTCAGGACTATAGGAGTTTCCAGTGTTGACTCTGGGTACTTTGGGGATCACTTTTGTTGGTCCATCCAAAGAACCAGTCTAGGAGTTGAATACTGTATTGTTAGAGTGAGACTGAGGTGAAAGAGAACCTCAAGTTTATTCCTGGCCTGGGCAATATAGCGACTTAGTAAGACCCTGTCCAAAACAAGCAAGCAAGCAAGCAAACAAACAAACAAACAAACAGACAAACAGGAAAGAAGTGGAAGTTGTAAAGCTCAGTGCAAAGGCTCTGTGTTCCTATCCCCAGAACTGAAAAAAAAAATAAAAAAAAAAGATGCTTAGGCCAAGGTAGTTGGTTCAGACAAAAACTGTATGACTAGATCAGGGATCAAATAAATATCAAGTAATAATAGAAGTAAAACTAAGTCTAGAAGAACCAAAGGTGAGGACCAATGTTGAGGGCACAGTTGCAGGAATGTGGCACTCCACAGATGAGATGCAGCCACGCAAATAGTCAATGAAGTATTTGGACAATAAACTCACATTTAATGTAACCACGAAGCTCTGAAGTTCTTGCATAGCACCATGCTTTCCCCTTTTCTATTCATAAATAATTTTAGACATCCTCAAAGTATTGAAACTCCTGTTTCAAATAGGGAAGTGCAATATCAGTGTAGTTAGAGAGGTAAAAGAGTTGTGAAAGCATTGTACAACTGTAAGTTATTATCACCAGATAATTAGTCATTCCCCAGGAATACTCAGAATTGCCCTAAAGGGGGATGGCCTATATAGCAATCAAAAGAGATAAAAATCTAGGACATTAGCAAGTTATTTTATTTCATATTACTAAATTTTGATGGAATGTTTTCCTAGAGTCATATTGTTAATTGATTGAATCGACTGGTTGTTAATTAAATCAAAGCAGCTGAACCAACTGTGTATAGACACATCAGAAACATTCCTTTCTGATGATCTGGATTCTTCCAAGGTTTTAAGGCTTGCAGCAGGGAAAATATTGAAAATCAAGTTTGCTTTGGCTCTCTGCGGGTGAACAACTGATGTGTCATGAAGTTCAACAAGGAAGATGTAATGGTCATACCCAGTGTCACTGGACAACTTCTCTGATCTGCTAATCTTCTGAGGTTGCAGTAAAGAAAACATATTCAACTCCATTGATGAGACAGGGGTCAATATTTAAAATGTAGTAGATATGTTTCTTTTATTGTTATGGTGTAGGCTGAATTTTCCTTTTTATAAAAATTAGTTGAATTTCTTCTCATGCATATTGAGAACGGCATCACTCATCCTGTTTCTGTTTTTCTTTTAGCTACATGCCATTGTGAGGAAAATTATTATGCAGCATAGAGTAATTATGTTATGTACCTATGCTTACAAGTGTCCTGTATTTCTGTGTTCAATTCTCTCACATTTCTTTATTGCTTATTTTTGTTTTTAGCTATTCTCAGCTTTAGATTTTTTGAAAAAAAAAACATGGCATTATAGCTCAGGAAATTAATTTATTTTCTTCAAGCAAACTAAAGTTTTGAGTGCGAAAGAGACAATTAACAATCAACAATCACTAACTATATTGACAGCTAGTAGCCTTACATTTTGTACATTTTTAGTGATTCCATCTGAAAAATAGGAGATTTCAGTCATGCACTGTGTTATTTTTCAGTTGAATTTTAGGGACCACAAAATAAAAATAATTTTCCCTTTTTCTTTGGTTAGCAGAATCTTGCTTGTCCTTCATGACTCAGTTCAAGTGCTGCTTTCTTCATGAAGTCTTCTTGGCTGTTCTAACCCAGTGACTCTCTTCTTGGAATTTCCATAGTACTTTGAGCTCACTGCAACAGTTTATTTAGCATTTAGGCTGCTGTGGATTTTTCCTTCATTGTTTCTGCTCCAGCCTCAGAGGCCCTGAGTGTTATCTCTTAGCGCTGTGTTTCCAGCCATGACTGAGGTTTTGCTGCTTTACCTGTCAGCTGCTGCTTTCACCTCTGTCTTATATGAGTCTATCCATGTAAGTAAGATCCAAGTCAAAAAATTTTGCTCCATCAATCCTGTGCAGACCAATTCTGTCTGAAAGATCACATTTATTTATTTAAATATATTTTTTTTCTGTTTTTTTTTTTTGTACAGAGTCTCACTAGGCAACTCAGACTCATAGTGATCCTCCTGTTTTCAGCCTTCCTAGCACTGGGATTATAGGCATGTGCCACCATGTCCGGATTGGATCACTGGCTCAGCATGCCCAGGGGCAAGGCTGATGTGGCATATGGTGCCTGGGATTGAACCCAGGTCCCTGCATTTGCCTAAGCAGGTGCTTAGTCTGCTGAGCTATCTCGCCAGCCCAAGATCTCTTTTTAAATTCAGTGTCTACTATGTATCATATAAAAATTACTCTCAGATAATGATGGCTATCTTCCATAGGGTCTTGATAAGCCAATGTTTTAGTTATTTAAATTGCAAATTTAACCTGAAGAGCTATGCAGAATATGTAGATTTTGCTAAGCTAAGGTTCACCTTTATTCCTATGCCTATGATATAGTTTCTCCAAATTAGTTTTTGGACCACAATCACCTGTAGTATTAAATAAATATAGACATGCAGACTTTCCCATGGATTCATGGTTGAAGCAAATGTTACTAGTCAGAGTACCAATTTTTTTTATTTCATGTATTTAGTACAGGGTCTACAGGGTCTCACTGCACAGATTGGACTCGTAGTGATTCTCCTGTTTTCAGCTTCTGAAGAGCTGGGATGACAAGCTCGTGCCACTACACCCAGTCTCAATTGTGGGCTCAGTGGGGCTGGCACAGCATTCAGGGGATTGATCCCTGCTCTCTGTGTCTGCCTAAACAGGTGCTTTAACCCGATGAGCTATCTTGCCAACCCAGGCTACCAATATTTTAAATCAGCTTCTTGTTTTGCTGCCTAATCATGTCTAAAATATATTGGTATATGAGGAGACTTCTGTTGAATATAAAATCTTTAAGTGCCTGGGTTTTAACTCTGTTAGAAAGAGGTAAAGAAATCATTCATTCCAAAAGACAGCATTGCATGTTAAAGGTTAGGAAACAAGTTAACTAAGAAAATATCCTTAATAAGTTGGAAGCTGCTGCAATTCATTTCTTAGTGGCTTACTATTTGGTTCACCTCATATTTTATGTTTTGTCTTTGCTTCTATTCTGTCTACAGCAGCAGCAGCAGCATTGGACACAGTAAAGAGAGGCTGATTACTGACTTGTACTTTGTATTAGGAGCTTAGTTGTAGTCATTCACCAACCTCCTTACAGTTTGGAATGACACTATGCCAATGGATAGCACTACTTCTTGGGTGGCCCACAAAGGCCTCTTACTTGCAGTAGTCAATTTTCCCCCCATTTGGCCACTGAAAGGAGGAGGCTCTAAGCACCATACAAAAGTAGGAGTCACACCTAAATCTCTGAGATGATACTTGAAGAAAAGTCAGCTAAAGAAGTTACATAACTACAGGGGCTGTAAGATAAAGGTATATTGTTTTAAGCTGCTAAAAATTTGGAATGATATTAACTGTTATGCACATTATGATATCTCACATAGTAGAAAGAAAAACAAAACAAAAATAAATAACCAATGTGTGAATGGGCTGCTATGTAACTGGGTTTCTTCAGAAACAGTGGAATTACATTAAAATGTCTTCACAAATCTGTGTTGGCTTATTTCCATGGAGCTACTGAACCATTTTCTTAATCAGTGGAGTGAGGAGAGAAAGATAATGTTCTATAATTTTTACTCAGAGGAGAGAGATTTATTGGGATTTAGACAAAAGTAGGGAAGAACATAAAAAGAGGGAGTCTAGAGGTGCTAAGTAAGATCTTAGACACATGGAGAGTTGGTGTTGGGTCCGTTAATGGAGTTGAAGACCCTGAGCCTCTGTTCTGAGTAAAATAAAAAATAGAGACTGTTATAATGATATTCAGACATTCAGACCACAGGGGTATTATAAACTGCTAATTTTTACATTTAATAACAAGCATATTGCAAACTGGAGACTTTCAATAGTTTTTTTATGCCCCCCTTTCAGTAAATGATTAATATGTTTTTACACTGATATCTTATTGGTTGTGACTTCCTTTTCCTTCTAGCCAATTTTTTTTTTTGGATGTATAAATTCTAGTAGGAATTCTATGCAGTTACTAAGAGAAAGAACACCATTATTTTAGAGCAAACCTAAATTGGCAATACCTCTTTTCTGGATTAGATCATACTTTGTATCATTGGATTATATTAAAATAAGCATTTAAAGCATTAATAATCATATACTCATCAAAGTGATTAAACTAAGTTACTGGGTAAAGAATCCTGGGATATTGTCTGCTCTGCCTTTAGCTCTTTGTTGAAGATAAGACCCTTGGGTAGTCAACCCCTTTTCTAGAACTCAGAATTGGATACAAACAATGACAAATGAACCTTATCGTATTACAAATGAACCACAAAGTTACAACAGAGGGAGTGGGAAAGAAAAGCCCAACATACCTAATCTAGAAGAGAGAATTTCACCTGAATACTGAAAGGCTAAAGACTGAGAGAACTTTATTCAAATAGTGTGCTGTTTGTAGTCAACTTGTTTTTCACATGGATATGAATTAGCATTTCTGAAATTTAATAAATACATGAATATCTTGTAGATAATGAAATCCTTGTTTCCTGTCAACGGAGAATTTGCAAATAAGTAAAAAAAAAATAAGCTCAGAGAAAATCATGTTATTATGTTGAGATCGGAGATGTCAGTGTGAACTCATGGTTTTTAATATCTATGGAAATATTATACTTGTATACATAGGTTATATATATATGTATTTTGTATACATATATATTTTAACTCTCCTGTTGAGGCAAACTATAACTATTGCCATCCCAATAGCAAAAAAGAAGAGCATATGGCCTCAAGATCTTGCTTCTAAATATCATTCTGGGGCCGGGGAGATGGTTCAGTGGAATAAATGCTTCCTTGGCAAGCACAAGGGCCTGAGTTCAATCTCCAGTTCTGCCAAAAAAATTAAAAAAAATAAATAAATAAATAAATAAATAAACATCATTTTGTATGAGCCAAAGAATCCAGATTTCTCAGAAAAAAGTATGAGTCAAGGATTGGCATCAAAAAAGTACAAGAGGAATCTAGACCATTCTATGGTGCTAGAAAGTAAGAAAGAACTAAAAGGTATTATGGCATTTCAAGGAACCAACTTGAAGAAGTTTCTGAATGACACATCTCAGTCACTATGAGTAATGGAACAATGATAGCAATAGTTTACAACATATTCAATGAAGTAAAAAATCTGGGACTCTTGCTGACATGAATGATAAGTGCTAGAGACTGAACAGCCTTTTAAGTTGATTCCAATTCACAGAAAAGGAATGTGTGTTGGTAATGGGCAAATGAGAAACTGTCACAGACCAGAGACATGACTACTAAGTGTAATGTACTATCCTAAATGGGATTTGGGACCAGAAAATTACCTTAATTTTTTTAATAAACCATGGCTTTTCATTAGTAATCATTTATCAATATTGGTTAAATAATTTTAACTAATATATTAATATAAATTTCAATGATAGCCAAAGCTATGTGTGTCTGGTTTTGTTTTCTTTTTCCTGTATTTTAAGGAAGGGTCTACAGGGTGTTCAGGGCCTAATTACTAGATCAGACTCATAGTGATTCTCCTGTTTACAGTCTCCTAAGTGCTGGGATTACAGGCCCTTGCCACCAAGCCCAGTCTCAACATCCATCTCAGTATACCCTGGGTTGCAGGGCTGGCACAGAAAGCTTGGGGATTGAACTCCTTGCCCCTGCACCTGCTTGCTTTAATCCACTGAGCTATTTGGCCAGCCCTTGTGTATCTGTATTTTTAAGTTGGTCTCAAATTTTTCTATTAGAAATTTTTTCAATCACCATTAGGCAAATGCCACAGTAATAATTATTGTAGTCAAATGTCATCAGTGGATGGTAAAAGTAGTAGGAAAGAATAATTGCATAGTTTGAAGTATCTCATCATAAAATATTAAATACAAAGTATAGAGGTTCTTCCTTCATCTATTGAGGATACATTCTAAGACTACAGTAGATACCAGAAAGCACAACAAGCACAATGGTTTTCTACTTATACATACTAATGAAGATGTTTGATTTACAGATGAGTTACACTGGGTTTAACAAAATAACTTATACTAAGATAACACATATAACAATATATTGTAAAAATTATACAAATATCTCTGTCAATATTTTTTTCTACTATAATTATTAGGAACTTCAGCATACAATTTTTTCTTTGGTAAGTTGAGAATGTTCATCTTTTCAATTAAAGGAAAAACTCTGTAACTTCTCTTTGTTATTCCTGCATTGTCAGCATCAATACTCTTACACTTTGGTGTTATTATTAAAAGAAATAATGACTCTTTGAATACAGTGAATTATTGTGCAAATCAATCTGCCAGTTGAGATGGCTAAGGTAATAACAGGTATTTAATATATAAATCTTGAATATATTGGTCAAAGGATTGACTGATGTCCAAAGAGGGAAAGATAAATATTCCATTGCTACTCAGCATAGTGTACGATTTACAACTTACAAATTATTTATTTCTAAAGTTTTCCACTTAATATTTTTAGAATACTGTTGACTGGACTCAAACCATGAAAATCTAATCTGTGGATGAGGGAGGACCACTGTATCTTTCTAGTGGAGGAACCCTGCAGCTATGATCTTTATCAAATGTTCATCTAACCACTTCACCAATAATCAAATATAGTAACATCTTCTGTCTCGTAATATGTTACAATGTCTTCATAGAGAGTGTTTCTCAAGTTTTAATATTTGGATGCATTAGCTACACATCTTGTGAGACAGAGGATTCTTATAGGGAAGGATTAGGGCCTGAGATTCTGAGTTTCTGGTACTGTCCCTTGTGATGTTGTAAGCTATACTTTGCAAATAAAGTCCTATAAGAAAATTTTACAGCATTTTAGCAAAGAAAGAGGAAGCAGAAGACTGATCATACTACTGATATAAGCTTGCTTTGGATTTTTCTTTATCTTACTTGGGATATAAAAGGATATTTTCTTTCTCTGATGGTTCTTTAGCATGCTCAATAGTTAAAAAAAATCAAATAAATAGCATCTTTAAGCAAATTCTTTCAATGGGAAATTTGCAAGGGTTATGAGTTTTCCTTTCTCAGAGAAAATATCTAGCAGATCTGTTTTGGAAAAGGCAAGAGATTATGCATACCTTATCTACTAGTCTTGGCTGATAGCCTTAGATAGTTAATACAAATTGATATTCCTGTGTTGGAGATACTGTGCCGTGCTATGGTTTGGAAAGGAATATAATCACCTAATAGGGAATCATGCTGAAGCTCTGCCATGATAATCATGAAAGAATAAGTTGTAATACGTTTTGTCTCAAGGACAACGTGATCTTCAGCAGTCGGGGGAACACAGATCTGATTGTAGCCATGTGGATTCAAATAGAATTCTGCTCTCAGTGCTTATTCAGTTTTCTCAGTAGCCAGATAGATTATTACTGGCCTGCCCAGTATTTCTAATGAACCGATTTCAGAGATGGCAGCTGACTCCTGTAGAACGGAAGTGTCCTATTCAATGAGACAACTCAAAAGACAAATGAACCACATTGCTCTTGCTCTTATTTGTTGGATTTAAAGATCGCCACACATAAATGGTCTTACTGCCTGGCATGACTGCATTTTATGTTTGTGGTCATATAAGAACAGATGAGAGCTAGACTAAGCTCCTCTAAGAAAATGCAACAGGAGTGGAAGAATAGCCACGTGTCAGGCTTTGGGGCAGCCCCTGGAGAATTCACTCGTCTAGCTGCTGACATCAAATTGAAAGGGACTAGAAATAGTTTATTTTTCTGGA
>NW_004524583.1:6472747-6480379 GCF_000260255.1 Octodon degus
ATATATATATAATCCTAGGGCCAAGCAATCATGCTCTTTACCTGCATTTTATGGGGAAGGTAGATGATACCTCCCAAACTCTGGAAAATAGTCATCCCTAACTTAAAATTCTATATCGAGGCAAACCGTTAGTCACACATCAAAATGGGATAGAGATCTTTTTAATGACATGTAAGATTTTAAAAATGCTACTTCTCAGAAAAGTAAATATTTTTGAGAATAAACTAAAGCCACAAATGTCTTGCATTTGAGAGACACGGAAAGTAACCCAGGAGAGGACTGAAAAGAATGGCCAAGATGATAGTAAAGGAAAATCCTCGGATGGGAGCTGTGAAACAGACCTCATGAGAAACAGTCCAGATTACTACAAAAGACTAGAGACCCCAAGGATGAATTAAATAGAACCATGTTGGAATTTGGAAGGAGGAAAAGTACATGTGGGAGAAAGGAAGGCATGTGGGAGAAAGGAAGGCATGTGCAAATCTTCCACTTAATACCACAAGTAAAGTTCAGAGAGATCACACTTCACTATTTAGACTTGCAGAAGCAAATCGTAGGAAGGAACAGATACAAAAGGCTGAAATTGTTTTCCATGAGGGTGAGACTTGTAGTACAAAAAAGCACAAAGAAAAGGCTGCTTTTTGTTAAAGTTTGGCTAGTTGAGATTACAATTATATATCCATAAAGATATGTACAAGACACTGTGTTTTACTTCAAGGGATAAATATCTCTGATAATGGTGTTGAGTTCAGTGACAAAAGTAATTTAAATTCAGAAACCACTTATTAAACATATGCTGTATGCCAGATGCTATGGAGACAAAGATAAATAATAGAACATTTCTACATTTTTATGCCCAAGAGCCTCCCAGTCAAGGGCAAATAAGACACAGAAATACTATGATGTAAATGTGAAAAGATATGTTGCAAAGAATGCTCTGGGGATTACAGAGGAAGGAGCAGTGACGTCAAGGCAGTGGAGTTAGGGAAAACTTTAAGTGAATGCTGTTGCCCAATATACTGCTTGAATTGCTTAGTTCTCTGATTTTTTTGATTGAACAGAATATAAATTATAATTTATTTCTGAACTATAAAATAATTGTTTGAGTTATGAGACAGGTGTACCTTTGGACTACTAGAAGAGGAAACGAGATGATTATTCTAGAGGAAGCACGAACTGTAAAACAATTGTAGAAACACGACAAAAGCAGATGTTTGAGGAGGGTGGCAAGTCATTCAGGACTACAGAATGCTTGAGGAAATTTGGCCTGTGGCTCATGGACAGCAATGAATATTCCAAGAAAATTAATCTATTTAATGATGACAAAAAGGTGCATGATGCTCAGGATCCTGAGGCTTAAGTTATTCATAGAGAATGCTGGGTAAAATTTGTGATATATTTCCAGTGCCTTGCCAATGTCAGGTGTGGCATAAGGAGGTAAATCCAATAGAATGGAACCAGTCATTTGTCCTTTGGAGCGAAGCCACAAGGGGCTACTCCCCGAAGCAGCATTACTCATGATACTGCTACGAGTCACAAAGGTGCTGGTGAAACACATTAACTAATGATCTAAGATAAGTTTCTTTGAAGTGAGCACTTAATTGAGTTACCATGGCTTCCCTAGGCAGTACATGTGGATAGTAAATTATTTTTAGATAAATGATACCGAGCTTTAGAAAAATTAAGTGATCTGTAGATTTTGAAACAGTGCCTTCCTTTTATGTTACATTACATAGGTATTTTCAATTACCAATTTCTAAAGTTGTACAATATTTTTAAAATATCATGTTATTTTGAGGCTATTTTATCCTACAAAAATCTCATATTGTTGCAATACATTTAGGCTTGGCCATAAAATCACATAAAAATGATTCCAATTTTGGTGTAAAATACTGGTTGAATATCCCTTACTTGAAATGTTCAGGCCTAGAAATAGTTTAGTTCTTGGGCTTTTTTTTTTTTTGAGATATTTGCATAGATTTTATTAGTTGAACATCCCCATTTAAAATTCAAAATATGAAATCCTCCAAAATTGAAACTCTTTGAATACCAGTATCAGCACTAGTTTTGGATTTTTTTTTTTGTATTTAGGACAGGGTATATAGGGTCTCACTGTGTAGATCAGACTCATAGTGATTCTCCTGTTTACAGCATCCCAAGTGCTGGGACTACAGGTGCATGCCACTACGCCCGCTCTCAATTCCTGTCTCAGCATGCCCCAGGGGTGAGGACAGCACAGCAGGCCTGGGATAGAACTACTGGCTCCTACCTCTGCCTAAGCAGGAACTTTAATCTGCTGAGCTATTTGGCCAGCCCTAGTTTTGGATTTTAGAACATTTTGGATTTTAAAAAATTAGGGCTGTTCAATCTACACATCTAGAAAAATGTACTAATTATGTTTTATCAAATCTAAGGTGGCATAGAAGGATACACCAACAATGCACCATTATTAAATATGTCAGTGGAAAAATAAAGTAATGTGTCTTCAATTAAAGTAGACATAAGGCACAATCTCATTTTAGAGATACTAAAATGTGAACACATGCCTGTCTTAGGGACATGAAACATCGGTTAGTGAGTAGTGGAGTTGCACACGATTTTTGTTTTCAGTTTCTCTGGGAAAACACCTCTTTTTTTTTTATATAATGCACACCTATTTCCAAATTCAAATACGTTATTTTATCTTCAGAAAAGTTGTGTTTTTAACTGTTGGTTATATGTAGAACATTTTTGTAATGAGAAATACAGATAGGAGGCATCAGTGATTTATATTCTTTTTTTTTTTTTGGTCATCTTGGACACTCAGGGTAAGTGCTGCTACTGAGCTCTATCCCTAGCCTTTATTACTATTTTTTATTCAACGGTAACAACAGCTTTTTGACAGATGGGTTAGATAAGTTCCCTATAATACATTGTAGCCACACAGTTTAAAAAACAGAAGGAAATTTCCTGCAAAGCATGGAGAACAAAGACACATTTATTTTCATCTCTACTTGTTCCCCATGCCAGAAACTTAAGAGGTAAAGAAACCTCAAGTTTAGAAATGCAAAATCCTTACTTGTACTGGAATTTATAAATGATGGAAAGCCCAAATCAACCTATCCATTTTAACTGCATCAAATATGGCATTACTTGAAGTAAATGGAGGACAACAGAAGTCAGAATTCACCTGTGCCGGCCCACAGAGCGAAGATTTCTCTAAGTCAAAGGCTGTGCCCTGGGTCCATCTGTGATTCTCTAATACTTGGGACAATAGCAGCAAGGGTATGGACGACCATGAGAAAAATGAAGAAAATGGTTATTGGGCATGTGTTGCTGACCAAGATAAACACTAATCATCAAATGAAAGATCTTTGGGATAAGATAAAATGCTTTCGGTTAAGTCACATAGAATTGGCTGGATGCTCTGCTGAGGAATGATGTCCCCAGGAGAGAAGACAGCAGATTTGGTGAGAAAGTTCAAAGATGACAAGCCAGTTGATGGAAGTCAAGTGTATGGCCCTTCCATGCTGTTCTTTATGAAAAAGTAGGCCAGGTTAGAGCTGCTAATGTTCAAAGAGGAATGGTAAGCAGGACATGTCCCACGCAAGACCCGGCACTGGTGCTACATAAACAAAAAGATGAAAGATAGATGCTTTATATGAAAGGGTAGATGAAGGCACACTGTAGAACAGAAACTTCCTAAGAAACTGAAGAAAATTTATGTTTCCTTATGCCATCAGAAAATGAGAGAGACAAGGGGATATTATGGAAAAAATCAATGACATAGAATTAAAGAAGAAACCATAAGATATTATTAAAAGATAGATCAAAACTATCTCTGTGTGGTGGGAGTCTAATCAGATACAGAGACTGCAAACAGAAGATTACCCTGACGTGTGATCAGCTCTCAGAGCTTGCCTGCATCACCAGCGCAAGAGTTTTGAGACAAGGTGCTGTTTTTGAATAAGAGCTGCAGCAGGCAAGGATAGACGAAATATGGTGTTTATGACTACTTCTTAGATAATAAAACCAAAATCAAAATGAAAACCTGCCTCTATATAATTCAGCCTCGTGTGAAAAAATTCAAATGTAGATCTCAGAAGAGGAGCTTAGCCTTTAAAGAATTGTTTAATTCTTCAGGGAAGACAGAATTTATTTAAATATGGGCCGTATCCTGAACATCAGTGGGATTACGACAAAGTGAATGTAAATGTTAAACCTTATCAATGTAAAACTGCAATATACCATGTAATTACCTGACCTCAGAAAAAGGGGGCAGGAGAAATGATCAGCTGCCAGGGAAGTATTAGCTTCTGTAGCTGGCAAAATTACCTACCTTCCTGACAGAAATTGAGAGAAAAAAAGAGCTGGAGCTTTATGTATTAGGGTATTTGATATCGATTTACAAGTATAATCACTAAGAAAACTGCTATAAGGAATAAAAGTAAAAACAAAATTTAAAAGCATCATATAACAATAGGTAGAAAACAAAGCAATCTAACAGTATGACATATAAATCGGTTTAAAACCAAAACTACCTGATATAACAATGACTATAATAAAATAAAATTGCATTTTAAAAGAATTTCAGCTTGGATTTAAACTACAACAGAACAATCAAACAAATAATTCACAGTGTTAAGATATAAAAAACCTGGAGTGATGCTTAATTTTAAGTGTCAGTCTGATTAGATTAACAAATGCTTTTTTTTTTTTTTTTTGACTGGGAATCAAACTGAGGACCTTGCACTTGCCAGGCAGGTGCTGTTCCCTTGAGTCACAGCCCTGCCCTAGGAATGTCATCTTGTAGATAGCTGGTGAAGCGTTGTTCCTTTGAGGATGTTTCTGCAGGAGTCTGGAATCTGAGTGAGTGATCTGAGCCAGTTAAGAGCTGCTTTTATGGTGGAGGAAAATGATCCAATCAGCTGGGAGCCTAGATAGAACAGAAAGGAAGAGGAAAGATGAAATTTCTTTCTCAGAGCTGGAAATTCCTTTCTCCCCGGACCTGGGTCATCAGAACTGAAGTCTGGTGGCTTTTGAACTCAGTCTAGAACTACAATTTTGGCTTGGTCCTTGAAGTTAGGCTGAACCACACTTGCTACATCCTGGTTCTTTAGCTTCCCTGTGTATCACAGGGCTTCTCAGTCTGCATAATGGCATATGTGAGTTTCCTTAATGAATTTTTACTTCCTCCCCTTCACCCTCCTCCCCTTCTTTCCTCCCTTCTTCTCAGTCCTCCACTTTTCTCTTCTCCACCCCTGGCTCTCCTTCCAGTCCCTCCCTCTTTTGTTCTTCTCTCCCTACTCTTTCTACTGCTTTCTTATTTTCCTCTTCATCTACCTCCTCCTTCTCTTCTTTCTTTTGCTCTCCCTCTCCCCTCTCTCCCTCCCCAACTCTCTCCTCTCTTTCTCCCTCTTGTTTTTGCTCTTTCTATATACATTCTACAAATTCCATTTCTCTCATGAAGCCTCATACATCTGAAAACAGTTCCAAGCAGTTGGGCATAGTTAAATGTTTGGCCCAAATATATACACAAAATATGGAGATCATAGAGTAAAATTGACATATGTACATCCTACCTCCTGCCTATCTGTCCAACCATCCATCTACTTAGGTAAATTTATGAATATAAAATATCCTATTATCTGAAAAAAATAAAGAATAATTTATATTAACATGGAATTCTTTTGTTAAAATACTTATAAATGAATAGAAAAAGTCAATATATCCAAGAAGCTATTTTGCTTTATGTATCAGTTATTTAATTAGGTTCTTAGTAAGAAATTTAGAACACTAATTTATGAGAATAAATTCCATTCGTCAGAGAAAAAACAGATCACAGGTAGCCCTGGAGCTGAGGAACAGCTTTGATTTTTGCTAAAATCTGAGCCCACCGCTTTCTGATTCACCGTGTGCTGCTCTGAAACCTGGTATCTCTCTTTCTCGGTGTCAAAGATCTTGCCCTCCTGGTGTCTGGGTTTCCACAGTTGCTTCTTCTTAAAGTAAGCATCAGTGAGATGTTTGGGGATTTTCACTTTGCTGATATCAATTTTTGTAGAGGTGCCAATTTCTGGTGTGTTCTTCGTAGAGGAACACAATTAAGGCTAAGAAGCTCAGTCACAAGTAGCAAGCCACTGGCCAACTGCTTCAGGAAGACCACTCTCTTGCCTCTGTGACGCCCGGTGAGGATGATCAGGATGTGCTGGGAGTGAGGCTAGCTCCAAGTTCCTCACATGCTGACTGAAGGGTTTCTTGCCCTGGCTCAAGAGCTTTCAGGGCACATCTTCAGTAGAGCAGTATGTACGCATTTTTTGAAGTTTAACTACCTGGGTACCTCTATTCTTGTCCCCATTGACCAGTTTTGTCATAGCAAGAACTATTTCCTTCTTTTTCTCTCATCCTTTGATGTAGCAACTGCATACTTTCTCTCGTACAAAGCCTTTCTGGAATACATAGCAGATGGGGATTGTCTACCAATTCTTTTAACCAGCCAGATTTTGGCTGCAGTGGGGCTGCCCCTTCTTGGACTTCTTTGGCTTCTTCACCTTCCCCTTTTTACCAGTACTACTGGCAGAAGCCTTCCTGGCTTCTCTTTAATATTTCTTCTCTTTAATATCTAGCTTCTCAGTTTGTCACCCACCATCTTACAAGACAGGATAGAGAACTGAGATTCCCAAGAAGTCATTTCTGTAACTTTTGTCTCCTATTTTGTATGTGGTTCAAAGTTTAACCATATATATGACTTTAAAATTTATTTTAAAATAAAAAATGCATTTCCTATAGGAAAATTGTCAGCTATTTTTTGTTTGTCTTCTTCATAAATGCACAATGGTTTCATTTGCCAGTCAATGATAAAAAATGGCTGCGGGGCTGGGGAGATGGCTCAGTAGAAAAAGCACTTCCCTGGAAGCGTAGGGGCCTGAGCTCAATCCCTGGTTCTGAAAAAATAAAAATAAAGATAAAAAAGACTGAAATTGCTTATTTTCTTTTTAAACTAGCTTAATCCATGGAAATTCAAAGTAAAATGTCTCATATAGTCACATCACTTTTACATATTTGCCCAACAAAAAATATTCAGCATTTAAATCAAATCATGAGACTACAGATCCGTTTTGTATTCTTGTTTTATTTTTTAAATGAACAAAATTTCCAAAAACAACAAAAAAATTCACTTTCACATCTAAATGAGGAATTTTCAAAATATGGAGGAAATTACAATAGTAAAGAAAAACACTATTAATTCATATATTATTTTTCCCCATAAATTATCTAAATTAAGATTTGATCATTGACATGTATCACTTTTGAAACTGGAAAAAAATATAATGTGTTTTCTGTTACTTCCACTTCCTGCTTAGCTCTACTTCCCCTCTTGTAGGTTTCCAAATGCAAATATTTCTGGAACCACTAGCAAGTACAGTACTAATTTCCACAGAGGGATTAAGTTTCTATGGAAGAGAGAGATAGGTCTATGATTAACAACAATGCAATTTAGTGTATACTATAATGAAACACCAAGGAGCAGAGAAAAGGACTTGATTTTTTTTTTTTTTTTTTTTTTTTTTGAAGAACCGGGGATTGAACTCAGTCCATTCCAGTGCTTATTGTACTGAGCTATCTCCCCAGCCCCCCTACAGTTCTTTTTTTTGA
>NW_004524583.1:6480479-6484905 GCF_000260255.1 Octodon degus
TTTTTTGCAGAACCAGGGATTGAACTCAGGTCCTTGCGCTTGCCAGGGAAGCGCTTATTCCACTGAGCCATCTCCCTGGCTCCAGGACTTGATTAATAGAATAAATCATCCAGGGCCAGCAAGATAGCTCAGCAGTCTAAGTGCCTGCTCAGGCAAGTTAGGCAGCCGCAGGGGGCCGGGTTCGATCCTGACACCACATGTTGCATCAGCCCCACCTTTAGGGCAGTCTGAACCTGAGGCAGGGGAGAATAAATCATCCAGAACACTTAATGTTCATACAATGGAAACCATTCCGAAAGAAATTTGGGTAAAGAATGAAAAGTTGGTAAACATCGGGTTCCATCCCTGGCATGCAGTGCCGGCCCCACCCCCCGGGTGCACTGAGATGGCGATTGAGACTGGGTGTGGTGGTGCGCACCTGTAATCCCATCTTTTGGGAGGCTGATAATAGGATGACTGCAAGTCCAATCTATGTTGTGAGACCCTGTAGATCCTGTGTTAACTGCATTAAAAATTGTTAAATAAAAAATAAGGGAATGAGAGATTTACAGTTGAAGATATTAGCATGGATTAATAGAATACAATGAGCTGCACTGTTTGCTCAAGGGACAGCTCTGCTTGCCGGGGTTAAACTGAGAGCTCCGTGGATGCTCAGATAAAACTTGAACTTGTAAAATCTTTGGAAATTAATGGAGTAGGCAGGGAGTAATCACTACCAACTTCAAAATCAGACAAGTGTGCAAAACAGACTTGACTCTGAAGGTAAAGAAATTGAAGCTTCTGACACCTCCGACTCCACTGCCCTAAACAGGCCCCTCCCTGAAAATTGTGTATACTTTGGACCGAACAAAGCTGGACTCTGCCTCTGCCTTGCTGACTGAGCAGTGTCTGCACATTTGGATGCTCTTGGATATTATGAACTCCAGCAATGATACTTTCAATTAAGAGAATTATTTCCCTGTGTCATCTTGTCTGGTTGTTTTTTTTTTTTTTTTTTTTTTTGCTAGCCATTTCTGTCTCTGTCTTTTCAGGGAGCAGGAATCTCAGAGAGAAGCATTCGATCTAATTCAAGAATGGTCACAGATGTTGATTCCCTGAGGCTGAAGTTTTCTCTCTTGCTCTTGGTGATATCATGAAGACAGTACGAGTGGATGTAGCCACTTTTTTTCTTTCAGATCCTACTGAAGCCAAGATTCCATCTCTTCCTTGGATCATCCATGCTTTTTTATTTATGCAGGTTCTTTGTGTTATCTGTCTTCTTCAGTTTATGTTTCTACTCTGCATAGGAACTTCTATTTTTTTCTCTAGCTGCAGCTTCACATTACTCTGCTTCTATGATTGCCCTGGAATAACAGAGCACAGAAGGTGGAGAAGTGCACTGGTATTCTGGTTCTTAACATGTCCACATGAAAATTACATGAGCCCATTGCTCATTGGTTGATCCAAGGTACGTGCCTAACATGAGGTGAAGCAATGGGCTCACCTTGCATGTTTAGAAGAGGAGAACCAGAAACATGAATGAGTGAAACTCACTTTACCTAGGATCAATCCATTCTTTCTTCTTTGGATCAGTGTTTTATCTGATAAAATCCACTGAAGAGCAATGCTTTTTATCATCTAAGACTGGAGATTAAAATTTAAGAATTATTACTGGATGATAGATTGAATGAAATTTATGGGCACAGAGAGCTTCCTAATCTTTAATCCCATACTCAGACTGGTACCTTTCAAAGGAAGCAACCTAAGGGTGGAAAATGAGTAGGTTTGGATAGGCATGTTGAAGACACACCAAAGAGATAAACCATTTTACAGAGTGAGAAACAAACTAGGTGACAGAGGGAGATGAAAAGTGTTGTTTACATCACCTAAGAAATCTAAAGGCAGGAAAATGTTGATGCCTTGTCCTAAGTTGTGTCCACAGTACTCAGCACAGAAAAAATTCCTAATGTATTAACTGAATTAAATGGTATATCTGTGAATGAGCTAGATTTGTTGGATATGAAAATAAAACTTAAAGGCTATGTTAAATTCATTGTTTCTGTGCTTAATCCTAAAAGAGAATTAATAATATTAAAATATTTAATAACATAGTATACTATTTATCATAGCAATGACTTCACTTATGTCATAAATCAATATTAATGGATTAACATGCTTATATTAGCATATATTTTAAATATGCTCCTAATCTGTTCTTAGTTATGCCAAAATTCAGAGCTTATATTCAGTTATGTTAATATAAATTCATCATTGCTATTATGATTTAATATAAGGACTATATGGTGGCCTGATATATCTGAAGCTCATCTGTAGATCCCCAAGCAGAAATTAGAAACTCCCTAAAATAGATTTCAAGTTTTATTAAATTCTTTTTTATTTTCTAATGAGTTAGATGAGTGCATGCCTTCCTGGCCTTTGTTTTAATTCTACTCTAACAGTGGAATTCTCCCTTAAGTGAAAGTTCAGAAACAAGTGGAAATGAACGCTTAAAAGGAAAAACAGATGGTAGGTTAAAAAAAGGAAAGAAAATGAACTAGAGCCCACCAACTTCATAAGAAGCCCAGAACTAAGAACCATACTGAATATTTAGCATATTTATAAGTGACAAGAGGAGTAGGGAAGAGGAAACAAAGGAATTTATGCATAAGGTAATTTGTAAATGCCGTGACAGCTAAGACAATGCGCAATAGAACCAGAGACAAGATCGAACCCTGAAAATGTTTAAGTCTATCTTGTCCTGATCCCTACATTCAATGTCAATAAGACAGGAATATGAATAATATAACTTCATTGTCAGCCAGGATTTGTCTTGAGACTACAAGAACATTAAAACCCTTATTTATTCTATAATTCAATTAATAAAGATATTTTTCATTTTTTACTCAATTATATGAAATGTAGGCCAATTAGTTCTATTAATGAATGTATGAATTTATAGTCAGTCACATGTTGATACAGGCCAGTAATATCTCTCTATATATTTTTTGATTTTAGTTTTCTTTTTTTAAAGTTTTTTTATTTTAATAACTTTATTGAGAAGGAAGGAGCAATGAGATAGTTTCAAAATAGGTTAGTAGCACAGTTACAACAATTAATACATTTCATATTGATGTCTTTATAGTAGTTATTCCTAGTACAAGATGCAGACATGATATCTTGTCTAAACACCAGTAGTTCAAAACCTTCTTCTTGAACTAAGAGAAAGTAGCTGTGTATTTATGCTATTTTGTATATACAGATATATATATATATATATATATATTTCTGCTACAGTAAGGTCCATTTTATTTATTTATTTATTTTTCAAACCAAATTGGTAGGACAGTTTCAATAATTAACACATTGCATACATTCTTCCTAGTGGTTAATTGCTGTACAAGATGAGGACATGATATCCTATCTACAAACACTATTAGAACAAATCCCTCTATTCATTAAGAGAATGTAACTACATATCTATTCTAACCATTTTGAATATGCAGATACAAAATGGACATTCATCTGTATCCCCTTTTTTTGTTTAGTTCCGTTATTTGAATATTATAGGTGTGTTAACTCAGCAAAATATTCTAAAAGAGTCCAGTAGCCCATAATAGTATTGGGTCTTCCGCTTCACTGGCAATGTCAGAAATTGTTGACCTGAGTCCCCTACAGCTCAACATAACAGCATGCAAGCCAGTAATATTTTAATCTACTAAAAAGTACATCACACTGAAGATCCTAGTTACTCCTTCAGTAAATGTGTTTGCTCAAGAAAGAAAGGGAGTGAAAGCAGCAGGGTATGGGGAATAGGTAGAGCAAGGCTTATTGTAAAAGGAGATTGTTTATGATTTAGTAACGTATGTTACCATACTGGAAAAATAACTTAAAATTTACTGGGTAAGTAGGTTAATAATAGCCCTTTTATTTCAAACTATAAGACACTAGTACTTGTTGACATCAGTAAGTTACTAAACTTTACACTACGAAGCACTGATACTTACCATGAGGGAGATAACTGGATTTTTTCCCACTTACTTCTGGATAACTTTCATGCACTTGTAGCAAGGGAGGCTTTGTATTCTCCAAGTAAGCGCATGCCGCAGGTCTTAGAAAATGACCTTGTAGCATGGTAAGTGATATCACACGGTTTCTTATTCATGAGAAGCCCAAAGTTTAAGTAAATTAAAGGGGAAAATAAAGGATATATAATAGGAAACATAGAGATAAATCTTTTGCAAATGAGAAAGGGATTAAAAAAATTAGTATGTGTTATATCCATGGACAAATTCCCCATGATGCATGTAATCATTATATACTGCAAACATGTAGTGATAAAATATGTAAAAGATATGTTAGCATAAAAATAATACAAAACATGATGTGTTGGAAATCTTTATGACAAAGGGATGTTGTTCTTAAAGTTTTGATAGATAGTCTGGATTTA
>NW_004524583.1:6485355-6503661 GCF_000260255.1 Octodon degus
ACGTAAATATCTGTGAATAGTGGAAGCATGTGTATCAATGTGTATTATATTTTCATCTTCTCATAAAGGAATTGTTGCTAAGGTTAATGATTCTCTGTTCAAGGCTCTTAATGAGCTCTGAAATTTTGCTCATTTCATCAGTTTTTGTAGAACTACAGATATTTAGCACTTAACCATGATCAAGGTCCTTGAGCCATTGTTTTATATTAATACCTCACAACCGCTCTATGAGATCTGAATTATTCTTGTCCCTTTGTTGGAAATGAGGAAAGTACATTTTGAGGAGAGCACATGACGCGCCTCATGCTTTATCACTAACAGAAGGTCCAAGCTGTTTCTAACCCCAAACCCATCTTTTAATTCCATGCCGTCCTACCATCTTTGCACCTCTTATCGGAACTGGCAGCACTAAACACATGTCTGTGTGTTTAGGTTGTGAAATGTTGGACATTTAAAACCACCTGTGAACTTAAAAAAAAAGAAAACTAAACAAAACTTTTAATTTTCGTAAGTGATGATCAAAGTAGATAAACTTAAACAAATGAGCAATTAGACTTGACAATAAAATGCTAAATAGAAATACAAGTGTTATGTTACTACTTAAGCTAATGTCACCAAGGCTAATAGCCGGCTTTTGGTCTTTGCCAAAATATGAACTCAGTATGATGAATTATGCATTACATGGGCTAAAACTGATTGTGAAATCCTCCAAAGAATTGAGTTGAATCCTGTTTTTCCAGTTACAGCTTTTATTTGCCTCAGGGAGATTTTGATAGTGAGGAGAGGTTCATAGAAAAGAAACATTTTCTATGAAAAGAAAAAGATTTCTCCAAAGATTTCCTACCTCACTACAGAATACTTGGGAATTTATGAATATATTCCTATAAAGAAATCAGGCGAAACAAACAACAACAGCTGATATTTTCTGAATGCTTACAGCGGTTCGGTTCTGTTTGAAGGGCTTTACATATATTAACTTGCTAATTTTTCCCCAAACAAAGGCAAGAATAAACCTGATTAAAAAAAATAGTTGGCACCATAGCACTTCTTTTCCTGGTAGGGTAGGCTCTGCCTAATGAAAATGGGAATGTATCAATCACATACATGAGCTGTCAATTATTAGCTGTGTGAGAAAAGTCATTATGGACTTATTGCAGTACCAGTATTTTCTAACACATTTGAAATATCATTGAATTTATAAAGCATTGGTGTAAGTAGAATCTTTCAAAGTATATTTTATACATATACATATATGCATATGCATATATATATATATATATATATATATAATTTGGCTTCTCGTATGTGTCTGTTCAACTCTTCTGCTATATTTAGATGCCTGACTGAACCCTGGAGAGATAAACTTGTGAGGCTTTTATGGTTTGGCTTTTTTTTCCTGACATGTTCTTAAAGTTGTACGCTATATCCGTACTAGATGGCTAACTCTGGTCTGTCCTCCTAGGAGGCTTAGTCCTACTTTTTAGCCCTACTTTGTTTTTCCTGTGACCATGGAGCTTCTTAGTTTAAGTCACTGAAAAGTAATTCTGTTCCTAGTTTCCTGGTCAAGGAAGAATCACAGAATCCTTAAATTAGAAGGAAAGCCCTATATATCACATAGAGGGCTACCTTTCTGCCGTATAGGGGAGAAAGCAAAAGTCAGAGTGAGGTAAAGCAATGTGACTTCTCTTTTTGCTAATTCATTTTTGTTCACATATTGATTGAAAGTTCTCATGTTTAAATAATACTCAGTTTGTATTACTTAGTTTAGTACTATTTAAATTATTTCAGAATCGCACAACTAACAAGGTAAGATAAACAGTATTCAGTAGACTGGATTCTTGGCTTTGGATCAGTGAAATTTTAAATTTCTTTCCTGTTAGCCCTATCTCTAATTGATAATATAGTTATTATTTTTCATTTTTATTTTTTGACACAAGGAATCAAACTCAGAACCATGTGCTTGCCAGGCAGACACTTGTGCCACTGAGCTATACTCCTGGCCCAACAATATAGCTATTCTTGTAGGAATAATAATTTGATCATGATCAATCTAGTTGGGATATCAGGACCTACTGGTTGGTATCTAGCTTTATGTGTGTTATTGACCTTTCTCTTTTTTTCCTAACCATTCACTGAGTACAAAACAATGAATATATTGCAGATCACACCCTGTAAGAATTAATGACTTAATTATAGCCATGCTGATTGTAATATCTTTCACAATAAATCCTAAGTGCAGCTTTGGGTCATCTCAGCAGGACAGCATAGAGGAAAGTGCACATGAATGATAATTTCTTGTCCTGGAGAAACAGGGCCCTCTGTTTCAATAAACATGACTTTATTATTATTTTTAATCTTTTATTTATTTAGTACAGGGTCTCGCTACGCAGCTCAGACTTGTAGTGGTCCACCTGTCTCAGCCTCCCCAGTGCTGGATTACAGGCATGCACCACTATGCTTGGTTTTGGTGGCCAGCGTGGTGGTCTGGGTTCGGGGGCTGGCACAGCATGTGGCATCAGGAGCTGAACCTGGGTTCTTACACTTGCCAGGCAGGTGCTTCGACTGCTGAGCTATAACCTAGTCAACATTACTTCATTTTTGGCTACTCATTGCTGAACATGATATGGCTCATCTGGGAAAGCCAGAGATATAAAGGATGTGGTCTCTGCCTTTAAGGAGTTTCTGTGGTTCTCTGAGTCAGTATGAGTTGTTAACATGGGTAATTTGGAAGGGAAATGAAGCAAAAAGATAAAGCAGATGAAAAGGAAAAGCTACTTATGCAAAGTGAGTATGGAAAGCTCAAGTGAAAAATGAGAAGATTCATTTGTTACATGTTTGCGTAGTACCAAGAACTATCCTAAGCATTTCACTTGTATTTATACAATAATGCATAGATATATTTAATGTGTAATAATATCTTCATCCAACTTATTATCAAATGAGGTAGACTATGCTATGATCTGCATTTTGCAGGCAAGAGAAGATAACTTGCTAGCTTAAGTTTACTTGCTGAAGGGCTTTTGCCACTAAGGCGAAGTAAAATTATTTCGAATCTAGATAATATGGTACAAGAATCCAAGAAGTAAATCACTGTACTACAGTGGTAAAACAGCCATGACCAGAACAGCTGAACTGTGACAAATACGAATGTTTAATTGACCTATAAAACACAAGTGTTTTAAACCAATTTAAGAGGCTATCTTGCACCCTTAAATGCCAGGGTGGACTATAATCATGTTACCAGTATATTTAGCTTTAGAGATGCTTGTAAGAGCTCTATTTATATTTGTATAAAAATATCTTTGGAAAAAATATATTTTAAAGAAAAGAATCATTTTTTTTGTTTATTTAGACTTAGAAGGGCCAGGGAGATAGCTCAGGAGCATTAGTAACTGCTTGGCAAATATAAGGTCTGAAGTTTGATACCCTGTACCAAAAAACAAACAAAAAAGCAATCAAGAAAGTGAGAATGAAGACTTAAACATATTTGAAGATATTTTAAATATTTTATTTTACTATACAATAAATATTGATATTAATGTTATTTAGTATATTTAATAAAATAAGCTATTTAGTCTATTCAGTGACATCCAAAATTAAATTAATTCTAATATTTTAAATTAATATTTAAAAATGTTTTTAGAAGTTCCTTATAGAAAGAGAATCAAAATGACTTTCCTCCCTCTTATTCTTTAACCAAAATGATTGTCTGGTAAGATTATCATACTTCTGCTTAGACTTTGCGGAAAAGGTGGACTCATCCATGGTCCAACGATGACTGATGTGCAGTGTGTGTGTATGTATATGTGTGTACTGGATTTGGAGGGAAAGTGCAGAGAAGAAGGAAGAGCAGGGGTACTTAGGTGGAAATAGCAATCTTATTGCTGCTATTCTTTGAGACAATGGTGAGATTGCCACCCAATGTTCTCATTCTTTCTCTTTCCTAATAGCTTTATGCCATGATGATCAACGAGAGGTATAAACTGATTTTTGAAATAGATAAGCAGTCTTCTGGCACTTCTTTCTCCATCTCTTCCAAGAAATTTGAAAGGAACCACTGTAATAAAATCTGGTCATCTCTTACAAACATCATAGTCACCTTTAAGTCCAATGGTATTAAAAGATGCTGATTGCTGAGATAATTATTCAAGATAAACAACAGGAGTTTAAGTCTTTCACAAGGCTTAGGCTTCTTAAACAAAGTTGCTTGGATTGTATTCTGAATTCAAGAATCAATGAAAAGTTTCAAGAACGTTGAGGTGGGTCTCAGTAGAATTCCACATATTTATTTTTCTCCAAGATTTTTAGAATTTTTTTCTTTCGGTACCAGGGATCAAACTCAGGACCTTGTGCTTGCCAGCAAGCACTTATTCCACTGAGCTATCACCCCAGTCCCTAGGATTCTTGGTATGTATGTTACTCTATACTTTAGGACACCAGGACTTGCATTGGTCATAGGTAGACATCCCAATATAATATACCAGAAACATTGGTATCTTGCTCATATTAAAATATCCAAGCCATATAAATCAGACATGCCTTAATGAAAATGCAACACATATGTCATAATCCAATCCAGAAATTGCTTAATCTTATGAGTATTTCCAAGTGTCTTTGGTTAGTTGTTAAAATGATCATCTTAATTTCGTATGTGACTTCTTTCATTAGGGAGCTCTACATGTGCTAATAGAAGTGGTTACATTTATCCTAGAACTTTTCATGACCATGCTGCCAAAGCATGGACAATCGCTCCTGCTGCTTTGACTAACAACTGTGCACATTACATCATTTCTAATGTCAGGAAGAGATAAGTCTCCTAAGTGGGATCCACCTAAAGCTTAGAAGATTGCACATTTGGGTTGAACTGGCGAGTCACTGAAACAACTGGTAAATCCATTAAAGTAAAGTAAATAAGTAAATGAACCATAGTTTTAATTAGCTGGCTGTGATTCAGCAAAGGATTGAGACGCACTTTGGTATGGTAAGGCCACAAGTGGTAGAAGAGAAACCACTGGACACAACAAAGAAGTTCCTAATACAGGAAAGCTGCGGGCAGTCACTTCACTGTTCTAAATACTGTTTTCCTTATCTATTAAATGCTGAAGTTATTACGGGACTATGTGTTAGATTAGGTAAGTCCATTGGAGAAACTTATTGTGGTGGCTAAAAGTTGCTGATCTAAAGCTGGGTTAACCCTTTTGAACACTAGCTATGGTTTTAAAGACAACCCAATAGTTCTTCACACAGGCTCCTCCTACCTATACATCACTTCCTTACACATACTATAAGTAATAGCTGTACAGTAAACAATGTGAAAGAAATGACTATACTTTAACTATCATTATAGGTCCCATTGTTTCATGTAGTAAATAGTTATTCCATACATCATAATTGAATAAAATAATCCCTTATGCAAATTTGGGGATCACAGGGCAAATATTTTGAGAGTTAGAATGACATAATTACATTTTAGTTTAATTATAAATCCAGCCCCTTTGGATTCAATTAAAGATATTTTCCTTTGGTTCTTCCTAACTTCCAATTTCTCTGCTGAAAGAGCCTGTCCTTTAATACTGGTATGGAGCAGTCAAGTCCCTCCACGATTGTCTATTGCATGCACTCCCATGGTGCATGTACCAAAGAGTTGGCAGAGTTCAGCTCAAGTCAACAGTTCTTTAAGCTACCGTAGAAGGGAAAACCACCTGACTGCTACTATATTTTATCTCTAAGGTTCATTTGCCTTAGTGTTGTTGGAAATCATTTAGTTTTTTCTGTATGCTACTAAAATGGGACATAGCTGAGGAGCTTTATCTCTCTCTATGAAAGCTCAATGGAGCGTTGTCATAGTTTAAAGGAGTTAAACTTTTCCAGAACTATTTCTTAGATAAGGTTCATGTTAAATATTCTTTTAGTCATGAAGAAATACATAAAAAATTGTATTTAATAAAAAATACGGTGTTTGCCAGAAGTTGTCTCTCACACATTTTGTTTTCTCCTTGTTTACTGGAGAGGTGGTTCTGGTTTGTTAATGGAATAAATCTGTAATTTGCATCTTAGTGGCTGATCAGTTTTTTTGTATTCCTTCAATTAAAATTGAGAATGTGAATACAAAAGTTTTGCCATGTTCCATCCTGAGGTTTCTTTGTACTTCACTGGTCCTTCTTTATCAACCTGACAAGAGAAATTCAGTAGGCTATTTGTCCCTGTCTTCTCTCCTCACCAGTCTTCAGCATTAGTCAGCTGCAGGACAGCTGCCACATTCCAACCCTGAAAATCAGCTGTGTATATGTAGAACCCCAATATTAGGGCTTTTCAGCTACAGATTGAGTCTCTCAGTAACAGAATTCCAATTCGTTGGGTTTGTGTTACTAGCCAGACTTGGCCTTCCTTCACAAACCAACTTGGGACTGAAACAGAGATTTAATTCAGTTTATTCCTTTTAAGTGACGGACTGAAACCTCTTTATTAGTTTTCCTTTCCCAATATGACCAGTTTTATTTCCTTTTCAAATTATTGTGTCTAAATAGACAGGATCTTGGAATGAGATCACCAAGTCAACATTCCATTATGAATTTTTTTGACTGGAAGACGTAGAAAGAAGAGAAGTTGGTAGGGAGGAAGAAGGCAGGGAATTAGTGTGAAAATATCACAGACAAGAGCAAACACTGGAGCCTAATGTTAGGACACATTTCCACCTGCAGCTGCCTTGAACCAAGCACTCTTATGTTTGATTTAGGGCTATTCAGTAAGGTCTCCTTGACCTTTCCAGAATTTGTCTGAGAGCATTCCCATGGCTAGTCTGTCCCTGGACTTCATAAAAAGCTTTTCCAAAGGAATGGACTGCAAAGCAGCTTTTAGAAATTTCTTTAGAGAGATATCCATACTGGGCTTTTCTTTTACCAACATTGATTTACTGGAAATGAATGGAAAATTCTCGTATTCTTTTAGTTTATTTTTCCTTTGGGCCAATCTTCAACTTAAACATGATGTTGCTATGCAAAAGGAAGGAGTAACTTTACTTGAAGAGTCAAACAGTGTTCAGTTCAAACTAGTAGTTGATTTTTAAAAAGACTACCCATTTTTTTCTTTATGTTTTTACAAGTATGTGATCCTGTAGAGACTATGCTGACTTAGAGTGAGTTCATATTCTGATTAACTGGTAGAATGGTACTCAATAATCACACAGTTGCATAAATCTTTGCCTCACCTATTTGATCAGCAGTATGATTTTAGTTTTAGAGCGTGGAAAAACACTAAATAAGTTTCATTAGTCAATAGTCACAGTTCAAAAGAGTATTATAGCTAATGGACTGTGCACTCATAAGATTTTGGAATTAATGATTCTGCTCACAGCTCAGATTCAAAATAAATAGCTATTGAAAGAGATTTAAGACAAAATATTTTAAACATTTGTTATAGAAAACAACTATCTGCTCCATTTATTTTCTCTGCAAGCCAGCTCTAAGGAAAATAAGGCAATGCTTGAGGAGTTTTGCGGTGCCCTCTGCAACCATGTCTTTCCTGTAACAAAAGTCTCACTAATGGCCAAAACAGTGTGTTTTTATTCCCAACTAAATTATTCTTCAGAATACTAGTTAACTGACAAAGAAGGTTGATCCCTTGAAAGGTCTGATTTCCAACCATTTTGAAAAATACTTCACCCAAAATCTTGTTGAAAATTGACTGAGCTTTTTGTGAGGTTAGGAAAATATGGTAGAAATGATTCTCTGTGTGTAGGAGAATTTGAGTGCTCTGTCAGAGAACGCCAGCGAAGCGTCTAGGTTACTGCGGCATTCTACAAAGGGCTTTTGTGTGGTTCCTCCTCACTGACCAAGAGCTGCCATGACATTGGACTTGACAATTAAGAGTGAAATTACTAGGTTTTGCAACCTAGCTGATGGATCGGGATGGTGATGTGAGGAGAGGAGGAGAGCGTTAGAAACTACTCTTATTTTTCTATTTTCCTTCCTTATAGATGAAAACGATAGAGAAATTCTTCCCCCTGAGGAGATTAATTTGTTTTTTTAATGTAAACCTTAATTTGTTGTGAAATTACTTTCAGCATAAATCAAAGAGATCCACTTATAGCTACAAGAATACATATCACATACAAAGACAGGGTATTTCTCAAGGAAATAGTCTAATATTATTCATTTAACATGTTAAGAGTGATGTTTTATTTAGAAATGAATGGATATTTATTAAAGGTCTAAGCACAGACAAAAATGACCAGTTAGATTTTAGTAAGTAGTTAACTCTACCATTAAGACAAAAAAAAAATGTTAAGAGCCTTAGGAAACATCAATTTTATTGAAAATTGTTATATATATATATATGATTAATTAATTGTTTTATATTATTTTTTATAATTTGTATATGTCTGAAAGAACTCAGTATTAATGAAGAAACTTGAAGGTGAGTGGTTAAGAATTTTGGACTGTGAAACAACACGAGCCTAAGTTTAAGCCTTAATTTTCCTATGTAAAGGATATTTTCTGAGATAATCAGATGAATAGCTTTATCTGTAACATGGGACTATAGTGATGTTTAAGAGTTATTCCCTTGGTTAAGTGGTTTAATTCATTTATAATACAATAGTACCTTGGTTCATGATCTTAATTTGTTCCATGATTCTGGGGAAGCTGCTATGGTCTTGTTCTTCCCCAGTGTAGAAATTATGAATGGCAGCAAAATTTTGCCCAATGCTCCTGTTAGTGAACTGAATTGTTTATACACAGAAGTGCTTGTGAATTGAGGTGTTATAGTGTTGAGCACACTGCCTTCATGAGCTGTACTCAAAGACATGTCATGAATATGTTTAAAAAATAATGTACAAACCAGCTCTTATGCTTGTGTGCTATAGAATTATACCCTTTAAACTTACTATTTCTATGATTGTGGTTGAGTCACTGACACCTGAGAATTCAATTCTTAACCTTATAAAATGGAAAATTAGATTATCTAGTACAGGTTTTCTAGCATTTCTAAATAGAATGGTGCATAAAAATTCTTTGAAATGTTTTATTTTTTATGTTAAAGAAGTAACAATTAGACAGCTTCAAAACAGGTTAGTCAGACAGTTACAATAATTAATACATTGCATATTGTTGTCTTCATAGAAATTATTCATAGTACAAGATGCAGACATGATATCTTGTCTAAACACTATTAATTCAAAAATTTCTTCTCATTGAACTAAAAGAAAGTAGCTGTATATCTACGCTATTATGTACATACATATTGGGGGGCCAGGGAGATAGCTCAGTGGCACAAGGGCCTATATATATATATATTTGTTTTCCTTTTTTCACTACAAAATGGTCCTTCATGCATATCCTCTTTTTTGTTCACTCTTGTCAGAGATGGATATTCCATTGCTGTTCATATATTGTAGGTGCATGAATTCAACAGAGTAATCCAATATAGTCCAGTAGCCCATAATAGTAGTGGGTTATCCATAATAGTAGTGGGCAATGTCAGAAGTTTTTGACTTGAGGCTTCTATAGCTCAGCATATTAATATGATTTTAAGTCATGATTAAAATATTATTATTTGAGAATAAAACATTGTTATTTTCACTGGAGTCATCCCTCAGTAATTTTTGTTGAATCTATCATTGTAGTGGACTATGTTAATTCTATGACTATAGTAATTGTTCATTTTTTTTGTTTCTGAAATGTGATTTTTTTCTCTCTTAAAGTGCATAGCCCATTGAAGGAGACTGACAATAGCAAAAGAGAATGTTCCAGGGCTTTGTACTAGGAAGGGGTAAGGTGAATAATTAGAGTTGATGACTACCATTCTATTGGTGGCAGAGCATTATCGTAGTTGTACTTCTCTCGTTGCTGGGACAAATGCCCAACACTCAAAATGAAGGAAGACAGGGTTTACTTAGCTCACAGTTACTGGAGGGTTCAGTCCATACTCAGCTGGCTCCAAGGCAGAGTGGCACACGGCAGAGAGCAGCCTTTCATGGCAGTAGCAAAGAGAGTGGCTGCAGCTCAGGCAGCTAGCTAGCCTGTCTCCCCTCCTTATATTGTAATGTAAATTGCCTGCCCCATGGCAGATGAAACATCCACACCCACAATAGTCAATCACAAACTTGTGAAGCCACCCCATGACTGCATGAGGCTTTGGGGGACATGTAGACACAAACCATGACAAGCATTTTAAGGATTTTGATCCTAAACATCACTGAAGGACTTTTAAGTTTATGTGGCAAAGTGTGTTTTACGTTATTTTAATGTAATGCCTATGCAATGATCAGATTAAGAAAGAGCAAGAAGATAAGCAGATAAATGAATTATGAAGGCTTTCCTTAATCCAGAAAGAGATTATAGCCATTTGAAATAAAGCGAGGGTACAATGATGTTGGAGACACATATACACATTGGAGTTAAAGAATGAATCATCTCTCTGATTTGGGCTGAGAGAAGGTAAGGTGGAAAGAAGTGTTTCCTGCTTCATTGGTAGTGAACAGAAATTAAGCCATTTTTGGAAATTAAATTTATTGAAATCCTATGAGACATATAATCATGAACTTTATAAACATTAATTCTCTACTCTCACAGTACTTGTAAACTAATAAAGAGAAACATAAGCCAGCAAATAAATAGATAAGATAATCACAAATAATGAACCTTGGGGCCGGGGAGATGGCTCAGTGGAATAAGTGCTTCCCTGGCAAGCACAAGGACCTGAGTTCAATCCCCGGTTCCACAAAAAAAAAAAAAAAAAAAAACAACCAGAAACCCTGAGTCAGTTTTCAGTGGTTGCGATCGTGCATTAGCACACATTTGGTGGTTTGAACAACAGAACTTTGTTTTCTTATACTCCTGAAGGCCACTAGATATGAGCATAATTGGCTGAAATTAAGAATTCAGCAGGGGTGTTCTCCCTGCAGGCTCTGGAGGAGAACTGATTCATGGTCACTTCCAGCTTCTAGTGGCTGGCCACTTGCTTGGTTTGTGGCTGTATCACTTCAGTCTCTTCTGTGATTACAAAGCTATCGCCCCTTCCATGATGAAATTTCCCATAGACCTCTTCTTCCAAGGATGCTTACAATTACATTTGTGGCCTTCTGGGATGACTGGAAACAATTTGCTACCCATCTCAACATGTTTACCTTAATTATATCTGCGAAGTCTTTCTGTTGTTGTTGCTGTTGTTACATGTGGCAACATTCACTGGTTTCAGCGATTTTGACTTGGTGATGTTTTGAGGACTTACCTTACTGCCTATCACATGCCTTAAGGAGAAAATAAAGAGAGAACTATGGAGAATAATGATTAGGATTTACATGATAGCTAGAAAGCAATAATGAGGAGAAGGATAGAGAGCCAAATTGAAGAGAAAGAGACTGATCGTTTAGTGCCTTGCAGGTGTCTAGATCTTATTCTAAATGCATTGGGAACTCATCCAAGGAATTGAATGAGTCAAGCAACGGGCTACAATGTACATGTTTAATAAGCTTATTTTAGTGGATCTAAGGAAAATCTGTAGGAGATGGATAACAATGGAAGTAGGACAATATACCAAGAGGCTACCATAGCATCAGGGATAAGACTGGGATTACTGATAGCAATAAAATAATTGGGACTTAGTGAATTAGATGTGGAAAATGACGGCAGGGAGATAAGAAAGAGGAATGAAGATTTTATCTTTCGTGACTAAAAAGGTAGCTGATTGTTACTTACTAACATGAGAAAAGGAAGCACAGGAAGAAATACAAGTTCTACCATAAGGCTTCCAAGTACAGCTACCAAATACACATGGGTGTGGATAGAGAACTTTGAGAAGATGTATAGACCAAAAATATAGTAAAAAAGTGGAGCATAGGGATAATTAATGCGATGAAAATAATTAAATAACTTAGAAAGAGTTTTATGAAGAAAGGGGAAGCAAGTCCAAAGTCGATTTTTAAGGAATACCTAATACGTTTAGGTAAAGGAGGAAACAGAAGCAAAGGAAATCAGGCAGAGTGACCAGTGACAGAGAGCGAAAGAAACCCAAAAATAGTATGGTTACAGGAGTCAAGAGGGGAGACTGAAGATGAACTTCCTCTCTGAACTTTTCAAGAGAGAAAGGAGAACATTGCCTGGTATTTGGTAACACAGAGAGGTCACCACTGACTTTGACAAGAGCAGTCTCAATGGAATGAGGGACTGAAGCCAGCTTGCACAGAGCAAAAGGGTGAACATAAATGTAGAAATGGGGACCTAATATAGGTATTTTCTGGATCCTGGGAAGGGGTCGAAAAATTAAAAATATAGCCTGTCCAAGATTGTTAGGGACAGGTTCCAGTGTACTTGCGTATTTTCTGAATAGAAAATATATAATAAAAAGGAAGAGAGTTAGGGTAGTATGAAAATATAACTGTTTAGTCCCCTACGGACTTTATACTTAAGAAAAGGAATGCCACAGTTAGGGGTTACCCTGCTTCCCTTTACTCTGTTTTGCACTGTGGTTTTGATCATCACCTAGAAGGAAAACTCTTTTTAACAGGAACCATGTCTGAGAGATTGTGCCACACCAAGTATTTTTCTCAGCACAGTCTCTTTTCACCTGAAGAGTTCTGGAGTTTCCTACTTGTGAGATTCTAAAAGCATTCACATACACTGTGTGTGCTGCTAGCAATGATTTGTTGTGATCTTTCTCCTAGGGATGTGGATTTGGGAGGGAGGTATGGTTGGGAGCTGGTATTTGTCACCAGCTAACCTTTAAGTTCTATTAGAAAGTGAATGAAGGGAAACACAAAACTCCTGCTTCCCCCACGTCCTCCCTACCTCCTCTACACATAGTAACCAGTAACACATCACAGCATGGTCCACCTTAGATATGGTTAGACTATTGTCCCAGGACAGGTATTCAAGCACGGCTTTGCTGTCAAAAGAGTTGGAAGGCATTAAAAACTTCTTTCCTAGCCCCTAGTCTCTTCCTCAGTACAAAGACATAAGGGTTTGAATATCAGAGCACCTACTGTTGCTTTCAGACCCCCCGATCACTAGTTTCCTTGTCTTCTTTCTGATGATGACATTAAAAAGTGTGCCCAAAGTACATTAGAAAGCTATTATGAGCAGAAGCCATTGAGGAAGAAATGGACATTGTGGCTCCATTCCACAAATGCAGAAGCCTATGTTTCAATCAGATGTAATGCTGCTGAGAATTGAGAATTTGCTGAACAGAGAAGTTTAGCAGAGTGAGAGAGTGCCCTCTTCTCTGTCCATCCCTTTTTAGAATTTGAATTTGCACAGTGCTGTGATCAGAAGCGAGGTTGGAATCTGTAAGCTACTAGTGTTTATTTTGAAATTTCTTCTAGGTCAGGAAATCTTGTAATCACTTTCCCATGAGGAAGCTATGTCTCTAAGGAGTCAGGAAAAGTAAAGGTCAAGGTAGTATTTTACCAAACTAACTGGGGTGGGGGAGGAAATCTTGAGCTCCATGACACAGTTCTAAAATCTCACCTGGAAAGGAAAAAACAAGACTGGATTTTAACAGATAAAAGATAAATGTAGGGCAAAAGTTCATGATGGTAATAGCCACAGAGCAAAATGAAAGCTTGATAATGATTATGAAATTGTGACAGGGCAGTGCCCCCAGCAGAACCTAAGTAAGAGTTGCTGGTAAGAACTGGCTCTCCCTTGGGAACATATTCTGACCCAAGTGTACAGAGACAACTTGGAAACACTTCTAATCCTGGGTAAGCTTAGCAACTCAGCCATTCCGAGTGATTGAAAAAAAAAAAAAAAAAAAAAAAGTAACCCCAAGGAGAGTGCCAACTCCAACTTTAATTACAGCCCTCTACTGAAACATGATAGAATCACCATTTATATTTTAGATATGTATACTTCAAAGTATGTTTTTGATCTCAAGAAACCAAATCTGGGATCAATCACCAAGGAAGTTTTATTATAACTTGCTTTTTCTGCAGTGTGTGGTAAAATCCTTTATCTCAACACTGTGCTAGCCTAAAATATTCTAAGCTTTCCCAAGATGTTTTTAATCAGTTGTTTTAACCGCTGGGATGGCAAGCGAGGTGAACAATCCTTAGAACCATGATAGCGATGGGAGATAGGCCCAGGGAAGGGAGTGTCTCACCTGCATAGGAGAGGGGCTTGAAATGAAACATTGGCATCTGATCCTACAGTGAGGGCAATGCACTCTGGTTGTCAGTAAAGACATAAAGTAATTTTTCAACTACTAATTGGTGACATTGAGAGGCTTAGTTTTTCTATAGCACTCTAAAGAAGAATTTGGGTCACACATAGATGCTATCAAGTCAGAAGTACAGCCATGAAGCCACTTCCCATGAACTCAGGGCCTGGTGAGCCGGTTGCGTGTTCCTCTAGCTCTCCAACCTGTCCTTCCTGTTTCTGCTTTTCCCAACCCTGTTGGCATCTCCTCTTTGAGAAGACACAAAATGAGCTGAGAAAGAGAGTGAGATGGCTGGAAGAGGAGGACATCACAACCAGGAAAACTGACTCTAATTGCTCTGCCTCAAGGGTTTGTTTGTTTGTTGTTGGCTTGTCTTTCATTCCCAGTGAGAGTGCTTGAGAACCTTTTCAGATTCCAGTTTTGACTGTGGTTTTATGTAGTGAGTAACCTGTCAAAAGCTAGTGGAGTAAATGCAAGTAAAGTGGAGCAGACACTGGCAACTGCCAAGAAAGCTGAGGCTACACTTCATTACATGACCAGATTCTGACAGAGGGAAGCCAGAAGGCCAGGAATCTGAGCTTTCCTGGTGAGTTGGCAGCTAGAACTCAGGCCAGGCAGCAGGACGCAAGTTTAGGGCAAACTGTTGCCCTGGAGCCCCAGGCCAATGGAATCATAATGAAGTTTGAGGTGGAAAAGACAAAACCAGGTCAGACACTTTTATTTACTAGGGACCAGAGAAAGACTGCAATGTTCTCTGAGATTTCTTCTCCTGGTATGGTAGGCCAGAAAGGATTAGAAGAACAAAACAAGTTTCAGTAGGTCATGGAGAAAATAGTCACAAGCCACAAGACCAGAAAGATTATTTGACATTCAGGAGTGATAATCTGGGTCAGTTCATCTCTTGAGCTTTATATCCCTAAATTATGGCTAATGACTTTCTTTTCTTCTTTAAAGTCTGTACCATTCAAGTGTTTAGTCTGCCCTCTTTATTGTCAGGTACTCTTATGCCCTTGGCCAAGCCATTAAAGAATGAACAGATGTTTCTTGAAATGCATGTCTCTGCTTGGAAACTGAGCAGGAACACAAAAGATAGAAGGAATAAGATGTCCCCATAAGGTCCTTCTCTGTTGCTCTGGCCTGTGAATTTCACTATCACCCCCACATATCACACTACAGGTAATTAAGAATAAATATCTAATACAAGCATAGTGTGGTGATAGAATTCAGATTATTGAACTAACTAAATGGGGTACATCAATGATAACTCAAGGAAGCCCAATACGAATTATTTCTTAAATGCCAAATTGACTATATTTCAAGCTAAGGTAGAATAACTTTAATTCTTTCCCCTTTCTTATGATGGCATAAGTCCTAGAAGAGCAAGATCATTTGTTAAATAGTTATTTAACTAACACAAATCCCAACAGCTAACTAGTTTATCAGGTGCAGGAGTTGTGGAAGAGAACAGACTGGAACTCAAAATATTTTCCATGTTAATTATGCTTTGTTTTATAACTATTGTTAAAATCATCTTGTTTGGTTTTAATGTTTTTTAAACCTGAAATAATACATTGCCTATCGGAATGCAGGACAATGCATCTGATACGTTGCTGGCCTTCCCAAGGCCCTCTGGAATCACATATTAGCAAAAGACACATGCAAGGCACACTGTTCCCCTGAAGGCTCCTCCTGCCACCCCCTTTTCTTTATTCCTGACACTTTTGCAGGGCTCTCTCAAATTCATCTTTCAGTTCCAGGTAGACATTTGCTCTTGCGAAGCCTCACCTGACCTTCCCTCCCAGTGTTTTGACTACTGGCTCCCCACAGAAATGTCTCGTTTTCTCTGCAAAGACACTTACATCATTGAATTGTCTGTTTCCCCAACTGCATCATATACTTGAGGGCAAGAACGCAGTCCTGAGTTCACATAGCAAACACAATGCGTGGCCCAGTACATGTTTGCCATTTTAATGAATGTGTGAACAGAAGAGGGAATAAATAAGGATGGGTGTCATGGGCGAAATGGTCTTGGCTATGCTTTACGCTTTCCCAGCCGTTCTTTTGGTACTCAGATTCCTCTCATCTTCTTCCACCTGGGAGGTCTCATTGGAGTGATTTGCAAGGAAGAAGTGTGATCATCAGCGTGTTTATTGGACTATCCTCTCCTACTGTTCTGACTGTTATTTCACAGAAGTGGACGACTGGGCAGGTTACCACTCACCCTCGTCTTCCCACTGTGACGCCCTTTCATTTCAAGCCAATTGACCGAAGTGTATTGACTTTTCTGAGTTCACATTCACTGCTGCATTGACTTAGCAAAAATCTCTACAAGCATTCTCTGATTGGATTTCTACTGTTTCCCCAACTTACACGTGAAGCATAGGGTTATATAACTTGTAGGAGGTCAGGCCAGGCCTGTGGCACAGCTCATTTTTTGAACAAAGAGGCTTATAGGCTGTGGCACGCTGCTGCTTCCCAGCTGCCTTGGAGGTCTCAGTTCATTATCTCCTGTCAGGAAGGAATGAATAGAGTAAACTGGCTCCTAAAGCTGGGTTCCTATCATTTTCTTGGAAAACAAATACAAGCTCTTTATAATGCCTCATTTATTAGCCAAGCCAGCTTGCTGAGTGACTTAGTACACTTTTGAAACCAGCTGCTGCATTAACTGGTCATGAACAAGAAGAGACAGGATTATTTGCCACGTCCTTGTGGATTTCTTTTTCCCTTTCTTTGTCACCATTCCCGGCCCATTTCCTCAAAGATATGACCATATCGAGAGGGCATTAAGGAAATTAAATAATTCTCTTCTCTGAAATATCTTAAATTCAATTTTCCCTCTTGGTAGGCTTTACACTTAATTACACTAGGTACCTATCTCTCAGAATTCCTCCTCTATTGTCTCTACAAGTTTCCTGAAATTTCTCCATCTAGCCTTTCTTTAGCAATCAGAAATATGCTTGAATTGCAAATACCCAAGGATAGGAAGCCAATGGATCCAACTGGATTTCCCTGTGCTCTGAATGTTTGCGGCCCTCCAAATGGCTCTTGCTGAAGCTTAGTCACCTGTGTGAAGATATTTGCAGGTGAGAGCTTTAGGAATGATTAAATCTTGAGGGCTTTAACTTCAAAAAGGATTACTGCCCTTATTAAAAACATGCAAAATTCCATTGTCTGAGCTTTCATGTACATTTATAATGAAATAAGACTCCTCTAAACCAGGTCCCTGGATCACAGACCTCAACCTCCAGATGGTGGAAAATAAATTTATGTTGTTTATAAGCCTCTCAGTTTATGGTAGTTTATATTATCCCGGATGAACTAAGACAGATCGACCTCCATATCATCTTTGAAGTCAGAGTTGCATCGTGAACAAAGAGTGTAAAAGTAATCACTGGTTCTCCTCTATGGTAGGCTTATAGAGAAAAAGCAAAACTTTATTCCCATTATATTCTCACATTTCTGGTGTCCAAAATTCACTTGAAGCTTTTCACACAATGAATAATTCTCCACCACCACTGGAAGTCACATAACTGAATTCAATTCTGACACCGTGCCTGGAGTGAGCGTCCGTCTCTTCAGGTGGAAGTGTCAGTGCTGGGAAACTGCTGTTCACTGCAGAGGCCAAGAGAAAGCACAGGGCCCTGACACTTCCCCTGACTGGCTATGCGTGGAAGGCAGGGATTGAGGAAATCATGGAAACCCTGCTCTAGGCTCCATCATTTGATAAAATAGCTCACACAACTCAGGAATTTGCTTGATTTACATACATTTGCTTATAAAAAATGGATATGATACATAAACAGCCAAACTGAATAGATGCAAAGATCCCAGAGTGGCTGAGGGGGTGCAGAGATTTCTTGCTCTTTCCAGGCTCTACCACCCTCCCAGCACCTGTACACATTTGGCAATTCAGAAGCTCCCCAAACTCCAATTTCGGGGGGTTTCATGGAGGCTTTGTCACGTAGGCATGAATGATTATTAGCTCCATTTTAAGCTTCCCCTTTTCTCCTGGAAGATGGAAAATAGGGCTGTAGGTTCCATTTTCAAATTATGTCTAGATCTTTCTGATAACTAGCTGCCATACAGAAACCCACCAAACCTGCCTCAGTAGGAAAATGAAACTCTCCTACCGCTCAGGGAATTTTAAATATA
>NW_004524583.1:6503761-6526490 GCF_000260255.1 Octodon degus
TGCCATTGACCTATATCCTGGCCCCCAAAATACACTTTTTAATGCTTAAGAGGACAGATGATAATAAAGAAAGTTCTGATACTAATGTTTCATGGAGCAGTTAGATTTTTCTTTTCTTCATTGTGGTCTGAATTAGAAGTCATCTGGTTGATGTTCAGTGTGGCTGAGTTGTGAAAGGGAGTTTGCCAGGTACAGTGAATTGGAAATCAAAGCTAGAATAAAAACTACTCTACCTTCTATAGAAATAACCAATCTCCCTTTCTGTCCTATGGAAAAGGACATATTTTCAAATTGCTATTTTTCTCTAATGGGAAGCTACACATTTCAAGTTGAGTGCTTTACCCTGAGGGTTATCTTTGGATGTGGTTATGCCTGCAAATGATTGGAGGTTTACCTTACCTTCCCATTGGAGATTTTTAAAAGGTTTCTTCTCAAAGCAATCTGCCATTGTCCCCATAAATGTCAAGGAAAAATAATTTTGAGTTTCCCTTTATTAGTGGTAAGAGTTAAAGGCAAAGGGCAGTTGACACATTTCCAAATCAATGCTATTCTAGAATCAGCTCTTTTTAGAAAAGTTGGTTTTGTAGTGCTGACAAACATGCTGGGGTGACTTTCTGGACTTCACAAACTCAGTGGGGAGATGCTTACTGTAGCTCACAGTTTCAGTCTGTGATTGGCTAGCCCCATGGCAGAGACAGGGTGTTAGGTGGGGATGGAGGAGGAAAGGGGGCTCAGCCCATGGCAGCCAGGAAGCTGGGAGGGAGAGAAGGAGCTGGAGACCAGAAGACTCTTCCATCAGCAGGTAATGTTTAAAATTTTCGCTTTGACTAACTCTATATCCTAACATCTGTAATCTGAGCAACTACTTCGAAGACAGCAAAGTGTATCACAAAAACCATGGTTGAATATCTCTCAAGGTGTACCATTTCGAATGTCTTATGAATTAGTATGCTCTCTTTAAAAGAGATTTTTAAAAAAGTAAAACAGGACAAAAAAATTAACATTTATTGAAAGTAAACATTAACGTTTAATTATTTGACCGATCTTGCCTACCTGTATCTGTTAATCAGAGCAACAGATGTGGTGATGAAAATATGTCATACAACAACCATTGCTAAATTTTTATTGTTGTTTTGAAACTCTGTACATGTGTATTGTTGTTACTCTGTTTCTGACTTTGTTTCTGCTACTTTTTATTAATTTTTTTATTTTGTATTCATTTTAATGAGAAAAATTAGATAGCAATAAAACAATAATTACAATAATAGAGCGGATACTTCGTTAAGCTTGTAGTAGTTGTGGGGCAGGTTTCTATCATTTTTTAATTGCATATCATTGTCTTTGTAGTAGTTATTCAGGGGACAAGATAGAGACATGATGTCCTGTCTAAAACAGTATTAGTGCAAACCTTTCTTCTCAATGAATGAACTAAGAGAAAACAGCTGCATATCTATTCTAATATATATATCAAAATGGTCCTTTATTTATATCCCCCTTTTTTTGTTTTTGCCTTTGATTTTGTTTTTGCTCCTTAAAATAAAAGTAAATGATAAGAGAAAAATAAACAACTGTTCCAGGTTGTGGCTTGGGGCCCCACCTCCAACCAGCTGCTAACTCCCACAGTGCACTCAGCAGCTGTGGTGCCAATGGCTGAATCCACGGAGGAGAATAGAACTCTCAAAATCCCATCATCTCCCAAATATATAAGGTAATTGAGGGATATTTACTCTGTAAACTATAACACCAAAGTTGGACTAACAAGGGAAAAGAGAGCGGATACTTACTTCGTTAAGCTTGTGGTAGTTGTGGGGCAGGTTTCTATCATTTTTTAAGTCATGGGTTAAATTTGTATGCTTATACCTGGAGTAATGGAGTAATGCAAACTCCATTTGGTTGAATCACTATAAAATACGGCACTCTCCACTATATGATCCAAATCTCATATGGAAAAATTAGGTGAGGTCTTAGGAAATAGTATGAACTTTAAAATATTCTACATATTTATTATTCTCTGTAATTCCTGTATCTAGGTCTTTCCTGGTTTTAATTAAAAAAGAAAGTCATATTTCCATTTATACTCAAATTATGAACCCAAGTCTAAGCAGGAAATTAGCACCTCACAATATCCTCTAATTCTTCATCGGAGTACCCAATGGAGCATTTCTTCCATATCAACAATGTACTCAAATGACAGGAGCAATATTGTTTTGGTGGCTACTTTGTTTTTTCTGTGATAGTCCAATAATTACTACTTGATTATAATCTCTAAGAAACACCCTGAGGAATATTTTACAGCCTTGTGAGATATTCAGTTTCCAAACCCAGAAGACTTGATGTATAATATCTCTTTCTCACTACTGAGTCTCATTCCATGGTATTCACAGTCTTTCTCTATCTCCATTTACTCTGAGGATGGCCAAATGAGTTGTTTTGACCAACGGTTTAGTAGTGAAAAAGATTCAAGTGAATATGATGGAAGCCATTGCAAAATGCTTGTCTTTTATCGAAAGATTCTTGTTTTTTGAGATTCAGGTTTAATAAAAGTAATTATTACCTCGGGACTACCATGAAGTGAATAAGTCTAAACTAGGGACATAAAGAGCCATGTTAAAGTGAACTGAGAAACCCAGGTAATAGCCAGAATTGAGATTCCAAACACACGTCCTCTGGTCAATCATCTCAGTTAATTTTTATCCATTTGAGGCTTCCAGTTAAGACTTCAGACATCGGGAACAGAGATGGGTCATTCCTTTCATGTCTACTGGAATTCCTGACTCACAAACCATAAGGAAATACTACAGTTAATTTTTTAAGCTACTAAGTTTTTGGTAGTGGTAGTATTTTAGGATGTAATACATAACTTCAAAGATATAGAATTATGGTGGGTTTGTATAAAAATAAGTAAAATACCTCCTTTCTAAAGAATGCCTAAGCAAAGCTTCACACTTTCCTTGACTCATAATCTCGTAACGTATTTTCATTATCTTTCTCTTTAGCCACATAGGTGTCAGCAGAATGGATGTGGGGAAGCAAATTGATTCTAATTTTTTGCTATCTTTATGTCTTTAACATAAACATTTCCCCAGTTAAACTCTCTTCTCTCCAATTACCTGGCCAGAAAACCGAAATATCCCCTTTCACACACACTCCATATATATTAAAAGTAACAGAAAGTTGGTAGAGATGGTAGATAGGTTCTCTGGACATTTGACTCACAGAATTAGAGTACCAGGTCCCTGAAAGTTATTTTTCTAGTATTTCAGTCATAATTATGGCTGATTTTATAATCATCTCATTGTTGATTCCTCTTTTCTCTATAGAAGAACATAACAGATAGCTAAGCAAGGTACAAAATCTTCTATCTGCATCAACTCTCCAGATTAAGATTTTAGCTGGGCTCAAATAGAGAGGCAATTCATTATTGCTATTTTGCATGGAGAAGATTCCATTTAATGCCATGCTCTGGGATACCTTAGCTGAAGGTGGAGATACCTTTAAGACCGAGACTCTGCACTAGGTAGGAACCTTTCAGTGGAATCTTCTTGAAACTGATCTGAAACCAGTTTAAACAAAAATGCAAAACTTTTGTCCCACATAGTGGAAAAATTCAGGGATGAATCTGTCTGTAGGAGTGAAAAGAATAAGATCCAAAAGTTGAAGAAAATCCATCATCCTCAGAACATATCTTATTTTTCTTCTCACATGGTGTCCCTGTACATACTCATGGGCTTCAAGCTCTGTATCCTACCACCCAGAGTCTCTGAAGATAAGACATAAAATTTTAACAATGTAGGCAAAAGTCCCAGGCCAGATTCTCAAGTAGGTTGCATGATCATTAGTGGACCAATCACTGTATCCCAAGTGTTTGTCGGGCTGGCAAGATAGCTCAGCGATCTAAAACACCTGCATAGGCAAGCTTAGGCACGTGCAGGGTCTGCAGTTGCATCTCCCAGAACCACATGACACGCCAGCCCTGCCCTCAGGGCAGGCGGAGCTGGCCAAAAAAAAGTGTTTGTCTAGGACATGGCCTCACCTCTCTCCAGGAAGACCGCCTGATCCTCTGAGATAGAGACACTATTACAAAAAAGAAGCTCATTTCAGCAGGCAGAAAAGGGAGATGTCCACTATAGAAAAAATATTTCATGATGCAAGCTTATCTCTTGTTCAAAATTCCAATTATGGGACATCCAAAGGAAATATTATCTTTTAACTTCATGAATCTTTGTCTGATGAGGACCCAACAGTGGGAAAACATGTTGGAAGTGGATGCACTGCTATTCAATGGTGTCAACCACCAAAATTTTGCATTCACTACTGTTTTTGGATTCACAGGGGGCTTGTGCAGCCAAAAGGGCCTTCATCCATCCTTGCCTTGCCAAGGTTTTGACTCCTTGTTTCTTGTACATTGACTTGGCCAGTATTATTTGTATTTTTCTCACAGATTCTTTCAGTGACTGTGTTGCATTGTATGGGGATGAGACTTTTTTATGGATTCTTGCACTACATGGAATGTGAGATTTCTCCAACAAAAAATACATGGTCCAGGAAATTGTATTTTCTCACTGTTGTCTTGATCTTACTCCCTGAGTCCAAGCTGGCTTCACAAAAGGCTTTGACCCTTTTCTTTAATACTTTAATTGAGATGAAGCTTAGATTAACTAGCTGGCAGTTGTCACTTGCTGGAATACAGTTTGCCTGGCTGCCATTCAAGAAATAATGCCATAGACTGATTGAGCTGAAAGCTGAATTTAGTCTGAAAAGAGCAAAAGTCTTTGTAATCGTTCTTTGTTGTCCTGAATTCTTGTTGAGGATCTGAAATCATTACTGAAAAATTATATGTATGTGTTATGTACACCTGTGTCTGGTGGGAACATGGATATCTTGTAGATATCTTTTGCTTTGGGTAGTCCAGAATCCAAACTCTTTATTCCTGGACCTTAGAAAAATAGACTTAAAATATACTTTGAACATTACTTGTCTCTGACTTTCAATCTATATGATCTACGTAAATATGTGCTCCATTTCAGAGTTGAGAACCTTAATCAGACCCAGACATATCAAGATATTCTATTTTCTAACCTTGCTGGTTAGTTCAGAATTGGACGTATAATCTAATATGTATAAACAAGAAGGCTTTTGTCACCACTATTGATGAAAAAAATTCCTACTGCTCATAAAGATAAAAAACTACAATTTAGGGCTGGGGATACAGCTCAGGAGCATGCCAGCACCTGACTGGCATACACACGGTCCAAGTTTGATCCCTGGTACCACCAAGAAAAAAAATTGTAATCCTTGAATTAACTCATGAAGTCAACAATTTGGAGAGGTTCTGACCTAGAATACTGTCAACATGAAGGAGAACAATATTAAGAAATGCAGTATGTTAATTACTGTTATCTTATAATAGTGTTATAAAATTTTGTTTTATTTTTCCATTTAAGAAAGGAAATGCAAGGTGAGAGTCGTACTTTTGTGGGTTTGTTTGAAATTTCAAGTTCAACTATGTCTGAAGCCAGATTTTACATAAAAAGTGCAAAAATTTCTTCTTTTGGCTTCTGTTAATTTGAATGCCAAAGATATATCTTAGAAGTTCAAGCAGAAATTTCTAAGTTCCTTCCACCCGAGACTGGCTATATTGATCTAGCAACCCATGTATTAGAGCTGAGGATAGCTGAACGGGAAAGCCAGAGAGAATTTTAATATTTTGGCAATGAATATTCCCATAAACATCTATATTTTAGGGCAAAATTTTAATTGGTAATTATACTCTGGTTTTCTTTCTTTTTTTTTCATCAGTTCCCCCGGCTGCATCCAAGTGATCAATTAAACATTCAAATTTGACCATATCATTAGCTTTTGGCATTTCCTTAAAGCTTCCTCCAAACAATTTATCATATTGAGACACCATGAACCATAATTTCTGCTAAGTTCAATGGCTATTGCATTTTTAAATTCTCTCACACTTATCATCGCTGCATGCTTTATCCAGGAAATTTCTCTTTGTATTTAAGTCTTAATTCCCCATTGAACCCTTCAACAACTACGTTATGTAATCTCTAGTCTGTGCTCCCATACCACAATACTTACACAATGAAAGGTGCAATTATTTTTAATATATTATGTCACTCATTACACTAAACATCCTATTTGGGCATTGGTTAAACTACCTTATTCACAACTACATTTGTAGAACATGTTTTGCCTTAGCCATTGATGAATAAATTACCACATTAATTAATAAATATACCTATTTACAGCCAAATTTTCAAACATTTTATATTGACTTGAGTTGTTAGCTTTTTATACTAATACGTTTTATCTGACCAGAATAGGAGATGTTAGTGAAGGAATCATATCTTCCCTTCATGAATTTCTGCAGATGAGGTGACTGTTTTTCTCCTTTCCATAAGATGAAAAATGGTTTTGAATGAACATCATGTAGACACATCTTCCATATATTTCCTACTATGCTCTAAGGGGGTGGAGCCATCAGTTTAAATGATGAGAAGACCCCTCCAGCAGAGGGCACTAGCAAGCATACTTCTCACCCTTGACCTCATAGAAAGAGTGTGGTTCTTCAGACATCTCTCCCCTCTAGTAGCCATGTTTGGTTCTGATCTCTAGGCAGTAAGTCCCTTTGGGTGTATAGGACAGGTCCCAATCTCTGACTTCTCACATTTGTCTGGGTAGATAAATTGGGCCAACTACATTTAATACAATACCAGTAGATTTAATAATATGTTAATGTTCTTCAAATTATGTTAATGTTCTTCAGAATATGTTAACGTTCTAACCTCCAGAATCTGTGAATGTGACCTTATTTGAGAAATTCTTAGTTGTGCATATAACTAAGAATCTTGAGTTGAAATCATCCTAAATTTAGAATGGGACCAAAATCCAATGGTAAAGGTCCTTAAAAAAGAAAGGCAGAAGTATATTAGAGACAGAAATAAGGGGAGAAATTCTATGTAAAGAAGGAAACATAGTTGACAGTTATCCATCCAAAAGGTAAGAAGTGGCTGGAGCCACCAGAAGCTAGACCAAAAGAATGAATATCACTAGAAACTCAAAGGAAGTCTGGCTGTATCATCACTGTGGTTTTAGACTTCTGGCATATAGAACTATAAGAGATAAAATTTATGACCTTTTTCCAGCACCAAACATATGCTAATTTGTGATGACAGTCCTTGGAGTCTAATGAGTAAGGCAAGTTTCAAAAAGAAAAAAGTAATTCTATCTTTAACCTAGCAGTTCTGGTGGAGTCCTGTCCTGACTCATTATGAAGCTGATAGTAGGATCCTTATGTACATATTAGTACTTTGTATAAATCTTCCAGTAGCCAGACCCTGCATGAAGCCAGAGAGCTAATTGATTGGCTTGGTGGCTTAATGCCTACCCTGAACTTCTACAAGGAAGCAATGGCGGGGCACTCTAGTATTCTAGCTCTTTCATGGCTCTCAGTCATGGCTGATATGTTGAAACCTCAGGGAATGGTTGACCCTGGACAACAAGGCACTCTCCAACTATCTAGATTCTCCAGACCTTTGAGATCTACCACTTTTGGCTGAAGCAATGCTGTTCTTCTTGAAAAAAATCTATAGTATTAATGGACTGCATATTTCTATGGTACTTACAAAACTATCATATGTGACTCTTTCATTGTCAGTAGTGTGGCTCTCAGATTGTATTTTAATTTCTGTGAAGGAGAAAGGTAAGTGGCATGTATGTGTAAATCAATGTTGTAGAATTTCTGCATTTTTTGTAAACTGACAAAAATGACATAAACTGAAAATGCCTACTACAAAGAAGATACTTACTAAATGATGACAGGAAAGAAACTTTGAATTAGAGTCTTTGAGGGCTGGGGAGATGGCTCTGAGGAATAAGTGCTTCCCTGGCAAGGGCAAGGGTCTGAGTTCAATCCCCGGTTCCACAAGAAAGAAAAATAGAGTCTTTGAATGAGACTGAACTTAAATTAATTTCTCTTCTTGCTAATGGACTTTCCAACCCTGATCACAACAGCTGGCATGTAATTACTGGAGTAGAAATCAGAATCTTTCCTTGGATTGATATAAAGACAGTAAGAAACAGAATTTCTTTTTTTATGCTAAACTTGAATCAATAAAACTACATTCACTGGCATATAAAAAATGCTTCTCTGTAGTAGAAATAATTCAGTGGCTATTGGAAGAAAATTAAAGTCAGATAAAGATGAGCTAGAAGGGAATTAGGAACCACCTGATAGCATCCTGATTCAAGGTATCACTTCTCGATCCTAGGCTTTTGTGTGAAGCACAAAAGTGAATTAGACATTTTGTCTAATTCCAGGAAATATTTTCGTTTATGCTCTGGCTGTGTGTACCAATACGTTTACCTAGGTATGATCTTCAGTAATTTCACTTGGCTTTTGTCACTTATAACTAAAAACAAGACCAAAAAAAAAAAAAAAAAAACCCTTAATACAACTTGGCACCTTCAAAAGAATACTTTCCTGGTTTCTCTGAGAATGACATCTGTGAGAATGACTTACAACTCAATATGATGCACACAGAAACATATACAGATGTATCTTTATCTGCTAAAAGAGATTTTTAATGTAGTTGTGTCCTATCTCAATCCTCATGCTTAAAAGCTTGAATGTGAACAAACCAACAGGAAACTGAGAAATGGAATATTCAAACATGAAATGTCAGCAACACAGGAATTATTTTTCTGATTTTTTTAAAGAAAAGTAATAAGTCAATAGTTCAATGACTATAAAAATAGACCCAACCGCTATTTATTGTGAAGGTAGTATGGATGTGCATCACAGCACCACTTTATTTTATTTATTTATTTATTTTTTGCAGAACCGGGGATTGAACTTGGGCCCTTGCACTTGCCAGGCAAACGCTTATTCTACTGAGCCATCTCCTCTGGAGCACCAGTTTAAAGCGGCATGACATAATGATGCAAACATTATGTCCTAGAAATGATGCAAACACACTAAAGTTGATAAATCAGTATTTGTCCAGAGACCCCCAAACTTTTGATCCTGGGTTGACTGAATCTACTTATGACTATTTACAGAAACTTAGGCATAACCAAAAATTTTGTCTATGTTTTCCCCTTCTGTTTCATCTTATTTCTTTCTAATATGATTGCTAATTGCAAAGAATGATTGAATGAAATAATCAACACACTGGTGACTTTCTATAAAAAGGGCTATGAAGTGTGGTTATTTTCACAATGTTGAATCTTGCTCTCCAGGAACAAGGAATATCTTTCCATTTTCTGAAATCTTCTTCAATCTATTTTTTTCAGAATACTATAATTTTCACTGTATAAATCTTTTATTTCCTTTGTGAGTTTGATTGCTAAGTATTTCATTCTTTTATGTGTAATTGTGAAAGGCATAGTTTCCATAATTTCTCTTGGTGCACTCATTGTTCTTATATAGAAATGTTATTAATATTTGAGTGTTGATTTTGTATTCTGCTACACTACTGAATTTAGTTATTAAATCTAGAGGTATCTAGGTGGAGTTTTGGGGATCTTTTACATACAGTATCATGTCATCTGAAAATATTTCTTTTTCTTTTCTGTATTTTTTTAGGGAAGGGTCTACAGGGTGTTCAGGGTCTCACTACTAGATTGGACTCGTAGTGAGTCTCCTGTTTACAGCCACCCACGTGCTGGGATTACAGGCACATGCCACCATGCCCAGTCTCATTAGCTGTCTCAGTGCACCCTGGGGGTGGGGCTGGCACAGCAGGCAGGGGGATCAAACTCCCAGCCCCTGAGCCTGCTTGCAGGTGCTTTAATCCGCTGAGCTATTTGGCCAGCCCCCATTGGGTTTTTAACCAATTTTGCACACATGTATCTGGTAATCTAAACAACTAACTTGAAAATAACATGCAATACACCAACCATTGTTGAATCCCTATTACTTTGCCTAGTGAAATTTTGTATTATTTCTAATGCTGTTTTTATTACTATTTTGTATTCTTTAAAAAATAAAAACTTTTAAAAAGGGGATATGAAATGGATGCATGTACTTTATTGTTCCCCAGAATTCCATCCTTCAGGACACTGGCTCTGTGTGGTAGTACTTTAATCTTAAGTATGCTAAGCTAATAAACCAAACGATAATATTTGATATAATTGGTAGCTGTAGAAAAGTGTTTTTACCACATAAATACATATAATTGTTGTAAGCATAAGTGTGTTGTTTATACATATATAGATAGATAGATAGATAGATAGATATACAATACTCATACACATGTTTCAAATTGCTACTGAAAATGTTTGGCTTGCTATGTGTCAACAAATCTGTTGAATTGCATGTCATTTTGCAGTAGGCACTTTCATAGGAGGTGGGGCTACATGGTGAATACAATAATCAAGGTCTCTTTCTTTATTTCTTTTCTTTTCTTTTCTTTTTTTTTTTTTTTTTTTTAGAACTGGAGATTGAACTCAGGCCCTTGTGCTTGCCAGGAAAATGCTTATTCCACTGAGCCATCTCCCCGGCCCCAAGATCTCTTTCTATATGCAGCTCCTACATTGGTGAGGAAGGAAGGAGAGAGAGCTAAAGAATGACTGTGAGTAGAATGTTTCTATTTAAATAATATTATTGGAAAAATCCCTCTGTAGAGGCTATGTTTAGCATGTAGAATCAAAATAATAAGTAGAAGGCAATCAGGTTCAGAGCATTAGAGGAAGGGGACAGAAAGGCCCCAAAAAGAGGGAAGATGCAGAGAATAGAATGGTCTTCAGGCAGAAATGAAAATGGCTTGGAAAGGATTTTGATTGATTCTGATTATGAAGGTAAGCCACAGAGGGTTTTAAGCAGGTGAACAACATGATCTAATTATATCTTAAGAGATCATGCAGATGAATGGCCCAAGTGATGCTGAGCCCAAGAGTCTGATTCATTATTTTCTGTTTATTTTATGCCATTATACTTTTAGAATAAATAAATTATTCTTTCCAGCATTATTTGTAACTGCCATTATAGGTATAAAAGTCCTTTACCAGTAAAACAAAATCTAGGACCTATTATTGTTACCCTTTATAGACAATCAGTATAATAAACTCTGGCTAAAAACAATGTAAAAGTGTGCCCTTTGTTCCTTCCAGGCTTCTATGAGCCTATGCTGGCTGGACACACAGTGATGAGTCTGGGATGGAATCCTGTGAACAGAGCAGCCAGCTGTGCTTTGAGTGGTGGGGAAGTGCCAGCTCTTCAATTTGGAGAGCCAAATCACTCAGGGGCCAAGCAATTGTGCTCCATGCGTGGGTTGCCACTAATTGTGCAACAGAAGAGTGTTGGAGCACCTGGTGCCTGTTTGCAATGCATGTTAGAGAATACAAGATAATAAGCATTCCTAATAACATTGGTGATGGTGTATTTGGGACAGGCCAAGATTTTAACCTCTGTACCCTCTACCATCCAGATAATCTCATGTGAAACTCACTTCTTACGATTCATCAGGATGGATCCTATACAAAGAATATTCAAGAGTAGAGGAATCCTATACTTTCCACACCAGGTTCTAAGAAACTTAGCTCCTTGATTTCTCCTTTTCAGTTTTTACTCAGTTAAGACAGAGGAAGACACAGATATGTGAGTACCACGGAGAAAAATTTAAGTGAACATGCATTGCATGTTTGTTTCTGAAGAGCCCTTAAATAGCATTGTTCTGTCAGTATGGGGTTGAAACAAATAAAAAATGAAAAAGGAGCAAAAACAACATATCCCATCCTAAAAGGGGAGCTCAGTATGACAGCTTGGATTCTCACAATATATCAGGCTGTTTCAAGTATTATAATACTTGACATGGATAAAAGTGGGGGAGCGTTCTGCTCCTGAGAAGCAATGGAGGGCATGTACTAAAGGAAAAGTGGTGGTGGTGATGATGGTGGTAGTGGATATGGTGATGGTGGTGGTGGTGATGGTGGTGGTGATGGTGGTGGTAGTGATGGTGGTAGTAGTGGAGATGGTAGAGTTGGTGATGGTGGTAGAGATGGTGGAGTTGGTGGTGGAGATGGTGGAGATGGTGGAGATGGTGGTGGTGGTTGTTGTTGTTGGTGGTGGTAGTGATGGTGGTGGTGGTGGTGGAGATGGTGGAGTTGGTGATGGAAGAGATGGTGGAATTGATGATGGTAGAAATGATGGTGGTGGTGGTAGTGATGATGGTGGTGGTGCTGGTGTGTATACTCTCAAAAAGAGTGGAATGAGGTTACCCTGACCAGGTTTATTTTTCAAGTAAGTATTCTCTTTCAGTAAAGAAAGGAGAAGCTCATTGTTGTCCTATTTGTTCTCATTACAGAAAGGAATCATCAAGAGTACAGATCCATGTATATTTTTTTCTGTAAATCTAAAATTTTAAAATATGTACAGATAACAAAAGGAGAATGTAAGGTAAAGATGTTCATTAAACCAAAAACCAGCACTTACAGATGTGGGAAGCAGGATCTGGAAAACACTGAAGTTATTACAGGGTAGCATAACAGTAAATGATCTGTTTCTCTTGGGCAGTGGGCTGAGTATAGGCATGTAATGTCCAGTTATTGCATTTCAGAAATTTACTAGAATCAGAATGCTTTAAGAGGAACAAAGTGAAGAGAACTAAGGATTTTGTTTGTTCTCCTAACTTTTGACCTCTAGCTTTTGGGCTAAATTTATTTGAGGAAAATATTGCTCTGTTTTGGATTGCAATTGATAGATGATTACAATCACTGAACACACAGAGACTGTCAATATAATTCTAATTTCTGAGTGATTCTTTTTTTGTAGAAAGACAAGTAATGTCTCCATTAAGGTAAATCTGTGAATCTGTGAGGATTTTACCATTTCTTCTTTCTCCTGGAGCTGCAGGAAAATTCTGAATTATCTACTTTTATCTTATCTTCCTCTTTTAGATTTTATTTCCTTTATGATAAATAGAACTAGATATCGACCACTCAGTTTATTTTTTCAATGTCTAATAACTATTCTCTTAATTTTTTTATGGAACTCTTTTCTGTGAAGTAGACATGATCACTGTTGGATTGCAATTTCTGTTACTTATGGTCTCTTTCTGCTAGGCCTTCTTCTTCTGGATGCATTTAGCCCAAGGTCTACCTTAGCCAAGCAGACAGTGGTATGGGAAGATACCAGATTCATCCTGATACAGAAGTAGGAGTAGTGGCATGAGAAGAGGAGTGAAAATGGCACAGGACAGGCTCTAGGCCGGCTTTTATTGATCATGAAATGGCTGTTTCTTCTTTTCTGATTTCACTCCTTTGGGGTTCTTTCCATTTTTTTGAGTTTGATCCCCCAGCATCCCACTTGACTTACTGGAGAATAATTTTTGGCATGTACCTCAAAGCCCTTCAGGTAAATCTCTGACTTCAAATAGCCTGAGTAGGATTAAGCTTTGCCTGAAGGTAAGAACTCCGCTGACCTTCATTGATCACCATATTAGTCAAGTTTGCATCAATGCGACAACATACCTGAGGTTAAAAAAAAAACTTGAAAGAGAAATATTTATTTTGGTTTACAGCTTCAAAGGTTTCAAGTCCTAGTTACTTGGCCATATCTTTTTGAGTCTGTTATGAGGCAGAGCCTAAAAGCAAGGAGTATAGAGGTAGAGCAAAGCTGCTTGTCTCAAGGTAGCTGAGAAGCAGAAAGAGAAGAGACCAGGGTTGCTGTATTCCATTAAAGGCAACACCCACCTTTCACTCAGCCCTACCTCCTAATGCTTCTGTTCCCCCTTAAGACTTTCAACTCACCCCCAGCTTGTCAAGCAGAGTTCATAGGAGACACTGGGGGACACTAAAGACCCAAACTAGAACAATCACCTTCATGGAATGACTCCAAACTAGGATCTACCTGACAAAAATACGAATTTTTCAGTCATGTTTGTCAATTCTTTTAATATTTATTAAGCGAATTATACTTTCTCGGACCTGGAAATAAGGACAAAGAATGAAATAGGTAATTGTCTAAATTTTGTTGGCTCTTAGAGTGGAATTAGGAAGAAAGTCATTAAATATTGGGCAAATAAATGTAAGATTACAACTATGATTAAGTAGTATAAAGAAAAATATAGCTATAGGAAGTAACATTGATAGAATTAATCTAGTTAGAGAGATCAGACAGGATTTCTACCTTAGTGATGAGGGCAGAGAAGAGATTAGTCAAGAAATAGCAAAGTGGGGTTCCATTGTAGGAAATAGCCCTCCAAATGTACCTTAGTTACTTTTCTCATTGCTGAGATGAAATACCTAACACTTAAACTGAAAACTGAAAAAATTTATTTTGGTTCACAGTTTGTATGGGCTTCAGTTCACAGTTGGCTGGCTCCAAGGCCAGATGACATGGCAGAGGTGCAACACAGGGGAGAAAAAAATCATGGCAAAGCGGGCAGGAGACAGTGACGTAGCAAGCAGCACCCTGCCTTCTTTCTGTCCCATTTTTATTTTATCCAAGATATAAGCCTATTGATTGGTGCCACCCACACTCAGGTGGGCCTTCCATCATCCAGGCCCTTAATCCACTAATCTGGTGTCACACCCTTAATCCACATTTACCCATCCTTAATCCGACCACCTCCAAAAATCCCTACTTTTGATCTCATGAGGCTTTGGGGAGGCTTCTAGATAGAAGCCACAGTAAAAGGCCTTGTAACCTTTGAATTAAGACAATGAAAACACATATTAAATGTAAATGTTAAACCTGTAGGGCCGAAAAAACCATATTGAGCTATTATTTCCCATTTTTAAACTCAGAGCTAGTTAGTTGATCAGATTGTCTCTATTTGGTAAGAACAGAGCTCCAGCTAGATGTATTTGGATATGTGTCTTAGAGCATAAGAAACTTGCAGGGTGACACTCACAAGGGCAGTCAAGGATGGAGCACTTCAGTTATCAGAGTAAGATGTTCTTCCACCGTCAGAGTCAGATGAAGCATTGGAGACTGATTACTACAAAAATAAAGGGAATTAAAAAGACTGATATTGACGTTGCCAGAAAAATGATGGAGGCTTCTGAAAATACTGTTGGAACGTTGCTCTGAGCTGATCTAGCTGCAGAAAAAGTCACCAGGATACCTCAGGGCAAAAAAACATTCTCAAAGCTGTTTTGGAAGTACTTTCATGAATGTCCAGCACAGCTAAATCATTGGTGCAGCTTGTGGATTGGCTAAGGGATAAAAGAATACCAAATTAAAAGTATATGAGGAAGCAATTGATAAATATCTTATTTCCAAATGCTGGACTGGTCGCTGACACGAGGTGTGGTGGTGCACACCTGCAGTCCCAGCGCTGGGGAGGCCGAGACAGGAGGATTGTTATGAGTCTGAGCTGCCTGCTGAGATCCTATACCAAATAAAAAAAAATAAAAGTTGAAAAAATTACATTAAAGAATACCTTAAAACTATTCTTCAGTGCACACATTATGATCAACACTAAAGGCAACTAAACACAAGGCATAGTACTTACAATAGAAGAAGGATAATCATGAACTCTGTCAGTTTATCAATTTTCAAAAGTGGGTCCAGGAAACTGATGTCTTCAGAATACACTCAGCTCCCGTTGTTAAAGTATGGGGCATGACAGAAGCACTTCAGATGGATGATGAAGCCATATTTTTCAGCAGAGATTCACAACCTTTGGATAGGGTCTTATGTTTTTGCAGCTGCCTTTGATGGAGACAAATGAACATCAGTCACTGAGCAAAATTCCATATTTGGATAGCGAAGTTTTAAGGGGAAATGCTTTAATAAGCCACAATATCCTGGAATTTTACAGGACCAAATAAGAAGCCCAGAACTCTTGAAACTTCTGGCTCAAATTGATACGTTTCTCTGTTTGAAACAACCTTCAGAAGTTTGAAGGATAATTCAGTGTATCAAATACTAGTATTTATAATGACTAATACAATTTTGTCCATAGTTACAACGAGATGATAACCACTATTTGTGAAAATTAAATTGGTATCTGTTTTAAGCTCCCATAAATTACAACTAAAGACATATCATCCATAAAATTTAAGATACTTCAAAAATACAGGTTTCTAATTATGTGATTCACAACAGAGCCCCCAAATGAGGGTACTAACGTAGTGCCTCTCATTGTTACCAGGTTGTAAAATAAATGATGAGATCATTTTAGGTACCTGGCTTTTTAAAGAAAAAGACATAAAGCTGGTGTGGTGGATCATGTCCATCATCCTAGCACTCTCAGAGACTGAGGTTGGAGGGATGTAAACTTGAGCCCAGAATGAACAATTCAATTCAGAAACTTAGTGAGATCCCAAAAGAGAGCTGGGGATATTGCTAAGTGCAAAAGCCATAAAGAGAGGAGCGATCAAGAGGAAAAGGGAAAGGGAGAAGAAGGCAGAAGGAGAGGGAGAGGGAAAGGGAAAAGGAGAGAGAGAAAAACAGACAGAGAGAGACAGAGACAGAGACAGAGACAGAGACAGAGACAGAGACAGAGAGAGATACACACACACAGACACAGACACACAGACACACAGAGACACACAGACACACAGAGACACACACACAGACAAACCAAGGGCCATGATGTTATATTTTAATGATCATGTACTAATTCAGCAAATATTTATCAAGCAGCAAACTTCCTTGTGCAAAAACTGGTAAGATACTGAAGCTACAGCGAAACACAAAATACCATCAGTTCCCCGGAGGTTACAATAGATACAAAGAAATGCAATTCATAGTGGTGGTTGGTACGTTAGATAGTGGTGGGCACTGAGAGAAGAAAATAAAATTGTAAAACGATTTGCAATTTTAAACGGTGTCTCCAGGGATGATTTCACAAAGATGCGGAGGAGTCCACCAAGCAAGGAGAGAACCAGTCAAGGCAAAGAGCAAGCACACCCAGTCACAGACTGTGCCTGCTATATAGGACAGGAGCCACAGGGAGACCAATGTGGCTGGGGGAGGCAGGCCATGCTGGGGCACAGGAGATGCGATGCGAACGCTATCCCACGGGGTGGGGAAGCGGGAGGGACTTTTGGGAGTCTTAGGTCATTGTACGGAATTTGACTTTTACTCTTAGTGAGATTAGATCCTTAGTAAAATATTTATATTAACAACAAAATGCAGATATGTGCTTGTAATTTCAGAACTTGATCCTGGTACAAAACATTTTAAACTCTAGAAATTTTCTCTGAATATATTTTAATGCAGGTTTTAAGCTTCATTCAAAAAATGACTGGAATTTGTTTATAATTTAAAATTAATATTAATTTTTTTTTTTTTTTTTTTGGCAGAACCAGGGATTGAACTCAGGCCCTTGCACTTGCCAGGGAAGCTCTTATTCCACTGAGCCATCTTTCTGGCCCCAATATTAAATATTTTAATTGTTCCAAGAAAAAAAATTCCCCAGAAAGGTAGGTAGCTAAGACAAATTGTCCTCTAAAAATGATTTTTAATATTATAGGTGTGTTAACTCAGCAAAATATTCTAAAAGAGTACAGTAGCCCATAATAGTATTGGGTCTTCCACTTCACTGGCAATGTCAGACAGAAATTGTTGAACTGAGTCCTCTACAGCTCAACATAACAGCATGGCTTTACTTCTTATATTTCATTTTTATACTTTTCTGCTAGATGGTTAAGACCAAGGTAAAGCAAGACCTATGCAACAAGAGTTGTAGCTTTTGGATCTGATAAGGTCAGTGAAATCCCCTCACGATTTTTCCTGAGATCCTGTACCTCAAAATGGTTAGGATAGACATATAGTTACAATCTCTTAATGATTAGAGGGATTTGTTGTAATAGTGTTTGTAAACAGGATATCATGTTTGCATCTTGTACAGCAAATAACCACTAGGAAGAGAGTATGCAATGTGTTAGTTATTGAAACTGTCATACCAATTTGATTTGAAGCTGTCTCATTGCTATTTGTCTCTCAATAAAATTATGGAAATAAAATAAAAATAAAAATGATTTTTAGATTATTAATTATATAAATTTGAAATTATGTATCAATTATTTCTAAAGTTAGATACAGCATTCATAATTTTAAAAATAAACTTATAATTTTTAATTCATATTTCAAGATATGGTAAAAAATTAATGGTAAATTAAATAGATACATTGGTAAAATTTTTACTACCTTAATTTTCATATGTAGAAATGTTCTAGCAATATGTTTAAGTAGTGGAAACTGATCATTTGAGTATGATCTCAAAATTTTATGTTCCTTGTAGTGTCCTTAAACGTCCTAGAAACAAAAGAGCTGGTCTCCATAATTTCAGAAGTTTTACTAATTTGCCAATTTGTAGAAGTTACATTAGAAATTCATAGATGTTAATTGCATTGTATAATGTTTGAAGAAGACCTTGATAACTGAAAAAACTAAGGATTGGAGAACTAAACAGCTTTCTCAAGTTGAGGAATAACTTCATCAGCATGAGAAAGCAGGCACTTCCCCATGTATTTTGTCTTTTTCCAATGTAACCTCTGCTTTTCCTTGGTTTGTACCACAAGCAAGGAGGGCTGATTAAAAAGGCCACTATACTGTGACCAAGTTCTTCCTTGGAAATGGCTTTCTCTTTAAACTACTTTTCCTCTGCTCATTGGGGTGCCGCCTACCACTCCAGGCCTTTGTCTTCTGTGTCCACTAAACTCCAGTCCATTCTAGATAGTTTTCTTTTTGCCTCATCACCTGAAAAACTTTCCCTCCACTTTTCTTACATTGCTTATGAGGTCTAATTTATTTTGCATTAATTTAAGATAGAATGTGATCATCTGAATCCTTTAAAGCCCTCTGAAATTTTATCTTCATAATTTTTATAAAACCCCTGATGCTGTTCCCTGCTCTCCAGATGTCCCTTTTATCAAATGATAGGAAAGTTGGGCATCATGATTTGAATCTAATGGGGATAATAGATGATCAGGTGCCTAAAGTTAATACCAGTATTATGTCCACATTCCCACTCTGGGCCTCCTAGTTCTGGCTTCATGTAGTAGACAGAAGGTGAACCTGGTTTTATTCCAGCTGTGGAAAGCCAGCAAATTTATTAGCTGTGTGCAATCACTTTTATGCTATTAAAATTGGCAGGAAGGACTTCGCTATTACAAGCATTTTGAATATTAGATCTTGTCTTTTCTATATTGCCACTTGCTAACAGCATGTAGACTAAATCCTAGGCGGCCAGAGAAATTCATGGAGCTTACTAGCTCCAAGAACACAAAAAGAAATAAATGCTACCTAAAAGGACTTGCAGTAAAGTTCTTCAGTTGCTTTGGGAAATGATCTCTTTTGAAATTTAACACCTCTGCATGTATTTCCTCTTCCCTTACTGTTTCTAAAAGTTAAAGTTAAGTACTTTTAAATGCCTGAAAGGTTTTTTTTTGAAAGACTTTAGGGACTTTGCTTCAACTTGTAGAGGACTAAAACTGCCTTCTTGTCCTGGGAGACACTTCTGTGACAAAACAATTACTTAAGGTAGTTCCCCTTTACCATAGAGTATATGTTCCAAGAACCCCAGTGAGTGCCTGAAACCAGCAGTAGTATAAATTGTACAAACATTATGTTTTTTTCCTGTAAATGTGTATATAAATGTAACATCTTTTTCCATCCTAACTAAGCATTTATACTGCATATGGTTATAACTTTGAGGTGTGAAGGTAAATTAGCAGGAGTTTCTTTTTCTTTCTTCACAGTTTCATTGATAGAAGAGTGATTTCTGCTGTATGTCCATGTTACCAACCTTCACTCATGATTTTTATTTATTTTTTAATAGAGTCAAGAATTCTCACCTTTTTACTTCTAGGAAGGACTTTGGGGCTTCTTTTTCATCTATCTGAATTGCCAGTATGTCTTCTTGTGCTTTGGGACCATTATTAAATTTGTAAAGGTTACTGTAACACAAGTAGCTTGGTATCATGGCAATTGCTCTGATTACTGAAAAGATATTAAGTGACTAGCAGATAGGTAGCACTATGCATGGATCGCCAGAAAAAGGGACATTCACGTCCTAGGGGTAATAGCCAGGATTAGGTGAGATTTCCTCCTGCCACTCAGAAATACACAATTTAAACTTATAAGTTATTACCGAACTCTTCTATTTGAAAATTTTTGGATGAAGTTGGTCATGGGTAACTGAAACCACAGAAATCAAAATCATGCATAAGAGAGGACTACTAGAGTATATATTCTAAGTTAGCATCATTGGATATTTGGGACCAACTTCTACTGTTTGAGTAAATATTTGATTACCTGGTGCATGAATTAAAGCCAATAGAGAGATGATCCTAGCATTTAGATCATCCATTTTCCAATGTGAAACCATGCTTAGATGATATCTAAAATTATAGAATATTGTAGTTAAAAATCTCTGATTTGCAAGTTAAGAACTTAGTCATTGTTCTCCACTTGAGGCGAGGTATCTGTCACAGCTGTGGCTTCCTTTACATCTAGACATTTACCACATCTAATAAAACACACCTTGCAGTGTCTCTTGCCTCTACCAAATTCTTTCCATCTTGGCATCACTGATCTAGGTCACAGTTTTATTCCTATTGGTCAGATTATTAAACAACCCTTTAAACTGCTTCTTTATTATCTCTCCTCTATTTCTTATTAACTTGCCTCTGTTATTAATTCCTTTTATTTATTAATCTTAAATTTACCTTCCAAAACCAAAAGATATTCTTTGACTACCCTGTGCAGTAATTTTCAATGATTCCTACTTACCAAGGCCTTAATAAAAATTATTTCAGAAAAGAATTTTTTTTAGGCATTGTAGGGGAATTGCATTTTTCTGGAATGTCCCTACACACTGATTGGCTTCAGTGCTGGGTTGAAATCCCAGCTCAACCTACTTTTAGAGGATATCTTGGGAAGATAGCTCACATCTCTGGAACCAAGTCTCTTCAGCTATGACATGGAGGTGATGCTAATTACTTCATTGTACACTTAGGAGAATTGAATGAGACACTAGGTACTGGATAATGGGGACCCAAAACACAGGTATTGTCTGGATTCTGAACCATCTACAGTATGACCTTACAAACTTATTATGCAGTGCTTTTAAGTGAGAAACCATATATCCCCACTAATCCTAGTTCCTACTTGATGAAGTGTGTCCTGGCTTCCTATATTTGGTTGTAGCCTACTCTAAAATAGGGATTTTAGTTTTGAAGAATTTATAAGGCTTTGTGCATCTTAACTGTCCAATATTTGGTGAATTTGGGATTCTCAGATTAATTTTACCAGCAGAAAGAGCTGTTTTTCCTTGGTTAGTGTTTGATTTGACTTTCTGAGTTAATTGAGCTCATCAGGTCTAAGCAGCTTGTGTCTCTTCACGAATCAGAGCCTCTGTGGGAAAGCCATCTGCTCAGATTCCAGGTGCAATGGAATTCTCTGTTTCCTGCTAAGTGTTTTGCACCAGACTTTTAAAGTTAGAGGTGGATATAAAGTCCAGACTCCCTTTGATGTTGCTTGCTGCTTTTCTTTAATAGTCAGCACAATACAAAAGAGTAGAAGAGTTTTCTTTGGATCAATTACATAGTTAAGTGAAGGCCAGCAATTGCTCAGCCAGGACAAATTTTTAGTCCCACAAGTGCAGGTAATCACTCTGGGGAGAAAAACTGAGCCTGGGACAGAAGAGAAGTCAATGGGGGATGCACTTATTCTCAACTACTTTCTTTTCCTTTTGAAGAGGAAAGAAAATTAACTGCTAGTTTCAAAAACATGCTGAAGATTCTCAGGATCATTGCTTTAACCATCTTGTGCATATAAATGTATGGCTTTGCCCCGGTCATGTTTCCTAGCTTTTCTCCTTGCCCTCTCTTCATTGTCTAATCCTCAAGTTCTTGCTTTCCTTTTAATTGTGTTATAATTTTCTATTTTTATTTCTTCTTTTGAGGTCTTATACTAGGGAGACTGTATGATATTTACACTTGTGTGTCTGGTTTATTTCATTTCTGAGTATATATTCAAGTGGAATCCACTTAAATATAAAGGCTTTGAGTTTATCATTCTTTATAGCTGAGAAATACTCCATTGTATAAAAATACCATATCTTTTTCATCCATTCCTCAGGTGACGGGTATCTTGGTTGTTTCCAAGATTTGGCTATCACAAATTGTGTTGCTATAAACATAGGTACACATATATCACTATGATGTGACATTTTCAGTTCCTCCAGGAAAATTCCCACTAGGGAGATAGCTGGTTTGAATAGGATTTCCAATCCTAGTTTTGTAAGAAGTCTCCACACTGATTTCCACAATGGTTGTACCAATCTACATTCCCACCAGCAGTGGAGAAGAGTTCCCTTTCTTCACAGCATCTCCAACATTTGTTGTAAGTTGATTTGTTTATGAGAGCCATTCTCTCTGGGGTGAGATGATATCTCAGTATTGCTTTAATTTGCATTTTAGGGATGGCTCGTGATGTGGAGCATTTTTTTCATATATTTATTTGCTTCTTTAATTTCGTCCTCTGAGAAGTGTGTGTTCATCTCAGATGCTCATTTCTGGACTTGGTCTTTAAATTTTGGGGCCCTAATGTTTTTTAGTTCTTTATAAATTCTAGACAGCAGACCTTTGTCTGAGTGATTATTAGTCAAGATTTTTTTGAAATTTGTGGGTTGTCTTTTCACTTTGTTGGTAATTTCTTTTGATGTGCAAAAACTTCTCAATAAGAGGAGGTACCAGTTGTTAATTCTTTCAAGTATTACCCAGGCGATTTCATTTTTGTTCATGAACTCTGCCTACC
>NW_004524583.1:6534214-6551988 GCF_000260255.1 Octodon degus
GACAGGATATTATGTCTGCATCTTGTACAATGAAAGCCACTAAAACAACAATATGGAATGTATTAAATATTGAAACTGTCCTACTAATCAGTTTTGAAACTGTGTCATTGCTATTTGTTTCTCAATAAAATTATTAAAAAAATAAAGAGGAAAGAAAAAAACCTCACAAAAATGTATACAACAGAGAACCAACAGAAGATGTATTTTAAACCTAATGGTTGCTGGCATTTCAACAGCCCCTTGAAATTAATATGGCTCCAATTCTACTTCCTATTTTATTGGCAGTAGATCTCCGTGAATTAGGCAGGATATGTATGATACTTTCTACCACTCTACACCCCTCCTCTACCTTCCTATCCCAACTTTATTTTTATTCTTTGAAAGAATGCCTGGATGTTACCTGAATGTTTCACTTAAATTAATTAACAAAGGAGCTACATGTAAAGAATTTCTGGTTCCACAATATTTTTTCAGTACAGTAGAGAGTGGAGGGAACTTGACCAATGATCATATTGTCACACAGCTCCAGATATCCAGTGCCTAACCCATAACAAGTGAAACTGGAATTGATTTACTTAGAGATTTTCTACAGATGAGCATTGATCATCCTTTATTTAACTTATGCAAATAATGAGTTTTAGGGTAACTAAAATAGCTGTGTCAATTTATTTGGCATACATGTGTCTATAACTATACATCTCTAACTCTGAATCCCATTTATTCCTTCCTATAATATCAAACAATAGGTACTACTGAAAACTAAAACTCAGAGAGGTCAAATGCCTTGACTAAGATCACATATCAATAATGAGCTAAGCATAAGGATTTCAAATTGAATTGAATTCCACATCCATCTGAAACCAAAGCTTATATGTTTCCCACTAAATATTTTGCCTTCAGCTTCTCCAAGTGAGTCCTCATCTGGCCAAGAAAAGTTTCATGACACTCAAACATGAAATTTGCCTACACAGCATAACAGGGCATGTCTGTTTAATTCTGATGTTCTAAAGGAGTTCCAAATGAAATTGCCAGTACAGAAGAATCCAATGGAGGCTAGGCTTCTCCAGTATGAAAAAGTCCTTTGCAATGTTGACTTTTTGTTCAAGTATATGACAAAAACTACAACATTCCAACGCTGTCCATAAGGTAATTTCCTCAGAAGTGAAATTGTAGAGTATACACTGAAGACTCCAGAGAAACAAGATAAAGCTTCAGAATGGCTAAAGATGAGAGCTTGGGAATAGGACATGGCAGAAGTGACCCCTTACCTCTGATGCAAATTTCAGTTTAGTGAAATGGAGGGCAGTAAGAGAATCTTTTTCACTCTGCTCCAAGGAATGTGAGGACTATCTTGGAAGCCAGCTTAGACAAGTATACTTTCTAAGCTGTTAAGTTTTCTTCTTTTTTAAAAGGGAAATTATGATATCTCAGAGATTCCATAACTTCCATGGTGATAGCTGATAGATTGTGTAGAATTGAGAGAAAATGTGTGAGAATTTATTTCAATGATCAGGGGATCCTAGTGTATTTTGATTATTCACCTAAGCCTCTTCTTCATCTTTTTTTTTAACCGCTGTTAATTTATTGATTGCTGGGGATACAGACTATGAAGAATATACAGCATGCACTGGGGGAAGGAATTCAGCATATCTAGGCTGAAGCCATTCAACAAGCCCTTGAGGAGCCCATGAGGTAGAAAAGGTCAGATCTGAGGAGATGGCAGGATGAGTCCCAGCCACCTACAAGCTATGCAAATATATTTGGAACATATTTACTCTTAGTTACTTAAAAATCACCAGGAAAATAGGAAGTTCATTCTGCTCCTTTATCTTAAACAAGTGCTAAGAGAGAGTCTATGAATCATCTAAATATGCCTCCCCACCAAATTATGTGCATTTCAAATTTTAAGGAAATTCTACTTCTATAAGTTCTTCCATATCGATTTATATGACAGAATTTAAAAAAAGCTATGTGAATTGAGAAAGGACTAATGACCAATTGAAAAGAGCGTGTGCACCAAAACCAGTTATGTACTGATGAACTGCTCTCTAACAATAGCAGGTTTTTATGCCATATTCACCAATTTCTCCCCAACGTGTCTGTTTTAACCTATCAATAATACGATATAAGTGAAAAAATTCTGGTTACATTTAAAAGGAAAGATTAAATTACTTGATTGCTTCAGACCATAACAGAAAACTAATTATGTTGTATATTTAACAATGAATAGTAAACAATAGTTATTACCTAAAACTGGATAAAATGCTAAAATGTGTCTATAAGGACTGAGCTCCACCAGCCCTGCAACACATAATTTGTCTTATAATGATGTAATGTTACTTGATGTTTCAGCAATGTGCACTTCTTTTTATGATAGTGGGAACTGAGAAAGACTGAGAAAATGAAACAATTATATCCTAATAGAACAAAACAGAGAATTTTTTTGGCCTTTTTTATTTTTTTAAAGAAGAAGACTATTCTTTTCATAATATTCCTTCACCCTTGAGAGGAACCAACTATGGCTTGCAGCACTGGATAAATCGAGGGTACAAGCACACATCTCAGATGTGGTATCTATTCAGGATCCAAGTCAAGAACTGCTCCAAGTCCAAGCCGTATCCTCCATGAGGACATGTACCATATTTTCTCTGATCTGTATACCAGTAGTAGGGAGTGGGATCAATACCTTCCTTTTTATAACCTGCCAGGATTTCTTCATTATCCCAGATCACATGGAGCTGCCCACAATCTCACCAACACTGGGCATCAACACATTGACTCATTCAGTTGACGGGGATCTTCAGGACATCGTTACATATAGAAGGATTTGATCTCCACAGGAAATTGACACAGCAAGATTGGTTCACTAATGGTGTCTGTCATCTGTCTCTCAGGTGCTTCTGGGATATCATCTTCAAATTCATAGAAAGTCCCATCTTTTTTCTTTACATTGTGTTCTTTTAACCACACAATAGCATCTGTGTAGTTTATCTGTTTGAAAGGCAGTTGGGGGCGATTCTATCTACAACATCACAAAACAAGTCCTCCAACCAGTTCAGGAGATCCTCAAAGGTCAGGAAAGGGCACTCTACTTTCATGTGAGTGTACTCAGCCAGGTGCCTTTGTGTTCTGGGCTGTTCTGCCTTGTATGATTGTGCAATACAAAACAAATCTCCCAGGGCTGGATGGCAGGTCTCCAGGTACAACTGAGAAAATTGAGTTAAAAATCCCTTTTTTTCCAGAACAGTTAAACTTGAAGAGCGTGGAGCTGCCTTCAACCTGTGTTTGCACTAATGTTGGAGGCATAACTTCCTAGTACCTGTTATCAAAGAAGTGGTCTTGGAAGTACCTGGTCACCACAGAGCGTGCTCTTAGGATTTTAGACATGTTTTTTCCCAGAATCATCATGTGCCTGCTGTTGAGCTGGACATCAACATCGGACTCTTTGTTGATCAAGTTATCAGCTCTTCCAGCAGGGGCCAGTCCTGTGAGTTCCCAGAAGTCACAGCTCAGGTCATGGGCCTCTGGATCCTGCTTGCCCTTTGGGGTAAGATTTAATGTTCCATGTACTGCAACACTACTCTTGGTAGACAAGACTACTCCATTGTAATACTGACACAAAGCATCTAATAGACACACTGATGGTAACCTGTACCCTCTTGCAACACCAGGAACATCAAATTCTTTCCTTGTCTGTGCAGCCTATGGACCCAGCCAAACACCTTTACTCTTTGGCCTCTATATCCTTCTAATGCACAAATCTTCACACACTTGGGCTCTGGCAGACTTGAATCCTTTTTAATGGATATCTTCCTGGCTTATTCCAGGTTTTTTTTCTTTTTGCAAACTATCTTCTGCCTCTTTCTTCTTCTGGGGTTCATTCTTCATTTGTTCCCTGTGCCACATCTTTTAAACATTCTTCATCTGTGATTTAGAAATAACATCCCACCTGTCATTTTCTTTTTGTGAAGCTACGTAAATGGCAGGGAATGGTTCTTTTCTCACTGTTGTCAAAACCTTTAGATCTGTGTTAAGTAGTTTTTCCTTGGTTCTATCTCCCACAGCATCATTTCCCTCTTGATTCAAAACATACATCTCTGTCAGCCCCATTCCTGCAGGTGCCCTGGTCACTTCCAAGGACATGGTCTGCAACACCACCACGCCTCCGCGTCACCCCAGTGTGCACCCCTCCTCTTCATCTTTAGAACAGCAAGTGTGCTTTGAAATCACTGCAAGGATGTAGGTTGTTCCTTAGTCTTCACAATTGCCTTTGGGATTCTGACATAGCTTTATACTCAGTAGTCATTAACTTTTAGACAGAGGGTACTTTCCTCACATGACTTCTACTTGGAGCAGAACAAAAAAAACCTGAAGAGATGATAGACCCAGAAAATTTTCTACTGTGTATGTGTCAGTAACTTTAAAACATTTTTTATTTTTATTTTTATTTGTAGTGCTTGGAATTTAACCCAGGGCCTCACTCATACAAGGCAAACACTTTATTATTGAACCCCATTCCTTTATGTTTTAAAATTCATTTTGTTAAACGGTGGCCTAGAACTTTCAATTCTTTTGCTTTAGCCTCCTGAATAGTTAGGATTACACGTGTGCCACATCAGGCCTGGCTCAGTTCTACTCTTATTTTTTGTAAAATCTTCTGTGCTTTCTATTTATTTAGTACATCTATATAGTGCCTATATTGTACATCCATATAGTGCAATATTTTTCTAAGCTTATAAGTGTCAACTTATTTTTCCTTCACCTTTACCCTGTGCCACTAAAATGATGCTTATATTTTAGATATGAAATTGAGGTGCGGAGGTTGATGTTCAGGCTAGTAAGTAGAAGAACTAGAATTCCAGTTCACACACCATGATTCACATGAAAGCGTTTGAATTGTCTTGAACTAAGGGGCTTCTTGCTTCTTAGAGTAGTACTGACTCTAAGTACTCTGTCTGGGCTTCCAGTCCTCCACTCTTAGACCCTCTACTTGATTTGCCACATACTGTCTGATTCTTACTACCACGTTCCTTTATTCTTAATGATCCTCGTCTATTTGTTTTATCGTGACTGTTTTCCCTACCTAGCACCACATCCCTGTTTCTTATTAGATATTTTTTTTCCTACCTCTGAATGTTCTCCCACCTTCCCCTTTTCTAGTTAAATTTTATTCAGCTTAAATTCCATTTCAAGTTTTATCCACATGAAAATTTTATTCCTAGTCCAGACCTTGTTGATTTTAGTCTGTGTAAAAATTATCATGGCTTCCTAGATAAACCATCCTTTATTTTTACGTGTTATTATTGCCTCCTCTCTAGGCTGAAATATTCTTACAGTATGATGTTTAGTCTTCAAAAATTTTCCTATTGTACCTATCAAAGTGCTGTAAGTACCTTAAATGTTCGGTGCGTAACTAATTAGAACTATATGAATGTTCCTGGTGGAAGGGTTTGCTAACCTTATTGGTTAAATTCATCAGGTCATTTATATTTTTTTCTTTTTCTTTTTGAGAGCAAATGTTTCATCGCTGTGACTACAGTTGATGGTTACAATCCTGCTTAAAGAATTGTGTTGAAAATGATTTCAAAGTATTTCATCTTTCATGTCTTGAATCATCAGAATTATTTCCTGCTGTCAAGGGTGTGGTATTGGAAAGTCTGGGCAAGCTAATCATGAATTTGCTAACCCCTAGTTTGGTAAGAGGTAGAGAAAATAATCTGCTTTACCCTGCAAGGTGGTTTGATTTGGGATTAAGATAACTTGAATATACATTGTTGACGAGTAGTATAAAGAGCACAGTAATTCAAATTGTTAATAAATAATTCTTTATTGGAATGGTGCTAGGGAAAAATATCCCATTCACTTACTTTGTTTTAGATTATATACATCGTGAAACGTATTTCTTTCTTACACAATTCCTATGAGGAATTACTTTACACCACTCAACGATAATTCTAAAAGACATGAGTTTGGTACCTAGCACTTTCATTTCTACAAGTGTTCCTTCTGTGAGAAGCATACTCAAAACATATGTTTTTTAAAAACAAAAATTGTGAGTATGCAATTACTTTATATGCTGTCCTAATGTGGAGGCCTAATAAAAACAAAGAAATCCAGTTGCCAGTGCAAACAAAATCTTGAAAGCAATTCCCACTCTACTTGTGTGCTGAGGCAAATGTGTCTAAGTCATGTGGAACTAAGCTTTATTCCTTGAAAAGATGTTTGTCCACAATTTAAAGCAGACTTGGGACTATCATGCAACAACTGGGATACTATTTCACTTGGGGAAATTGTAGATGAATGTGTTAATCAGCAGAATGGTGTTTTATTATAAAAATCTGGTGATTTTTTGGTCAGCCAAAATTTGTCTTTTCAACATTTCTTGCTTGCATGTGTGACTTTGCCAATTTTGAAAATAAAAATTTAATAAAACAAAACAAAATAAAATGAGCGCATTCAGAAGAATTGCTTAGGAATGTCTTATAAGCATTCTTCCTTTTCTTCTTCTGGCTTCCTGGTTTTCATTCTGAGGTTGCAATAAAATTACCCAGCAGAACAGAAGGAACTAATCATATTCATTCTTTTCTTGGGTGTTGGGTAATTCTGTTTATAGAGGGTAGAAAGTCTTTGTTCAGACCTCCAATGAAGTTCTTTGCTCAAGTACTGAAATAAGAAAATCATCTATGCTGGATTGGAGACTGTGTAGGTCACTTGGTTTAACATGTGAGATAGATCTCTCTGATAACTAAACTCAAGGAGGCTGCAGAGGGTTGCAAGATGAAGCAAGGATAATGTGGTGTGGTATTATTATATAGAGGAATGTTTCTATTTGTGTCTCAGACAAAAACAAAATTTACCTGTCTGGCTTATTCTCTAGAATCTAAGACAGTAAGTTGAACATGGTAAGTGACCAAATATTTACAGAATAAGTGAAAATATGGAAAACTACATCAAACCAGATATTATCTGAGCACCAAATCAGCACCCATTGTTAGTTAAACTCATCAAATTTAAATATTTCAATTTCTATAATTCTTTCAATACTAAGACTTTTAAACATAATTTGGATGGATTAAACAAATCTGCTATAGTATTTTTAAAATATGACATTTGATATGCATTTCTATGAAGCTAATTGTAATCAGTATAACAGGAGTGTAGTTAAAATTTAACCATAAACCCTTCTACACTAAGGAATTGCCGAACTCTCTGTACATAGATTTTTTTTTAACACCAGGCTGACTGTCTTTGTACCATGCTAAATCTCTATGCATTTTTAGTCTTCCATTGGGATTATATCTCTGCCTATTTATATGGAAAAGCCTTCAAGAACATTCATTTATTTTCAATTTCACATACCTAACTTTCTGTCATAATCATGGTTAGTACTTTGTGTACATGCCAGACATTAGGTTCTTTTTTCACTAAAATATATTATTTCTCTTTTTTTAATAGGAATAAAACTGATATTTCTATAGATTTTTTACTGGCTTTTCATTTGGGGCACTGGGCTCATCTATTTTTTCCTAGCTCCTGCAGCAGTCGAACCTAAGCTGTCTTTAGCATTGCTTCTCAATGCTGCTTTTTCTCTTTGGCTTTCTGCCCTTGAGGATAGGATAGGACTGAGAAGCCCAGTCCTCTAAAACAGTGGTTCTCAGTGTACTGCTGTTATTTATGAGGTATTAACAAACTGTAATTGCAAATGGATAAAGTACCAAGGATTGTAAATAATCTACTTTTAAAAACATAAATGAGGGAAGCCCAGAGAGAATGTAGAACTAGGTACAAAGAAAGGAACTGCATTTCTCATCAGAGATGAAGAAAACAGTATATCCCTCACCAATACAATATTATTTCCTTGAAGTGGAAAAAGTAAGAATTTTGAATCATACAGTTAAGATGGAGATGATAGTGCATGTGATGTTTTAGACATATGTGGGAACAGGAAAATGCAACTAGTCTTTGAAATATTTTTCTGTTGCTCTTTGATTTCAGCAGTCACTTGTGCTTGATGTTAAAAATATATCTTCCTGAAGCCATGCACATAATATCAACATTTTGATAAATATAACTTAATTCTTAAATGTTTTGTGAAGTTTGTCTTACTGAACCAAATTTTAGTAAATAAAAAATTTTGTTTTTCTACAAAATTTGACACTTATTTTTAAATGAAGAATAATGTAGTACCTGTATAGTATGTAATGTAAAAATTATAAATAACTTCACATGTAGTAATGCAGTTTATGTCTCTGCAAACTCATTTGAATTATTTTAAATTTAAATGTTAAATAAAATTTTAAAGTTAGAACAGGTGCCAGAATATTCATATAATGAAATCATTCTCATTTCTTTTTTAGAGCTTTTTTTTAGTAAGAGAGAAAAAAGGGGGGAAAGAAACATGTATATGCATATATGCCACAACCTGTGCAACTCTCAATGGTCCCAGAGAAAACCTTGAGGAGATAAAGAAAATAAGACAAAAGATGAAAGCTGAGGTCAAGCAGAGCCCTCTCTCCTGATAACAGAAGAGGAAACACCCCAAGAAGTGTAGAAGTGTTTATTTATACTTTTAACAAAGTTAGTATCATGCACACAGGGTGGCTTAGTGACTAATTGTTTCAGGCAAGATGTTTTCCTCAGGACCAAGGTAACTTTATTGCTTTAGGTACTTTGCCCTTGTCCCCACACATGTGACCAACTTCCAACTTCAGCCACTCTCTGCAGATATACTAGTGGGAGTGTATTATTTTAGTGTGTGTGTTTTTTTAAAATAACAAGCAAAACAAATATCATTTAGAGTCTGTATTCCAGGAGCGTGACACTTGGCTGACACCTCTAGGGCCAAGCTCCTCATCACTGTTGGTCTTCATGCAGTGGTTCATGTCCAACACCTCTCTCAGATGCTCCTTACTGGAAATCCTCCCACTCTTGGCCTGAGCCATTCCCCTGCCCTGTCTAGTCTCTCCTCTGTGATTTTTAGGAATACCTTTTACTCTTGCTTTCCTAGAAAAGGGGCAACTCTGCATACTACTACAGAAAGACTTTCAGTAGCCTGAGTGCCCACCTTTTGATGTTCTTAGTATTACTGCTCAGGGGCTTTTCTATCTCATAGAGTTGAAAAGGGACAGAAAGCTATAGGCTGTCTCTTCTCTAGCCCATGATGTCATACATAATATACAGCACAAGTATATAGAGGGAGTGAAATTAAAATCTAAGGTTTGTAATTTAATTAAAAATTGAAGCTAGTTCAGATTAAGAGAAAAACCCTCACATTTTAGTGTTTTCTAATTCCATTGTTCTTTTCTTGTACCATTGCTAATGCTCAGACAGGCCTCCTGAAGAGTGCCTCTGGAATTGCGCAGGAGGACTCTCAGCCTCCCACCTCCATAGTGTTCACTCACTTAGTACTTATTGTCAGGTGTTTAGGCAGAAATTAGTCTCCTACAACATGTCAGAGAATAGTATTCTCAGCGGTTAAATTTTTAACCTTGCTGACAAAAACAATAAGCCTTTGAAAGCCTTTGAAATACAGAAATAAAGTACATAGAGAAGCATTTGGCTGTCCAACGAAATGAAAAAGTCCCTAAGCTTTTCCTTTCCTTTTGTGAGAAGCCTTCTGTTGAAGTCTGCCCAGCCATGCTGGCTTCTCTTTTATATTATTCCATGCATGTATTCCAAAATCAGATAAGTGTGTCAATTTCCCACATTTTATTGGATGTGCCCCCAGCTGGTTACCATGTGTGGGTGTTGTGCTTAGAATGATCTTTGACAGGATGGACTTCGTAGCATCTTCCTCTTTTATTTCTCACACAATGTGGTCTGCCCTACATTGGATGAGAGGTCAGAAAGTGCTTTCTTAACAACTTGCTCACAAACTTGTTGGGCGTGGAGTAGGTACTTGTTAATTATATTTGCTTGACTTTTGAGGATCATCTTTCTTTCCTATCTCATATGAAAACTACTACATCCAATGATCCTGTAACTCTGGTATAAGGATATACAACTGTAAGCATTTTAGCACATCAACAACTAAAACAGGGAGCCTTATAAATGGATCATATTGATTACTTAATATTTGAGGGTAGGAATTATGGATTATTTAATGTGAAATAATAATACAGTGTCAAGTGCAAAGAGAAGAGTTAATACATGCGTAATACACTCTTGCTTAATGGATTTAGAATTTCACTGTTCCTTTCTTCATATTTATATTTGTGTGAGTTTGTTAATACCCAGTAAAGAATCTTTGTCACTTTCTTAGGAAACCAGCACTGAGAACAAATCGTTCTATCACAAGAAACTTAACTTCCTTCAAAACTATTAACATTTTTATATATCATGGTGATTTGACTACATTAGCAAAGCTGCAAGTAATATTTTCCTTTATTTACTATTACTCTTATAATAAAAATAATTATATGAATTATATGATGTCACTAGTTGTTTGAAATTTTATTCATTGGTTGGATCGATGTTGTCATCACTGTGACACACAGTCTCTGCTGAGCAGGGGACCCAGTGGCTTTTCATTCAGTTCAAACTTACAATTCAAAATCTCTATTACAATATGTTTAAAAAGCCTAGAGGCCAGCACGTTCCCATTATTCCCTTTGCACACATTAGCACTAACAGTCTGCATAACTTAATGCTTAAAAACAGTGTTATTTTTGATGTGAGTGTCATATCGTTCACTGCTTCTGTAGGACACTGTATTTCATCCTTGTAGACTGCAGAATCTGTAAGACTTTGGGACACTCTGCTGACTTGGCTGGAAGAAAGCTTTTGGTATTCAGCTTTTGCCTCTGCCTTTGGCATCTGCAAGCCTCCTTCCTCTTCTCTTCTTGAGTCTCTGTATAAGAAGTGTGTGTGGGTTTCAATTGCATGGAACATTCCAGAGCAAGCACAACTCTGGGGCAGTCAAACAAAGGCTGGATTTCATTCACCTGGCACGCTGACCCCTTGGATCCTGGCTGGAAATGGCACCAGGGCCCAAAGCTTAGGGTACTGCCTTACGTAAGCCCTGGTCCAGCAGCTGTTGCCTGCAGGCTCTTTGACAAGAGTACTACATGGATTCTCTTTGTGGGACAATACATTTCCCCATAATTTAAAAATATTTATCTCCATTGTCTTCTGCAGATACCTTCCTCAATGTCCAGATAGTGATATCATACTTGAATGGGAAAGGAAAATTGACATATTAATAGATAATTATCTATTGACAAGATTCCCTTACTAACCTACACCTTTCCTCTTACTCTGACACAGTTGTGACATGGCGAATGAACTAATAAAAGGGCTTTCCTAGGTGTCCAGCAGGTTCCCAATTGTGCCCTTTGTACACATTAACAAAATTGATAACTGACACTGAGACACCAGAATTGGGAGCTGTGTCATCTTGTGTGGGTTTCACTAAGAGTCTCTCAGTTGTACTTCAGAAAAATGAGGTTGCAAGTAAATCCTGCAGAGGGGACACAGAATCTTCTAATATACCCAATTCCTCAGATTTTATCTATGTGATGTATAATTCTCTCCCAAGTCTTCTGAGGAATGTGGCTCACCTCCACTCTTGGGGACAATTTTACATCATAAGCCACACAGTGGGAACAAAAGGACTCCTCATAACATCTCGGGGGAGCAGGACCACAGTCAGGCCAAGGATAATTTTTCTCATACTTTTGTCTGATACTTTTTCTTCTTGCACATGCTATTCATTTTTTCTAATTTAGAGTTATGAGGTTTTACTAGGGAAAGTGATAACCAGCCTTCTTAGAAAACCAGCTCTTAAAAACCATAAAAGCAAAATTAAAAAGTACGATGATGTGTTTTAAACTTCATGGCCAAAGTGTTGATTTTAATCAGATCCTTTCTATATTTTATGTTGACTGCTACTTGTAAGCTATTTTTGTTTATATGTAACTTCAACACCTCAAGCCTAACTTTTAGGTGGACAAATAGTCATTTGTGTTGACCCGCTGGTGTGGCCTAAACCTTTCATTCGGATTAACATTAATATCTACCTTGTCAGGCAAGTGAGTTGAATTAGAATTGTTCTATGTATAGGCCATTGAGTAAACTTGACCTTTCCATTTAGTGTTTGGTTTGCACTTCCCATTTTATGCTTCTGATTTTGGAATGGACATTGAATTCAAGGAAAGGTCATGTGTTAACTTATTTCCTAAGTAGTAGGTTTGTTCTTCAGTCATAGGGAATTAAGATTAAAAGTGAGGGAAAGCAAGATAAAAAACCTTCAAATTGGAACTATGGAGAGGTCAAGAAGCCTGAAATACTGGCAGAGGCTGAGACAGGACTCTGCTAGTTATGACTATTCACACTTCAAATGTCTACCATGTACTATTAATCAGGAAAAAGGTAGGTGTATAGAAAGCATTCATTGTTTTCCCTCCCTATTTTCATGAAAAGATAAATTCCAAAGTAGTTCAGTGACTATGAATCACAAATGCTGAGGTGTATATATGCCCAAGGAAGAGACTTGACCCCAAGTCAGAGCATGGCATCTTGTTTCACCTAGCACAATCATGGATACATACTTTGAACAGAGAAATCCACTCCTACCACTTTGGATAAGACACAGGTTAGACCTTTTTGGGGCATTGGAATAAGATGCAATCTAAAATAAGAAGGGCTTGAAAGGGAATGCCACAATTGTATCAAGAATCATGAGCTCAATGACTGCTATTTGCAGTCACCAAATGCTCTCTGGGGATCTGTATTACTGATCTTACAAGTGGCAGTAACTTTTTGTTTGTATAGTTCCAGGCCTGGTTGTATTTCTCAGAGTCTTAATCACAGATGTTGAATGACTGCCCAAGCCAGGTTCTTGCTTTTCCTCAGGTCCTTGGGTGTCTTACAACAGTATGTGTCAACTAGCTAAAAGAATGATATTTGCTCCTTAGGATGTAGCAAGTGTAGGTGAAATGTCAGTTCTTCAGGGAAACAGAAACTTAGGAGGGGAATGATTGTGGAATTTAGTAACAAAAAAGAAAAGCAAATAAGTTTATTTCAGTCCCTTAGGAGCTAAATTTTACTAATTACTGACTTAATAAGGGAACTCAAGCCTCCCAGTACTCAATATTATGTACATAAAAAAGAATTGTGTGTCAGCACAGAGCTGCCAAAGTCTTCCTGAAAACTTTGAACTGTTGTCTATTTAGCACAATTTGGCTGTTTAGTGACTTACTGGCTTTCTTTTTAATTTCCAAGAGATGTCTTCATAACTGGAATGTTTTTTTAAAACTGCAAGAGCTCCTCCTCTTTATACCTATGCCAAGCCCAGATAACTCACATATGAACTGAAGAAATGGTTAAAACCATTAGCTATAGACATATCTTCATAATATGTCCAGACATATCCAGAGAAATGCACAGCACAGCTTGTTTCACTGGTTTTATCTCAGTTAACTTTAGGTAACAGCATCCCTTGCAAAAGGGAGTTAGCATGCCTCAACACCCCAAGATATTTGGGCAAGCAGATCTGTGACCTAAACATAGGTGGCAGTGAAGGTTAATACGGGGAGATAATACACTCAAAGTGATGTGAACAGTTTGCAAGTTTTCTTCTATTCTTTGATTATAAAAACTGGATTAGAAAAATAACACTTAGTTGGAATTCATAAGAATTATAAAACTTTCCTGATGCTGTGTGACTTCAAAGACGTACAACACAAATAAATCATTCATCTAGTCACTGTCTGACCATTAATGTTCCTTGGCCATGTGAAGGATCTTCAGCTCATCAGTGTTTGCTACAGTGGCAGTGATAATAACTTGCATTAGTACAATTTTATAATCTGTCCCTTTGCTGCAGTCTCCTTAAACATCCTATTTGTGTATCCCCTCATAATAATCTTTTAGTGTAGACATTAATATTTTAGTACATTGGTTTCAGAGTTAACAAACTTAATTCCATGATTGTGGTCACTGAATTTGTGCTATGATTCTTGGCTACAACTGAATGCAACTGAATTCTGCAGTTAGAATTGTGGAAAAAATTAAGCTCATGAACAGAGCTCCCACTGTATCTCATTTTTAGATAAAGAGATCAAACTGTCCAGCAGTTAACCCATTAATGGGGTAACTGGTTAACTCATTAACTGCTTAACAGTTAATGAGTTAACAGAACTGGTTGACTTGAGCCTTTTATAGCTCCGTTCACTTATCTAAAGGGTCCCAAGGAGAATTGCAAAGCTAGTTTTTAAGTAGATGGGAAAAGTAGCCAAATTTCAGGGAACATTGTATCATTAACTTCTTCAGGTCTCACATGGTAGAAAACTCAGCTCAACTTTTGTTCTTTTCTTTTCTTTTCTTTTCTTTTCTTTTCTTTTCTTTTCTTTTCTTTTCTTTTGTTTCAGTACCAGGGATTGAACTCAGGACCCTGCACTTACCATGCAAATGCTTATTCTACTGAGCTATCTACCTGGATCCTCAACTTTTTTTAAGGGTAATGAAGAATTTGTTTGTTCATCTGAAGAGTTTCAGAGTACTATTTGGGACAGACAGATTTTTAAAAAATATTTTAGTGTGTTTTTATTTATTTTTATTAATTTTAATGAGAAGAAAGATAAAATAGCAATGAAATAGTTTCAAAACAAGTTAGTAGTACAGTTACAATAATTAATATATTGCATATTGTTGTCTTTGTAGTAGTTATTCAGAAGACAAGATGCAGACATGATATCTTGTCTAAATATTAGTACAAACCTTTTCTTCTCAAATAAAATAAAATAGCAAAAAAACCTTTTTTCTCATTGAACTAAGAGAAAGTATCTGTATATCTATCTTGTCTTGTATATGCATATATATTTTTTTGGCAACAAAATGGTCCCTTATTTATAGCTTCCTTTTTTGTTTTTTGTTTTGTCAGAGATGAGTGTTCTATTGCTGTTAGAGAAGTTGTATTTGGAGAAGTCTTTAAAGGACCTTTTCATACTTGGTGCCAGTCCAAAGATTGTAGGTACTTGAATTCAGCAAAATAACTCCAAATAGTCCAATAGTCCATAATAGTAGTGAATTATCAGCAGAACTAGTGATGATCAGAAGTTGTTGACTTGAACCTTTTACAGCTCAGCATATTAATATAGCTTTAATTTGTATACCTCATGGTTACACTTTTCTGCTGGATGGTTAATAGTAAGTTAATGCAAGACCTATATAACTAAAATGTAACTTTTGCTATCTGATAAGGTCAGTCAAATCCCCTCAGGATTTACCCTGGAACCATGTACAGCACCTTGTGGATCTTTAGTCAGTTCAGCAATCTGGAAGAGTCATGGCCATTGCTTGATCAATTTGCTGTCTGTGAAAGCCTGAGAGAATTTTTTCTCTCTAGGTAACTCTCCTTAGGCCAAGTATACATTGTCAATCACTTTCCTCTGTAGCCCCATAATCTCCTTGATCAGAAAATTTGGAACACCACTTAGTTACAGGATGTCACAGCAGAGGTTCTCTTATGTCCTGAGTCGTCCCTCACCTTGAAGGGCTGGGGCCAAAATGCTGGCTGTCTTTTTAGCCATCTATTTGCAAACTTTAGCTGTTAAACATCCAGAAAGAAAGCTTAATGATATTATTATCCTGTAACAAAGGCAGTTAAGCTTAACATCACTATCTGTCTGAATATCACATACCTTTGAAAGTCTTTACTCTTGCAGAATAAAAGCTATAAAAGAAATGGAAAGATTCCTAGAATGGGACAGATATATCTTAATCTTCAAATATCTTATCTAGAATATATTTACTGGAAATATCTGGGCATTCTTTTCACTTATAATGTGCTTAATCCTTAGACAAATTTTCTTCAGATCATATACAAATGAACAAGTGTAGCTCTCAGCCTCATAATCTTCTAGCTTGATAATATCAGTGATATCAAGATGAATTCTGGCCGATAGTTTCACCTGTAACTGTGACATTTATTTTTTCACTGGTCTGATTGAGTCTTGTGCTAGTAAATATAATGTCTTATAAAGAAGGCCTGGCATACTGGTCTACATAAAGGGAAAGACAGGAACAGCTGTGATGACATAAACACAGTGAATAGGAATGTTGGTCTCTCACAGGGAAGTCAGAATGCTACCTTCTAAATGAAGGAGAACAGATGCCTGGTTGGATAAAACAACAAAAAAATCCTCTAGAACAGATATTTCCAACCCACACATTTCACTGTGAAGAGTCAAAACCAGAGTGCACACAGGAGTGTCTATGTATAAACATGCCCCAGAGTAAGTTCTGCTACATATCTATCTTCCTCCTATTCTTTGTTACTCCACCAATGCAAACACTCATATAACACACTTTCTCAGTTGGCTTACTTGCCCAGAACACTCTTTTTTCATCCTCCTATACTATCCTTGCCCCTCCTGTAAACTTCCTTCAAGTGTTACTCCAGACAAGATGCTGCTATAGACTAGCAGAATATTGTGTCCCTTTCTTCCATAGCATTGGAGGCAGGGTTTAAAAGGTAATTAGACTTAGATGAGGTCCTAAGAGTAAAGCCTCATGATAAGGTTAGTATTCTAAGATGAGGAAGAGACCAGGCCTTGCTTTCTTTACACCGTGTAAGAACATAGGTGAAAGCAGCTGCCTGCAAGCCAGGAAAGAGAGTTTACACCAGGGCCTACCCTTGTAAAACCCTTAGTCCCTTCTAGATTTCCAAACTGTGAGAAAATAAAAATATATAATTTAAGCCATCCCATTATAGTATTTTTCTTTGACTAATAGAAGTATAGGTTGACTAACACATGTACTATGGCCAGAACCTGCATTCCATACCTGCCTCTTCCACTCCCTTGTTGTCCTTGATAGGAAGAAAGTCTTCCAGAAATTGGTTTACCTAAGCTCCTACTACCTGGTTATCACCATGGATACTGCTATAGACAATGAAATCATTATCATCCATTAAAGGTAATAGTGGTTGAAGTAGCTTTTCTTCAGAATTCCTAATGCTAATGAATTCTCCAGGACTTAATGAGAATTCTGATTCCTAGATTTCTACATCTGATGATATATTTCAATTGCCCTCAACAAGACATCATAAATTTTTAGGAAAATCTTCAAGAACTCCTGTACTGTTTAATTCTTTAAGTGTCATGTCAAGCAAAGTGGGGAAAAGATTATTTAGGAACATTTACTGTGTGTTCTTGGGTTACTGCCTGAGTGCCTCTGGTATTTGTCACAATCAAGACACAAGATGCTCATTCTGTGAGGTATCTGTTCCATACAGAAGGCCTTTACTTCAAGCCTTACTGAGGAGACTCAATCTCTTCCACGCTGTACTTCCACAACAGCCGCCAGCAGTGGGCTCTTCATCATCAGATAGAAAAGACATTTGAGGAAAACATATTAGGTATAAACTTCTGATTTTAATCTTTGGGCATTCTCAGCATGAAAAGCCGTCACTGAGTCCTGAGTCTATTCTAGTAGATTACAACACACATAAAACATTATATCTTGGTACTGTTTCATCTTCTGGAAGATTTGAGATGCGTGTTGGTATAAATTGCCACACAGTATCAATGTCACAGCAAGTTGGTTGTCAGGGACAACATTGTGACTTTTGAAGAATAACAAATTACTATAAACTTATAATGAGTATTTTCCCCACAATTCTATATTTCCCAAATATAGCATACATTAAAATCTTCATTAATAGATTTAGGAGCTATCATCTACCCTTTCCAAAACATCTCTAGGTTCCATCAATAATATGCTTTGCAGGGCCAGGGAGATGGCTCAGTAGAGTAAGCTCTTGCCTGGCAAGC
>NW_004524583.1:6552183-6553706 GCF_000260255.1 Octodon degus
TATGTTTGCAGTAGATGATAAATGTATCTGTCATAGGTAAACATTTAAGTGAACAACCATATGACCTTAGTATTATCTCTAGATGGGCAGGACCTGTCTTTTTTATGATTACTGGATAAGCACACATGTAGAACATACACATGCACACCATGGTTAAAAACTTAATTGATTTTGCAGAATCATTTCAAAAGAAGTTCTTATGTTGAACTCCTTCCCAGAATTGCTAAGTGTGCCCAAAATTTTGTCTCAGAATTCAGTTACAAAAATCTAATTGATAAGCAATATTCTGGTTGTTTCTTAGTACTGTTGTGATAACTATTCATGCCTTAAATGAGAATAAATAATTTATAGACAAGCTTTTTAGATGTGATCACTCCTGCATTATCCATAAGTCACAGTCTAATAAATGATTATTCTGAAAAAAGGGACAACAATACCAGGATGGTGCAGAGCAGATCCCAGGAACAAATGAGGCAAACTACCAAGTGCTCATTAAATATGTAACTCAACAACATTCAAGTGACATTATTCAATTATCAGAGGTCTATTATTTGTTTGTAAACATTATAAAGAAAGTAAAGAGTACACTGTTAGTGAGAGACCTATAATTAAGGAAGTTTGGCTGAGACTTGGAGAAATGAACTATGTAGGTACAGGATTCATCTCAGCAGGTCTACTGAAAAGCTATGCTGATCTTAGGAGTGCCTCAAGTCATATTTCTGACTCTTGGCTAAACATGAACAAAAGGTACTAAATAGTGATTAGTGTTGGCATCTGAGATAAGCTAGGGACAACCTATCCATATGGTGTTTAGTCTGATAGTTTTGATCTGGTTTCTGTCAGGTGTTTTTCTTCCACTGAGCGTGGTCTTCAAGCTATAATGACTACGTGGCCAGTGGAATATAAAAGATCCCTCCATGGGTTAGACTGTAACTCCCTTGAACATCATAATATTATTATATTGTAGGCAAAATTGTTGACATTCTCTTGGTGTTGACCTGAAGTAACACAGCATACCTGGGGTTTGAACCCAGGTTTTGTCAAAGATCAGTACCTAAACTGATAATTTTCTGCCAAATTAACTTGTCACAATTGTCTTTTCAGCTTAGTGGAGGATTAAAAGCAAAATATATTTTAGAAAAAGTCAACTCTATCTTTTCATCTTCACTGAGATCAATATCAGCATAATGATTCCTTTCTAGTAGGCCTACTAATGAAGAACTCACTGCTCCTTGCTTTCTAATTACTTCTTACAGATCACATCCTGACACTTAAGTATCATCTGTAATAAGCAAGTACATCTTAAGGAATAAATATTCATCTTCACATAGCTTTCTTCTTTATAGGAAGGAAAACAGGCAAGTAATACTACGGGAAGGAGCTAATGATACAGGACGGTACTTAATTGTAACTTTCGCTGCCGTGTACCAGGAACACCCAGACCCAGTCCTAGCCCAGGTCTGGTGAGTGTGTGGGAGAGCTTCCGGCTACCCTGCACCAGCGGGACCAGCTACTGGTCCCAG
>NW_004524583.1:6560791-6574049 GCF_000260255.1 Octodon degus
AGAAAGTATTTGGAGAATTTTATATGTTCCTTCACAAAAGTAAGACCATGTTTGCTGAATGCATTCTTTTTACTTCTTTAGATTCTAGAATTCTCAGGTCTTCCTTCATTGTTTACTTTTCCCTAAACAATATAGTACATGAATTATAAGAACAATCTCTTTGGCTTTCTTGCTTTTAGTTTGGCTTGGCCAAAAAGCCCCTTGGCAAAAGATGAGAGGAAGGGAGAAAAAAGAAGCCAAGGTACTTAATCCCTTGGTTATCTCCTGGCATGAAGCCACAGGCTCACTTCTTCCTTTCAATTAAACCCATAACTCCTCCCAAGGTAACATGTTTCACACAGACTTTACCATCTAGGTTCTGATAACAGATTCCCTAGCACTTATCCTAGAGATGGTGGTGTCTTAACATACCACATTTATTTCTTGTGTTTTTCTTTTAGGCCCCGCATACACCATTACAAATAATCTCTTCATTAAAACCTCATGGAATTATCTTTTTTTTTTTTTTTTTTTTTTTTTTTTTGGTACTGGGAATTGAACTGATATCCTTGCACTTTCCAGGAAGGTGCTGTGCTGCTGAACTATATCCCTGGCTGTATCCTAATTTTTTTGCATCATTTTTCTTATGACACATTCCTAAATAATACAACTGATGTTGTAATCTGCATTTCAAATGCCTAAAACATGAAAACTCCCCAAAACTGAAATTTAGTTATCAAATTGTAATAGTTTTTTCTTTTCTCATTTATTTATTATGTTTTAATTTTATATATTTGGTACAGTGTCTCACTATGCAGGTCAGACTCATAGTGATCCTCCTGCTTTCAGTCTCCTCAGTGCAAGGATTACAGGTGGGCGCCACCATGCCTGGTTTCAGCAGAGTAGGCGCACCATGCAGTACCAGGGATCAAACCCGGGTCCTTGTGCTTGCCAGGCAGGTGCTTAGACCAATATGCTATCTCCTCCTTCTCCTAATTTTAATATTAAATAGGTAGAATTTAAGGTTCTATCAAGGATTAACTACCACTAAATTTCATTAGGGTGCAATAGTAAAACAATCACTTAGCTCATCAGTCTTCAGGGATCTGCAGACCTGGAGTAAGTCTCAGGTGGCTTAGCTCAGCTACTCTAGTCATCTGTAGATTTTCCAGTGGTTCTACTGATCTTGGCTGTGATCACAGAAATGTCTAAAGTCTGCAATTTTGTGGATAATCTAAGCAGATCTCATCTTTTAGTAAACTAAGCATATATTAATGGCATTGATTTATGACCATGGTAGAAGTCAACGGGGAAAGTACAATGATAGCTTTGCCTTTCTAGCTTCCCTTCATATCAGATGCAAGAAGATTGCCTTGGCCAAGATGAATTTCACGCCAGAGTCAGAATGAGAAGAGTTGTACAGCACACAGTTATGTGGCAAAGACTGCGTATGAGGAAGGGAAGAAGACCTGAGTTCTTTACGGCTGTTCGCTTCTCTGCCTCACAAAAGAAGTAACATTTTTTAGTAGTCACTGGGAGATGCCTAGATGTTTGTGAAATTGAACAACACATCAGGTACAAAATTTAAGAGTGTGAAAATGCTTAATATGCCTGGAAAATAAACAAGTATACTTTTATAGAGAAGACTTTATGCAAATGAACCTTTATTACATACTCCTTCTCTATCTGTCTTCTTTTACTCAACATTATGGAAGACTCAATATTGTGACTACATCAACTTTCCCTAAATTGAATTGTGAAAATTAATGCATTTATGGGACATAATGAAAATAGATGAATATTTGATCTTTGTACTTGTTCTTAATTTGTTAATGTGTTGAAAGTTCCAAATAAGAGAAGTATCATTATATATTAATGAAGTGACTACTGGGCAGGTTCTATTGATACCTTCAGGATGAGAACAGTTCACAAGAAATACCAAAGTGTGATTATTGAATTAGAAATTCCAGTGCCACTCTCCAACCTCTGGAGAAGAGAGGATGGAAGTGTGAATTAACCATGAGTGGCCAATGAATCAACTCATCAGACTGACTTAATGAAAACTTTACAGAACTCCTGAATGATGGAGTTTGGAATGCTTCCCATTTGGCAGGTGGATTGAGGTGACTAGAGGGTGATACACAAGAAAAAGAAAGGAGGTCCTGCGCTCCTCCTCCCTGCCTTGCCTCATGCATTTCTCTCCTTTTGGCTAGACCTGAACTTTATATACTATAATAAACAGGTAATAGTAAGTGAAATATCTTCTTGAGTCCTGTCAGTTGTTCCAGAAAATTATCAAACCCTAAGAAGAGGTTAAGGGCAATTCTAAATTTATAGCTGGCCAGTTAGAAGTACAGGTGTCAAATTAGTGCTTGTCAGTTACATCTTCAGAAAACTGGACACCTCTAGTAAAATTTGTCTGATTTTGCTTTCTTAGAAATCATCATTTTTTTTTCTGCAGTGAAAAGACAATGTGAAAAACGTAGGGTCTTTTACAAACTCTAAATTAAAACTGAAAACAAAATCTCTGTGTGTTTGTGTGTGTGTGTGTGTGTGTGTGTGTGTGTGTATGTGTGTACTAAACCCAGGGCTTCCAGCGTGCTAGGTAAGTATACTATCACTGATATAAATACCAAGCCCCCCTGAAATAAATCTATTGAGAGAAGCAAATAGGCCTATAAAATGTACCATATTCTTGGGTTGAAAGTTATCTTGTCATATACGTCTTTAAGAAGTGTTCTTCAAGGCTTTTTTTTCTATTCTTAGTTGTTTGACTTTCATATAAATACTACAATTAGTTGATTTACCCTAAAAGGAATGCAGTTGTTAATTTGATTGAAATTTCCATGCTATTTCCAAGACCATCTTTGAAACCAAATATGATTTTTTTTCCTCACATCAAATAATTCTCCAATTCTTTGGAACCAAGTGGGTGTCCTACAATTCAATGTAGTGCTGACATTGTCTATGTCAAGTGAGTATCAGATTGCAGCTTCTCTCTTACAGGACCAGCCACCCTGTAGATGTAAGTGACAAACACTAGACAAAGATTTCTTCTTTATACCTCGCTCATATTCTTGTCCAACTAGCAGAAATGATTCTGATCTGAGAAGAGGAGAATTTGGAGAGATGGGAAACCACAGGGATTCTTGTGCTCTATTTCAAGGAATAAACTTGTTCCCTGGAATAAATTTTCCAGTCAGGCTGAGATCTGGGACTGGGCTCATTTACAACCAGTTTTCTGTCTGCAAGTTTGTAAGTCAGAAGTTCCATGGATGAGCCCAAGGTGCGATGTGTAAAAGACATAGTGACATGGATATCTGTTTGAGAAATCTACCATAAATTTTCAAATGACTCTTCGTATGAATTTGGGAACATGAGTAAAATCTAAACCTTGCCAATCAGAAGGCCACGATGCTGGGCAGGAAAATGGATCATCCAAATGGCATGTAAAAGTAGGGGATTGCATCTTTGTTAGAGTTTTGATGCCAAAAACATAAATGAAACAGTGGAAGACTGACAGAGAGACCACGTGCCATCATATATGCTGAGTATCAGACAGAGTGAGGTCTTTAGTCACAGATGCCAGGATAGCCTCTGAAACCAAAAAAAGAAAATATAGTTTACTCTACAGTAGCATAAAGAAAATTGTTGATCCACACTGAATTTTGGGATAAGAACCAAGATAAAGGCAACAGAATATTTTTAAGTGAATAGGTGGGAGAGAGGATTCCAAATCCTACTTAGTTTAAATTGGGAGTCACTAATACATGACTGAACTACAAGAACAAATTCATCAATAATTTAATATCAAATGTCAAGAAGTGGTAGAGAATGAAAATTACAGTTTATAGATAAGTTTTATTCAAACAAGAAAAGAAAGAGAAACACAGGATTTTGTTCAGCTGAGTTCAATAGGCTCTTGAGACAATAAAGAGTATGTCTATTAGAAGGAAAAGGGCTGGACAAAGAGCTCAGCAGACTAAAGCACCTGCAAGCAGGCTCAGGGGCCAGGGGTTCAATCCCTGGGCTTGCTGTGCCGGCCCCGCCCCCGTAGGGCAAGCTGAGATGGCAATTGAGATGGCCTGGTAGCATGTGCCTGTAATCCCAGCACTTGGGAGGCTGTAAACAGAAGAATCACTATGAGTCTTATCTAGTAGTGAGTCCCTGAACACCCTGTAGACCCTTCCCTAAAATACAGAAAAATAGAATTAAAAAGTGGATAGGTTAATATTTTAGCAGGAAGAATTTTGAACATTGAGATGATCTACAAAATAAATATATTCTGGCAGAAGAGTAACAGAAGTGACTCATTTTAATCAATAGTCTCTTGGACTATATTTTAGTGCTAACGTCCTAGAATATCACTTATGAAGCTTTAGGTTTGTTCTCTAATACCATAACAATAAATACATAATCTTTTAAAAAATTATATATTTTCCTGCAGTGCCATGGGACATGGATTATGGAGGAGGAAGTTTGAGGCAAATATGTGAAGGTTTTTATGAAATTCAAGCAAGAGATGATGAAGAATTAAATCAGAGCATTAGTAATGAAGATTGAATGAGGATAGATTAGAATGGGGACAGAATGATAGGTTATATAATTCTTCTGTCAAAGAATTATTCATTAAAAAGAATAAACAGCAGCCAATGGAATAAGGAGAACTATTTTTGTGGCATAAATAACAGAAAAAGAGGAAAATCTGTAAACATATATTTTGTAAGTAAAGAGGAGAAGTAGGGTTGAAGGGAGGGTAGAGGAATGGGGAAAAAAGAACCAAGATATATAATGTACCAGTTCAAATTCCCTACAATAAATGTGATCATTCTGTATACCTAAAATATACCAGTAGACTTAAATAATTTTTATTTTAAAAGGAGGGGCTTGGGATATAGCTCAGTGGCATAGTTCCTGCCTGGCAAGCATGAGGCCATGAGTTCAATTCCCAGTACAAAAAAAAAGAAAAAAAGGAAAGGTGAATGAGCAAGAAGCAATGAGATTTAGGAGCAGAGACTTCTCAGTCTTCCACATGACTGGAGGTGTCTGAGTGATACTGAGGTAAAGCTGTGTCGTGGGGAGATAGATGTGTACTTTGGGAGCTTGGAGAGGTTTGAGTGCTGGAGATGAGGATATGGTGAACGGCTATGTTCTGGGCCCTAAGAACTCTCACAGGGCAGTTTTTGGAGAAAGAGAACACAACGTGCATTTATCTCTCTCTTATTTCATTGCGTGAGTTGGGAGTAACTTGTGGTGCTCTGGGGATGTCCTTGTCCCCAATATGCCAGTGTGATGCCTGATGTCTTACTGCTCAGGATGCATTTCTTCTCTTCTAAATTGCCTTAGCACATGGTTCATTTTATAAGTCAAATATTCTATAAATGATGCAGCACAGAAATTCATGTCTTGGTGAAAATAATTTGAGAAGAAAATATGATTAGCAAGGACTAGTGAAGAGAAGGATTGGTAGATCCAATTTTACCACCTCGTAACATTTTGTAGAGCTTTTTGTGTGAAATATTAGGAGCCACATCTCAGAGTCAACCTGAAATGTCTGAGATATCTGTTATTGTTTCAAACTTGTTTGTTTTCATCCTTTGGGTCAGTTTTGTAGTGTAACCCTAGCTATAGCTCTAGTCCTGCTTTGGAAGCAATTTTAGTATGCTGTATTTTATCCCTTTGGGGATAAAACTTGACTCAGGTATTTTCCTAAAGAGGCATATTGTTAGCCTTTTCTGGAAAGTTCAAGAGCAGTTGTTTATAAAACTAGGAGCAGTAGACTTCTTGCTGGATTGACCTGAGGAGAATGGTGCTGGGACAACAACAACAACAACAACAACAACAACAAAAAGAAAACAAAACCTGTAATCTACATAATTCTAGGACTTTGTAACTAAAACAAACAAAAAATGTTAAATAATTTCTCAATACAAACACTACTGTAAATACCCAACCTGTGCTTGTCCCAAGTATTGGAACTTGTAACTCTCTGTGCCTCAGTTTGCAAGTTGAGAAACTGAGTGTAATGAAGTCAATTTTGATCGATAGCATAAAACATCCGATTATCTGTGTGCTTATCACTTTATTTGTGGAAACTCCTCAACAGTGGGTTTACGATGCACTTAGAAACTAATTTAGAATAAGTCTCTGTTTTGCATTTCTTTACTCTATTCCCTAAGCATAGCTTCCTTCGAATAGCTTTCCATTTGAAGGACAGGACTCAAACTAGGAAAATGAAGAGGCAGTCAGGCAGTCATGTGAACTTGAAATGTTGGATGAAATGTAAGATTGAATTGTGCTCTCAAACCATTACTGCACCCAGACAGGGTAACTATGCATCTTTGTATCACTTTTGTTCCTGTCTGGCCAGTTGCACATATGATAAAACTCCACAATGTGTGGAAAAAGTTGAATCATCATGAATTGATTTTCCTTGAAAATCACTAGATTGTGCACTGTGTTTAAAGGGGTGATGAATATAAGCAGTGTCTGCAATTTTATACTGAAACTGACTTATTCCACTCTTGCAGGGAGCGCTCTGATTTTCTTGGACAGTGTCCTTAGGAGAGGGCATCGTATATGAAGCATCACATTGCATGCCACCAGTGAAATAACATTGTGTGGTGGTATTTGGGGGAAGGAAATAGTAGACATCAATCAAAACCACAAAGAGAGGATGTTGTCACTTTCTTTTGGCATGTAAATAAAACTTTTTGATATTTGATGTGTCCAGTTACAGGCAAATTCAGCATAGCTAAGGAAAAAGATCAGTTTTCAAAATACTGAGTATTGCACCAAGTAAATGAGGTATGACTACAAAGAAAGTAATAAATTATGTTTTGCAGTATAGCTGGTTGAAGCACATCTGTTGGTAGTGGTGGTGGTGGTGGTGGTGGTGGTGGTGTGTGTGTGTGTGTGTGTGTGTGTGTGCTCAAGTATTTTTTTTCTACCACTTACTTTAATATTGAAGAAAGCTCAGTGAATTACAAAAACAACTCTTAAACATTGATGTTATAGTTTATGTATTTTTATAAAATATTTTTTTAATAATTTCATTGAGAAACAAATAACAATGAGGCAGTTTCAAAACCGATTAGTAAGACAGTTTCAATAATTAATATATTGCATATTGTTGTCTTTTTAGTGGTTATTCATAGTACAAGGTGCAGACATGATATCCTGTCCACAAACACTATTTGAACTGATGCTATAGTTTAAACATCTATTTGATTCCTACTTATTCATAAATGAGCATTCAGAAAGCACAATAGCTGCTGACAACAAATCAGCACATTCACATGTCATATAAAACAGTTTTCCCATAAACCTGAGAGGCTACACCTTTGCAATCTAATTTCTGGAATCTCCTATGATCAACATTTTCTTTCAGGAATGACTTAGTGAGGCTGATTTTTAATGAAAGTTTTGCATTCATACAGCGATGACTTGCTGTGGGAAGACCTTACCCTCCCTCAGTTAAACTGGAAGTCATTTATCTGAAGCAAGGACTACTTTGGAACAAGCTGTACAAGAACTCACATCACACATAAAAAAGCTTTTGGAAAAGACCAGATTGGCTCTGGGTTGGACATAATTCAAATGCAAATGCATTTCACCAGTGATTTGTCTTGGATGCCAACCTTTGGGGCAAAAAGAGGATCAACTACTGATCATTTACTCTTTTCAACCAATAAACAGAATGCCAATAAGAGAACCCACAATCTTTATTCAGAACAATGTCATAAGAGGCTTGAAAAAAGCGGCTGTCATGCTTAAAACATCATGACATAGAAATATTATCAATGACGCTTCTTTTAACACTTCACTTGGACATGAACTTTGAAAAGAGGGGGAAAATGTGGACTATATGCTTCATGGAAATTAACGTACATCACATTTTAAAAACAGAAAATAATCATATTTTGCTCTGAATCTAAAAATACTATTAAAATTATTGGTATAGTCCTTCTCTTAGTTGCTGCTGTTTTACTGATATCATTTACATGCTTGTAGCTTACCACCTTGCTTTTTCTTTTGCACTTCACAGTAGAAAAATCTCTTCTTACGCATATTTTTTAATGTATGTATAAGAGTCTATCATATAGCTATGCTAGAATTTACTTTTCCTCAGGGAAATGTTGAACATTGAAGTACTTAAAAAATCTTTGTAGGATTATTTTCTTATGATAAGTTACTTCAAAGTGGCATTGGCCCAAAGGTTATGAGTATTTCTTAAAACTTTTCATAAAGAGTGTGAGGTTACTTTATGATCCTTAGTAGGATATATAAGGGTCTGTATCTACAAAACTTCATCAGATCTCTTAGCTCCTTCCAGTTTCCAACATCGGTGGTCTGTTTGATGTTCTTCCTCCCACCTCCTTTGTCACTTGTGGCCCCAGGCCTTCCCTAGAGGTGTTTGGCAGTGTTTCATAATATTGTAGTATTCACAACTAGGGAGGTTCTAGTGAAGAAGAACCACTGATGCTTTTCAAGCTTTCTCTATATTCAAAACCATCCTTCATAACAGATTTATCTGGCCTAAATGATTCCTTTATTTATTTCCCTAAGTTGAAAGTTACTTAAGTCTTGATTTTTTAAAATAGGAAAATACTAATTGAGATAAATACTAGAAGCAATCTTCTAAGAAAATATAATTTTATGAGAAAATGTCTATTTTCCAATAGACACTGATGGACAGCCAAGAGACACTGATAAATATTCTCAAATGAGTTAAGAACTACCAGTTTCACTCATCAAAATTAGTTCCAATCTTTAGTTGGAACTCAATAATTTTTGAGAAATACATGAATTACTATTTTCAAGTGTGGTTGTTTGTTAGTTTATAGATACTAGTTTTTCTCCCTTCAAAAATAGTAGCTTGTAAATTAAGCTGAAATTTATGTGTTAAATAAAAATTGAGCATTAAAATTACTAAAAGCAAAGAAATGATCATATATACTAAATAGTAGATTCTTGGTTGACATATAATTAGTTGTTTTATTTCCTAGAGAAAAATTGAATTTCAGAAATAGGGATTTATTTATCTATGGGTACTACCTGATACTTTATTCTTGCTAAATATGTACAAAGTCATATATATGAAAGATATCTATCTATCTATATTTTTCATATCTATCTATATCTATATCTGTATCTTCTCACTATAGTTCAAACTCACAGTGATCCTCCTGCTTTCAGCCTCCCCAGCACTGGGAGTACAGGTACCACACCTAGTCTATAAAGTCATCTTTATGTTTGTCTTTCTAGCAGTGCCTTTTTCCTCCAATTCTATCCCTTGCTTTTAAAAAGTACTACCGAAAGCAAGAAATGAATCTTACATCTATTTACATTTTCCATAATGCCAAGCACATCCTTCTACAAAATATAGGAACAAATGGGATTTAAATAAATGATGTTTTAATTTACCCAGAATCTAATTTCTTCCCTGTGTATTAATCAGAATCCTTATCTTTCAGCTGCCATAGATTCCAATCAGTAGCAAAACTGGAGATTAGCCAAGGTGCTAGATTTATGGCTCTGAGAGTCAACAAGGTGCCAGTCTCTGTCTGCACTCCAGATGGTATTTGGATGGGTGCTCCATGAAGCTGTTATTTAGCGGCCTGGCAGCAACCTTTGTGAAGTGAGGAGTCACAGTTGGCATTCCTCTTAAGAGTTCTATTGACTAATGGATGGTCTCAAAGTGATCGTGTGCCTCAGTCTGGGCAGCAGTGCAGAGGATCAACCTTGCCTCAACAGGCTTTGGTGAGAATAATTGACTACTGGCAGTTTTATTGGATATTTAAGTCAATAAATATTTATTGAGGCTTCTCTCTATGTAAGACACTTGGCTAGATGGAATGAGAGGTAGAGCTGTGTGGTAATATCACTAACAGCTAAAAAGCCCAATTGGAAAGAAGTACACAAACTAACAAATTAAGAGTAGACTCTAATTAAAGCCATGAGAAAGCTATCAGTATGAACTTGTGGGGAGAGAGAAAAGGATCCAGTCAAACTGAAGAATCAGAAAAGACTTAACTAAAAGCTGACACTTAGTTTGAGCATTGAAGGATGAATTAATAGTCAACAAGTACAGAGGAGTTTAAAAGCAACAAGAACAAATTCATTCAGATTATGAAGTGGTTGGAACTTTCTCAATATGTAATAATAATAACATATTGCAATAGATCTCTAATATGCTTTGAGGTCTTACCATTTTCAAATATATACTCCTAAAGTTTCAATTTTTAAAAATTAAATTTGGAACCAAGGTCAAGTATCCATTAGACACAAAGATTAAGTCCCACAAATATTTTAGAGACCCATAGAAACATTTTACTTTCTTTTAACATCAAAAAATATAATCCAGGATTTTCATGTCAATACAGTCATAAAGCATAATTTTTAATATTTTTGTGGTGGAAAGATGTGTGAAGGCAAGCTATCCAGGTTCACAAAAGACATATTGTATCCTGAATGAACCATCTTGATTACTCTCATTGCTTTGTTTCTATGTCTAATCTGTAATCCAAATCTATTCCTTTCTTTCCATTTCCATAGTGCCAAGAAAGACAAACTGTCATAATCTTGAATATTGATTGTAATAAGAGCGCTTAGCCTGTTCTTTATTTTTATTGCTATCATATGTAAACCACTTGTTTCATTTCCGGCTATTAAAGTTCTAGGGGTTTCCTCTTACACTAATACTAAAATTTCACCTTCATATCTTAGTCAGAGATCTCTGGCTACAAACCTGAAGTGAATGTGTATTACTCCTACCACTGTGGCCTGGTGATCCAGTTTTGTCCATCATTTCTTTGTTCTTTGAGCACTCTTGCCACAGAGTTCAATCTATTTTTGCATGATATTCATTTTCATTTTTTCCTATTTAGATTTGAGTTCATTTGTAACTTTCTCAGGAAGTTTTTTTTATGATCACAAAGATTTTTTATGATCATACGTATCTATATAGCTGTCTGTTTTCACTTCTAAAAATCAGGTTGATCAATATCTATAATTCAGTGTGCATAATGGGAAGTTGTGAGGGTGGTACAGATGATTCTTACCTGCAACACAATTCAGCTGCGCAGCCTTATCCTCGGGCTCAGATGCAAGCAGCATCAAAGCCCTGGATACCAAGGCTCGGTCTTTAGCTTCACCCTGATTGTGTTACTCACTCTGAATGGTAGTTTCTTGATCTACATAGCAGAGTTTGTAATGCCTATCCTCATCTCTCCAAGTGTTAGAGTCAAAGGCCCTAATTAAACAGAATCCATATAAAAATCTAGACATTTAGGTGCTTCTCAAAGGAGAGAAAGAAGGAATGTTGAAATGGCTTAAGGGTCATTTTACATTACAACTGTTCCCCAAGTTCTTGGTGCTTTCTCCCTATATAGTTTAATATTCTTAAAACCCCAGTCTTTACTGTATTAACAGATATGTAAAAATAGATAGAATAATGTAATCGCTTGTCATTATTCAAGTTCCGGCTTTAACAATTATCAGCACATTGCTAAACTTGTTTTGTCAACATCTCTTCACTGTCTACTACTTGTTCATATTATTTTTATTGTTTTATTGAAGGAAGGTTTACATAACAAACATGCATGTTAAGTATCCAAATCAATGAGTTTTTTGTAAATTCATGAAATTTTTCATTCGTTTACAACTAAGTCTTACAGTGTTTTTTCTCACTCAAGAAGTTCTCCTTCTTGTAGCCTGTTCCTGCTTCCACTCTTAGCCCTTCATCAGGTTGAAGGATTTCCTTTTAATTGCTAGTTTATTGAGAGCCTTTTTCTTGAATGGTACTTGAATTTTGTAAAATATGTTTTTTGATATTTATTTAAATGATTTCCTTTTTTCTCTATATTTCTATAAATGGAGTTTTGGAAGTTAGACTAATCTTTAGGTACCCTGGTCTTTTTGGTCATGGTGGATAATTCTTTTCACATGTTGCTAGATTTGGATTGAAAATTATTTAAATGATGTTTGCATCTATTAGTGAGTTACATTACTCTGTACTTTCGTTTTTGTGGTATTTGTCAAGCATTGGCATCAAAATAGCATGACTTCATAGAATGAGTTGGAAATTGCTCCTTCCTCGGTTCTCAGGAAGTCATTGTGAATTATTGGTATGATTTTCTAAAACGTATTCTAGAAACCCCCAATGATGACACCTAGGCTTGAGTTTTTCTTTGTGGGAAGATACTTAGTTATTAAATTAGCTTACCTGTGATTTATGTTTGTTGTATGCTTGTTGATTTATTTTTACAGTGCTAAAGGTTAAACCAGGGCTTTTGCAGTGAGGTATATGCATGGTTCTTCATATATTTTTATTTTTGGAACAAGGTCTTACTACATAACTAAGGCACATAAACAGGACTTGAATTGTGATTCTCTCGCCTCTGTCTTCCACAGTGCTGGAATTATAAGTGTGTACAACCACATCCAACAAGGTTTGATTACTTGTTTATTTATTTATTTCTGTTTCTTATCAGTTGTGGTTATTTGTATTTGTATATTCTTAGAATTTTTCATTTCATTTAAGCTTAATTTGTTGGTGTACATGTGTTCATGTCATTCCTTTCTAATCATATTCATATCTATAAGGTTGGTAGTAATGTCTCCTTTCCCATTCTAATTTTGTCATTTTACACTCTTGTCTTTCTTCCTGGTCTCTCTGCCTGAGGATCAGGAATCTGGGGGCTGGCTAGATAGCTCAGCAGACTAAGCAACTTCCTGCTTAAGTGCAGGAACCAGGAGTTCGATCCTCTGTCCTGCATGCTGCACCGGCCTGCCCACAGGGCACTCTGAGTTGGCGAACAAATCCGGGGTTGGTGGTACAATAGGAGGATCGCTACGAGTTCAAGCTGCATAGTGAGACCCTGTAGGAAATACATTTAAAAAAAAGATCAAGAATCTTGATTGTTTACCTTTGCAAACAATCACTGTATGAATCAGTATTCTTCAAAGAAATGAAGATATAATGGGAGCTGTCACATGCAATTATGAAAGATGAGAAGTCTTACAGCACCTCTGCAAGTTGGAGCATTCGCAAAGCCAATGATATAAATCAGTTCAATTGTGAAGGCTTTAAGACCAGTGTGGCTAAGAAATAATCCCAGTCTGAGGGTAAAAGTCTTACAGCAAAGGATAGGATATTGATAAAAGTCCCAGAGTCTGAAGAACCAGCAATAATAAACTCTGATGAGATGGAGGAGAAGAAGGAGGAGTAGGAGGAGGAGGAATAAGGGGAGGAGGAGGAGGAGGAGGAGGAGGAGGA
>NW_004524583.1:6574149-6578726 GCF_000260255.1 Octodon degus
AGGAGGAGGAGGAGGAGGAGGAGGAAGGTGTGCTACCAGCATTACAGTGAAAAAATTTGCATTTCCAGTATCATTTATGCTCTATTTAAACATTCAGTGGTTTGAACAATACCTAACACATTAGAAAATGTGGACATATTTTTCCTAAGTTTATTGATTTAATTGCTGATAACTTCTAGAAATTCATAATAAGCACAACACTAAAGAGATTTTCAGATGCTTTGATATCCTTTAGCTCAGGCAAGCTGTTACACGAACTTTATTATCATGACCAATTTTTTGGTGCTTGTTATTATAAAATACTAAGATTGAATTCTTGATCTATTTTGATTTCTCCTTTTTCCCTAATTACCTTTCCACCCTTCAGCTCATCTTCCCCTCTTTATTTACAAAGCTTCGTTTCCATTATATCCTTTTTAAAAATCATTTTACCCCTTCGTCCTTTCCTCCCCCACCTATGATGCATATGATCATTATGTATGTGTAAAATGTACCAATAAATTTGCTTAACAAAAAATGAAAGTGAGGTCGTGGTTTGGGGGAAGTGTTCACACAGACATGATCCATAGCTGGAGTTAGCAAGACAGTTGAGACATTTCTAGTCTGAAGAAGGAAAAGAGAATCTAAGTCAAAAAAACATGACATGAGCAGATGAAAGTCAAAAAGCCTTGCCACTGAGATAACAGAAAGGAGTTCTAAACAAAATTGGTCTCTTGGCTGGCAGTTGTTCTTTCAGTATTTGAAATTTGTCATTTTTTAGTGTTCTCAAATCTATTACAGTTTGTGAAATTTTATTTCATTATAAAATTATATTTGTTTCTTGTACGTGATAAATTATTTTTTGCATGTGCTGCTCAGAGAATAGATACAATGGATTATTCAGGCATGGATCAAGGGATACAAATCCTGCCTGGCCCAAAGTCTTCTCAGAGCTGAGAAGGCCCTTAAAGTTCTTGAGATTGTATCAATGTGACAATCTATAGAAGCCAATGATATAAATCAGTTCACTTGTGAAAGCCTTACGACCAGTATGGCTAAGAAATAATCCCAGTTTGAGGGTAAAAGTCTTACAACAAAGGATAGGATATTGGTAAAAGTCTCAGAGCCTGAAGAACCAGCAATAGGAAACTCTGATGAGAGGGAGGAGAAGGAGGAGGAAGAGGAGGAGGAGGAGGAGGAAGAGGAGGAGGAGGAGGAAGAGGAGGAGAAGGAGGAGAAGGGTGTGCTACAGCATTACAGTGAAAAAATTTGCATTTCCTGTATCATTCCTGTATTATATCATGTGGCCAGCCTATCATAAAGGCCCTGGGACAAGGGGTACTGGAGCCTCAGGTGTAAAGTCCAACTGTCCCAGCTCTGGAAACTGCAGAACAAGTATTCTCAGCTAACTTATTTTGACTTTTTTGTTTTCTTGATGTAAATATATGTATTTCCAGGCTCACGTTTTAAGCTAAAGAATATAAGCAAAGTTTAAGCCCTGTGTTTTCAAACTAAAAAACAATATATGCTGTAAAGATTTGCATTTTCAATAGCTTTCAACAGTTTCATGAGGGTGTGCTTAGATGTAAAATTTTGGAATTTACCCCATGTAGAGTTCATTGAATGTATTATATATTTAAATTAATTTTTTCATCAAGTTTAGGAAGAATTTCAATTTGTATTATTTTATCACTTTAATGTCTGTTCTTTTCTTCATTTAGAATGTCCATTACACATACATCTGTATATATATATTAGATTCTTCCAGGTTTCTGAGACTCATTTTCCTTCACTTTATTTTTGATCTTCAGAATCAATAAATTCTACTCATATATTGTTCTATATTGATTGCTTTATCATATCAAAATTTCTATTTCTATTGAACTTTTCTTCTCTCTTTTTATCTTTTTACCTCCCAAATTTCTGTATTTTAAGTAGTTTCCATCCATGCATCCTAATATTGTTTGCTGAATTGTTGTCATAATTTCTTTTAATTTTTTTAAGCAGAATTCCTTTAGTTTTGAACATATACATAATAGCCTCTTCGAATCCCTTATCTGCTAATTCTAAAAATGTAGACCCCCTTCAGAGGTAGTTTTTATTCAGTACTATAGTGGTTACTTTTAAGTGCTACCTTGCTAGGACAAAGGAACAGCTGGTAAAGTGTTATTTCTGAATGGGTTTATGAGGGTGTCTCCAGGAGAGACTGGCGTGCAAGTGAGCAGAGAAAATGGAAAAATTCTACACCGAGTGTGGGGAGGCACCATGCAATGGACTGTAACCCAGATAGAATAAAGGGTCAGAGAAAATGGAAAAGAAAATGTGAAATTTCTTCTCTCTCTCTCTCTCTCTCTCTCTCTCTCTCTCTCTCTCTCTCTCTTTCTCTCTTTTTCTCTCTCTCACTCTCTCTTTCTCTCATGTGTAGCAGATAGGTGATAGATACATAGATAGATAGATAGATAGATAGATAGATAGATAGATGAGAGAGAGAGAGATTGAATTTGTTTCCTCAATTTCTATTTTTGCAAATATTCCAGTGGCCAAAGAAAATCATCTGATCAAACCCATCATTCATGTGGTAGGAAACTAACACTGCTCTAGAGTACAAGTCAGGAAAGCCAAAGTCATATGATACAGAGCATGTGCACAAAACTGGTGAAAATTGAGGATATTGGAAATTTGCACAACAATTTTCTGTAATTTAGCCTGAGTACAGAAACATGTGCTATGCCTAGATTATAGAACTGGTTTAAACTTCTAATAGCCACGAGGTCTCTGGCAAGTTTCTCTATATCTTTATACCTACGTTTTCTTGTCAGCAAAATGAGTGTGGTGGATTAACTCATGGTCAGCTTGTACCAGCCAACTGAACTGAGACTTCATGGTTCTGGGTGTCCAAGACCCACCTGAGGCCTGCTGCATCAATGTAAGAGGAGAACTGGAGGAGAAGATGGTGTGCCGTTCATGGTGATCATGTTGGCTTTCAGGACATGAACATGGCTGTTCTTATGTTGGAGAGCTCAGGTCCCCGCTGTCACTGAGGATGGCTGCAGTTCTCTTCAGGGGAGCTCTAGTCCTACCTTGAGTGTCACTTCCCAGCTCCAGTGCAGATCCCTCAGTCTGCTGGAAAGATCCTTCCTTCTGCTGGTGCAGACCTTCTAGTTGTACCACTGACGTTTGGGCCTTTATGGTGCTGATCCTGATACAGGCTGCATGAGACACTGCTGTGGGCTCTAGACCTCTAGCTGGACTTATGGAGAACATTGCCATGAGGCCCAGGCCCTCAGCTGGATTCCTTGGGTCTCTAGAGTTATACTTCTCTGCATTTGACTCTTTAGGTGAATATTATAAAATAATCGTACAAATTATGTGACCTGTGTTAAATCTATTCCTTGCAAACACTAACTACAACAGTGAGGACAAAAACATATCTCTTTCGTAGATTGCTAAATATATTATAATTATTTGATAGGCATTATTAGAACTATGCCTTGGATAATCTTGCATTTCTTGGAACACAAAAGAAGCAAATAAGTGTTCACTGAAGAAGCGAAAAGGTACATGAAATAAGAAAGGAAGGTCTTAGAAATATGAAAGTGAGTAGCTGCAGTTGTTGAGTGTAAAATACAGCCTCAGCATTGGGAGAGTCAACTAGAAAGCTAAACATGTAGTTGTGGTGAAAGGCCATATTAAATATTTGCCTCTGAGTAGAAGAAAGGTTTAGAGCTGGCGAGATAGCTCAGTGGACTAAAGTGCCTACTTAGGCAGGAGAAGTGACTGGGATTTGACCCTCTTCATGCCATTTTGGCCCCATCCCCAGGGTGCACTGAGATGGCAACTGAGACTGGTCATGGTGACACACACCTGCAATCTCAGCATTGCAGAGGCTGAAAACAGAAGGATCACTATGAGTCTGATCTATGTAGTGCGACCCTGTAGACATTGTATTAAAATGCATTAAAAAAGCAAGTTTTTTCCTAGCTAATCAAACTATATCATTGTACTTCTAGACAATGTTCAAGATGTTCATCATACATAACATTGTAGGGAAAACTGCTCATGCTGTAGCTGTGATGGTCTACTCCACATGACCTCAGCCTCACCACGTGCTCACAGTGACCTGCTTCAGGGTCATCATGTGCCTTTCTGCTTAACCTCTGAGGATCTTTTGCAACATCCTGAGAACCCATAATGAAAGTGAGTGGAGTTATTTCACAGGGGACAATCCTTAACCAATAAGGATAAGACTTTGGGGATAAGTGTTCCAGTTTCCTGTACGTCAAGAGGTATTTCATAAGTAATGATGAAAGTCTCCACTGAATTGAGTCTCAATTTCAAAAGGTACCCTGATACTGGCTTTTCATCCTTTCTTTGCTCAATCTCCTTACTCTTTCAATTCCTTAGACTATTGCTTTATAATTTACTGCATGCTGTACTTCTATTTCCAAAGAAATCTAAACTAAGGAATATACATGGTTGATTCTTTTTTTAAAAAGCCCCCATCTACTGCTCCTTAAATCTGTCTTGTGCTTCGGCTACAGAAATAAACATTCTTATTTGAGAGTCAATGCTTTTCTCAATCTTTTCTTTCTTTCTTT
>NW_004524583.1:6578826-6585986 GCF_000260255.1 Octodon degus
TCTTTCTCTTTCTTTCTTTCTTTCTTTCTTTCTTTCTTTCTTTCTTTCTTTCTTTCTTTCTTTCTTTCTTTCTTTTTTTTCAGAACAGGGCATTGAACTCAGGACCTTACGCTTGCCAGGGAAGCAATTATTCCACTGAGCCATCTCCCCGGCCCCTATCAATCTTTTCTACTAGTAAAGATTTTGATAAAGCTCAATAACTATCTTATAGTATGGAAACTTTAGCATTTGTTATAAAAAGTCAAAATTAGGGACTAGCAAACAAGATAGCTCAGTGGTCTAAAGCACCTACTTAGGCAAGTTTAGGTAGGTGCAGGGGACTGTGGTTTGATCCCTGTACCACATGCTGTGCCAGCCCTGTACTCAGGGTGGGCTGAGTGGACCAAGAAAAAAAAAGTTAAAATTAAATTACAATATGAAAGTTATAATATTGAAAGTATTTTTTCAAAATATGAAGACTTCTTGGGAAATCTCATAATTCTCTTCAAGAAGGCCTATTCCTGGGACCAGGGAGATAGCTCAGTAGAATAAGCACTTGCCTGGCAAGCGCAAGGGCCTGAGTTCTACCCCTGGTTGTATCATAAAAAAAGATAAACACTGTGATTAAAAAAAAAAAAGAAGGCCTATTCCTTTTTGTTAAAATTCAGCAAATGATATCATATTTGTACCACTCTTAAAACCTTACACTTACACTAAGAAAAATATCTTATTTTTTAAATAAACTATACATAATTATGGATGCATAATCATAGAAACACACAGTATAAAAATCTTTCAATAAAACACTTTTGAAAGCATAGTTTAATCACCTTTATTATAAAAATTACTCAGGGCCTGGGATGTAGCTCAGCAGCATAAGGGCCTGACTGACGAGCACACAGTCCTGAGTTTGGTTCCCAGTATTGCCCAAAAAATCTAAAAAATTATTCAAACATCTACTTACTTTTTGCTGTGGTCTTCATGAAATTGATTAGTCCATGGAAATTCCAGAGCTGGAAGTCAATCAGGATAAATTTAAAAATGAATGAGGTAGTTGAGAAGGAAATATTGTCTCTTGAGAATGGCTTCTCAAATTTCTGCAACTAACTGGAACTACCATTCCAGACTTGTGGCCAGTTCTGTCTTCCATATTTTTCCAACTGGCTTTGAACCTCAAACCTTCCCAATTTTAAATTTCCAGTTTGAGATGAAGCTATCGAAAAATTCATTCCCAATGTAATTCTGCTGTGTGAACTCCTTATTGTCTTTATTGTAGATTTTTCTTCTGTATATTTGCTTTTAATGTCTTGTTGACCTACTAAGTTGTATGTACAGATTCTACAGCTGTGATGTTGTCCTTGGAACCATTTAGCTCTTTCTACACCACAGTGAACTTTGCCTCCCAAAACTGTGGGCAGGCGCCATGCCCTAGCACTGGGAGTTTAGATACATTATTGCTTTGTATTTGAAGTAAAATAACAACAGCAACAACAAAAACTTTCTCAGACTAGGACTCACAAACTTGTTCAGATTATCAAAGAAAATGAAAAACTGTGTTGTTTCCTTTTCATGATTCAACTTTTTTATGTAGATTCCAACTTGAAAAGCTTATGTGGGTGTCATTTTTGAACTACCCCGTCTTTCTATACTCCTGCCCACAGAGAAGTCTCTTCTTGGATTACAGAGCATGAAGAATGAGGTAAGTATGTTCTTATTCCTCTAATCTCCCTAGCCCTTCACCCTGGATTCCCTCTCGGTGTAGAATACCCGTGCTCTCTCAAGTGAGAAGTTTTTTAAAATGAGGCTCGTCTTTGTTCATTGCTACCAGTGGAACTGCCTGGGAAGGTGTAAGTAATTCTAGGATGTCATATCAAGAAGCCTTGTCCACCATAGAAGAGTCACCTCCTGCAATAATAGCCAAAGGGACATTTTGACCTCCATCTACTTCACCCCTGGACTTGTTGACGAGTTGCATCTAAACTTAAAAAAATAAACAAAAAACCCCAAGGAAATCTAAAACTCCAACTTAGAAACAAAGTAGGGAATTTTTTACAAAAAGAAATTTTAGCAAAATAGGAAGACAAAGTTCATATAGATGATCAATAAAACAATGAATCTTTCTGAACATTTAATTATTTGGAAAATTATGGTATTCTGAGAGTTAAAACTGCCATCAAGGACATGTAATTATTTAAGTGGAAGAAGATCAAAATCCCTATAAACTGCACTATCCTGAGTAATTATAGCAGTACTTAGTGTTAAGAGGTACCACAGTATACAATTTAAAACTTATTTACCAAGACGTTGCAACTATGATAAAACATTTATTGTGTTACTATTAATATAAAGGGTTTTTTATTCTTATTATAATTTTCAAAAGAAATCATGTTTGTTTCCAAAGTCCTTTGATTCTAAAAATTAACACACGCAGTTTCTCAATGTTTCAGTGCAGTCCTTTGATTTCTGTACTCATGTTGTGACATAGAACAACAGAGGTCCCAATTTCACTATTGTCAGGTTTGTTAATTACACACATTGTTAAAGCTAACTGGATGGCTAGAGTCATTCAAGATTAATTTACTTTCTACCTGGGACTGGGTAGGCTTTGGGATGCATTTTAAATCTTCCAAACTTTTTGTTTGTTTAAATAAGTTATTGCTGGGCTGGGGAGATAGCTTGGCAGTTTAAGCACCTGCCTGGCAAGCAAAAGGACATGGGTTTGATCCCTAATGCCACATGCTGTGCCAGCTCCAGGCCATGCTGATCACTAAAACTGGGCATGGTGGTGCACACCTGTAATCCCAGACCTGGAGAGGCTGAGACAGGAGGATCACTACAAGTCCGTACAGCATAGTGAGACCCTGTACCAAATAAATAAGTGAATGATTAAGTTATTATCATAATAGTAGAAATAGATCAAATTGTGTTTAGAGAAAATAATCTATAATATTTTTCCTTAGAATGTGTTAGGCTTCTTTACCGGTAATTTTCATAAATATTGCATGATTACCTAAAATAACATACAGTATATTCTATTTATTGGATACAGAATTGTGTTAAATATCTGCTAGATTAACCTTGTTAATATTATTCAAACTTTTATCTTTTTTTAAAATTTAGGACAGGGTCTATAGGCTCTCACTGCATAGATTAGACTTGTAGTGATCCTCCTGTTTATAGCCTCCCAAGTACTGGGATTGCAGGTCACGCCACCATGCCTAGGGTAAAACTTTTATCCTTACTAAGTTATGTCTTCTTCATATGTTAGTCTCTGACAGAACTATTATAATTTCCCAGTTACTGGTGAGTTTTTCAGTTTCTCTTTGGAATTATGTCCATTTTCTGTATGCATTTTGATTGTGAACTGATAAAAACATCTAAATTTGTTATAATTAAATCTTATTGGTATATTTTCCTGATTTCTTCTTTACATTCTAATTTGTCTTTTATTATTATCATATTGCTTCTATTAGCACTTTTTACACTGTACTTTAATGTTCACATTATTTAATGTGTCTAGTTAATTTTTCTTACAATTCAAATTCAAATTTTCTAGCTCTGTGGTGATACCAAACACGTTGTAGTTTCAATTAACCATCATTCTAGTTTTCACAAAGTTTAATCGCCCTTTTAGATATGTGTTAGATACGCATCTTGTTTTTAAAGTTGAATCTCTGGTTCCCGGAAGCCATGGTGATGACATCCATCTAAATCTTCCTTACAAACCTAACATAAACCTACAAGAATGAGCAAAAAGAAACAAAACCACATGAATCTCAGACCTTCATCATAATTGGAAGCAGAAAAGCAGTACAAACTTCAATTTACCTATAAATAGAAAAAATAAACAGTAATTTGGAGGATAGCTGACTCCTGATCTTTACTGCAAGATTTGTGGAGAGAAAGAAAAATGAAAATAATAAAGAGGAGAAGAGTGAGAGGAAGTTGCACTCAGAGGGGTAGAGTGTGTCACTGGCATAGCAATACTGAAAAACAGCTCTGACAGACAAGGGCAATGGCATAAGTGTGTGTAGGACCTGAGTATTAGACACGTAAGGTTTCCTGGGGAGAACAGAGAAAAATGGAAGAGAAAATACTAGGAGTACAAGTATTCTCTCATGGTAAATAATTAGGAGAATGAACCAAAATATATAAGTCGATTATTTTTCAAAGGTAGACAATTGGTAGCACAGGACAGGGACTCTTGAGAATAGAGAAATAAAGGAAGTAGTTCCTTAGATTAGTCTGACTTTTTACCTGGAAATATAATCTAGATGGAAAAATGGGGTAGTATATTTCATGCCAAACATAGGCATCTCACTCAGCTAAGGTTAACAAGATTTTGGTCACAGAGATGGCCTTTTTACTGCAGGTATCCAGAGAAAAGGGAGCCTCTACTAGCGTGCACCCCCCCCAAACACCTGAAATCTACACAAGGTAATCTTGAGTCTTTATTATCAAGTTTTATGTATGTAAGATGAAATAATGTAAGACTAAACAGATAACTTCTTTTCCTTTATTAACTGAAATAATCCCATAGCACATAGAAAGAAGAGAAATATTCATGCCCTAACTATCCAAAATTAAGATTTTGTGCTAATAAACTGAACAATGAACCAAGAAACTAGCGAGGTCATATTTACTACTAGGACTAAATAAGCATGAAAAGAAAGGATTTTGTGGACCTTCTGGAAGCAAAGCTTAAAACTAAGCCTCAAAAGAACCTGGCTGATCTGCAAGTAAATTAACTTTCTGCTGAACCAAGTCCAACAAATATTAAAAAAAAGCAATAAAATCTAGGGACTCAGATAGTATGCAAAGTAAAAGGTCTGTTATCTAATGATACACTGCAAGACATGTAAAAAATTAGGAGTATACATTATCAGACATCAAAAATTAGTGGCGTATAACTCACAAACAAAGTAAAACAATTTATGGAGACAGATACAGAAGTAAGATAATCAAAATAGTAGTAAAGGACTTCAATAGATATTATAAGAAACATACATAAACACAATGAGGGGAAAACTGATAAAAACACGCAAAGAATCATCTAGTCTATGAAAATAAAAATGCAAAATTTAAAAAAGCAAGTTCATTGGGTGATGTTGAGAGCAGAAAAGACACTCAGAAATAATTTATAGACCTAATTACATAGCTGTAGAAATGTATACAATTGAGCATACAGAAAGGAAGCTTAAGAAACATGAATATTCAATAACTTGAGAAAATGCCAAGTGATTTACCATATATACAATTAGAATATAAGAGTTCACTAAGGAATCTGATGAGCCGCTGCATTAAAACTAGAAGTAGAATGATAAGTCTGAAAAACACAAATAAAAAGAAAGAAAACAGTAGTAAGACAAAAGATAAGGATTACTGCAGATTTTCCACTGAAAACCATGTAATCCAAAAGACAATGGAATATCATTTCTATAGTGTCTGACACAAGAGATCATAAACACATTTAAACATGAGAAAACAACAGATATCCATAGAGGTACAATCTGTGTGTTTCAAGAATATTTGTGAAAAAGCAAAAACAGAAAAGACTGACTTTTAGATAAAAAATTAACACGAAACTAAATGTAATATGTGTCTTTAAACTGTATTTCTTCTTTATTTGTTAAAAAGGATAGGATGGGGAAAATTAGCAGAGTTTGAATAAAATGTACAGTTTATATGCTAGTTTGTATCAATGTTATTTTCCTGAGTTTTATCATTTTATTGTGGATATTAAATGCAAGTATTTATGAGTAAAAGTATATCACTTCTACAGTTTCATCTCTAATTGTTCAGAAAAAATGGTAACACATACTTATAGAAATAGAAATAAATGTGTTAAATGTAAAATGTTAACAACTGAGGAATCTGAATGGAATCTATGGAGGAGTGCTTTTACTTTTCTTAACATTTTTCTAGTGAATTCCAAATATGTCAAGCAGGAAAAAGCAATTGATCCAGAGCAGCCACTGCCATCCCTGAACCCCAAATACACTATTTTTTTCAAGAGAAGGGATCTTTCCTTCCTTGACTTCACACAGTAATGCTTGTCAACTGAGAAATAAAGATGAAAATAATTTATGTGTATATGATATTTTAATTGAAAAACTGGTACTAACCATTTGAAATACATGTAACATTCAACCAACAAATAATTTATCATAGCTTCTAAGATCTTATAGTCTAGTAGGAAAATGAAGCCAGTAATAAAAAAATGAAGATAGGCACAAGCCAAAATGGTCTTAAGAGGTCAAAGAAATGAGGCTTGATTATGGAAGTAGGGGAAGAAATGGCATTTAGCTAAATCTTGAAGAATGGGATCTTTGTAGCATTTAAGAAAGGGGCAGGAACTTAAACCTGGCTCAACCCTAGTTAATGATAGAGCAAGACTGAGAAAAGCATATCCTTATTTCAAACATATGAGTTGCAATTTCCTAGGACATATTTAACTACTTTATATGTTTATAATCACTGGGTTTCTTTTCCAGCTACAGTTCCTGTTCCATTCACTATCCATTATTTATTAATTAGCTTATGCCTTTTTAAAATTTCTTTAAAATTTAACTTTGGAATTCCCTTCTTTTATTTTTTTTCCAATTGCTAGTATCTTGATTAGCCCTCGTTGTCCTCAGATTAGTGATTTACTACATGCAAATCCTAGATGCAAGAAGAAAAACTAGCCATTTGTGGAAATCATTTTATTGTTTACCAAGCTATTTTTAATGGAAAAGAAAAGCCTGATAAAATCTTTATGGCTTCTCCAAGATGCAATGTAATAATTGTTGCTTTTATTTCCCTATGCCTCCCTCTGGGATTAGATATCCTTATGCCCCTGGCAGTGTGGCATAGTGGATATGTCTGTTGGAACAATGCTAATCACAATAGGAACCCTGACCCTGTTGCCACTAAATGTGTGGTTGTAGGACACATCCTTAGTCTCATGTGCTTTTTTTCTGTTGGCAAAAATAAGAGTAATATTTAAAAGATTAATATTAAACTCAAAATTATGAAGGTGAGACCAATTAGGAATTCAAGGTATCCACCAGTTACATAGGATTAATTTTTTTTTTCGTTTTTATTTTTTTTTTCAAATTGGTAGGACAGTTTCAATAATTAACACACTGCAGTGTTAGAAGAACACACATTCTTCTAAGTGGTTAATTGCTGTACAAGAT
>NW_004524583.1:6588419-6595571 GCF_000260255.1 Octodon degus
GGTCTATTTTGATGCCAGTACCATGCTGATTTTTATCACAGGATTATTATTATAGTTTGAATAAAAATCACATCACAAAGAGTTCATGGACACATAGGTTTATATGTGGAAAACTTGGCCCCTGGGAATTAACACTGCAAGAGGTGATAGATATTTTAGGAGGATAGATCTACTGGAGTAAGTAAGTAGGCCACTGGAAGTTGTGTTTCTCTCTCCTCTGCTTCTTGCCTCCCAGGAACTAAGCAGCTTTATCCATTATGTGGTTGCCATCATGTTGTTTAATCTTAGGCCCACAGCAACAGGGGCAAGAGACCATGAGCTGAAACATCTAACACCATGAGCTAAAATGAATCTTTCTTTTAAGATCCTGTCTCAGGCATTTTTGTCACAGCAGCAAAAAGCTGATTAACATGGTCAACCTGTGTTATTCTCTTTCTCGTTGCGTTTAGCCATATTCTCACCTCAGCCTCTATATACATTTTCTTCCATAGCCTTCTTCTTTATTGAAACCCAACTGAAGCCTAATACTGTCTTCTATGGATCCTTGCCTATAAGTCTTCCACTGACAATTATTTGAACTTTACTTTATCCTCAACAACATATAAAGTGAACTTCTATTCAGAGCCAAGCATGCAATCACATTGCTCAGGACATCAAAAAGATTATAACTCAAGTGCTTGGCAGTGGGGAGATTGCATCATTTATACTTGGTGGCCAATGAATACAATCAAGACTGAAAGAGGCTCAGAGGGCTATGAGTTGATTTAAGAGGTTTGCATCCTGAGATATGATTTTTATTATTCAACTGATCACACAAAGGCAATTGTTCTATCATGCATGACTTTGAAGAATTAGCTTGGGTCACAAAGAATACTAGATCTTAAAGAGTTAAAAGATTCCCTCAGACATGCAGAGCTGGACTATGTGAGACGCGGAGAACCTTGAGTACAAATTCAACATTATTTAATTTTTGTCCTATGTGTTGCTTTTAAAATCAAATTTTGTAAGATATATTTTGCCTAGGTTTCATTTCCTCAATTTATCTTTTTTTATAAACTGTATTCAGTAACCTCTTGAGGATCAGAATTCTATCCTACGTGGAACGTGAAATATGTATAATGAATATTTAACAAGATTAAAACTGAAATTATTGAAATGTAGATAAAGTGGTAGAGAAATAAGACAAAAAGCAGTCAGCAGGGAATCTAAGACATGGTACATCTTTCATATAATAATGGTTAATGCTTCATTAATTTAACTTCTACAATAATCTTAGTTGATAGAAAGTTATGATCGCTACTTTGCAGAGGAGAAAACTAAGGTTTAGAGAGATCTTAAGTACTTCCCTAAAGTGGTCCCTGAGGCAAGGACAGGACTTAAATGTCATCTTATTTTGAATCGGAGTAAATGAGATTTCAGTCACATTATCATATGAAAGTTCTTTCTTCTTTTCTTCATTTCCAATGCAGGAAACGGGAAGATTCTTTCTGTGCTATGACAGGCCAATCAGCAATAATTATTTTCCTTTACTGTCCATTAAAATAAGTAGTGTGGACAGGCATCAACTGAAATTTCGAAGTTAGCCTGTATGAGGCACAACTGCTGTCTTTGCTAATGTTGGGCAAATCACGCTCTCTTTAGGCACTGATCCCATCTAATGTGTGCGCAAAGGGCCCTTGCTTAGCTTGAATTTAGGGGAATGACTTTTCAACTGTAAAGATTTCTCTTCCTCTGATATTTTAAGATTGACATAGGTCAGCCTGATTCTATGTGCTGATTGAGTAAAGATACAGAGATTTCAATAAGAAATGTTTTTGACAATGGCTTCTCAGGAAGAATTAGCAGCGTTCACAGTTTCTGTAACATCTGAATAGAAACGTAGACTGTTCCCCTTGGAAGGGGACTAGCGGGGTGTTTTGTCTGAGAAAGACTGAAGATGAAAGAAGACCAAGAGAACCTGACTCCTCTGAAGATGACTTACTGAGCGGAGGGTTTTTGCCCAGGAAAATGTTGGAGTTGGCTGCTCTCTAGTGGTGGGCAGTGAGCACTGTCAGCAGCTCCTTCCACAGGGATTCCATGGTGAAGGCAAGATGGATAAATTCAAGGATTTGCTTGGACACCTAGAGAAGAGTCGGTAAGAAAAACACGTGCGTGTACACGCGCACAAGCACGCACGTACAGCAGCCCTGGGGAGGTGTATGGGAGAGCAATGTTCTCAGAGCAGGAAATCAGAATAGAGGTAGGAAGGTGGAATTTCCACGAGTTAGACACTGGTGCTAGAGGAAGGAGAGTGCTGTTTTCAAAGCCTTAAGCTTCTGTCTGCTGGGCTCACCTACTTTGCTTGGCTATGAAAAGCAGCTGTAGAAAAGATTTACCTTTCTCACTCACGTTTAGTCTACTAGACAATGGAAGCTTTCAACATTACGGTTTCGCTGGACTGAGAGATTTCATTGGTTTCAGAAGATGTATCCCTCTTGACCGGGCCTGCCACCATCTTCTTCCTGGAGGAAATTATTAAATTTCTCCTTTTCTTTCTTTTCTTCTTTTTTTAAATTTAGTTTTTTCTTTTTTATGTATTTGGTACAGGGTCAAACTACACAACTTGGACTTGTAGTGATTCTCCTGTTTCCAGACTCTCCAACGCTGGCATTACAGGCATGGGCCACCACACCCAGGCTCTGAGGATCCCTCAACTCTCCCAGGCAGAGCCTGTGCAGCACAAGGTTCCAGGGATCAGACCCCGATGCCTGCGCTTGCCTAAGCAGGCTTAGTCCACTGAGCTATCTCGCTGGCTCTCTTTTCTTTACGCTTATCCTATTTCCCTAGATTATATTTTATAGGGGGACTCAACTTTAGAGATTCACACGCATTTTGAGAAAGGATAAGTAAAATCAGTTTGGGGTTTTTCTTTGGGGAGAACAGTTCAGTTATTTAAAAGACCCTGATCAAGCTTTTCCCTGCAATGATTTTCTTTGGAAATTTTTGTAATTTAATTTACTCCGATAGCTCTCAATTACCACACCTGTGAAATTGGTGGTGTTGGTGGAGGTTGGCTGGGAAATTGATATTGTGGGAACTTTTTGTTTCTGACTTACATGCCCTAGATATTATCACTCAACAAAAATATGTGAAGAAAACCAAACAAAGTATCCTGGATTACATGAGAAATAACTTGAGTCCTAGCCAGCAAAGCAGCAAGTCACACAGAGAGAACTGCTCAAAATAGAAGGATACCAGCTAGGTGGCATATTGGTGACCAGAAGGCACTTCCTTTCAGAAGAGTAGGCTGTAAGCTCTTAACCCTCAGCAGAACAGAGACCTTGCAAGCAAATTCAATTGGTTCTTCCATTTTGGGTTCTGCCTTCTTTGTGTCTGTGTCTCTATGTGTACAGAATTAAAGCAATTATTTGGGTAATTCATGTAGAAACCTTGCATTAGCTATATATACTGCAGTTAACTAGATGCTTCAAGCAGAAGTGGAGCTTGAGCACAAGTCATCACAATGGTGCTTCCACTCTTCTGAAACACAGATTGGTAATTTCATGACACATTCAAGGAGGTATTGCAGGAAACTAAAGAGAGTGTAATATTCTCACTGGGCCAGACTACAAAGGGGAGCATGGACCACATTCCACAGCAGTTGAAACAGGGTGGAAAACATGTAAGCTTAATGCTTAGTGCTAAAATTGGATGTGAAGTACAAACTATCACTTTTATAAATATATTTTATAAGCACCTCTATTTCCTAGGGAACTAGAGAGACTGAGGATATCAAGGCTGCTAGCCAACAAAAACAGATATGAAATTAATGACAGCATTTAAATGGCAGAGAGAATAAACTCATGCTTTGAATCTAGTTTTAACAGGAAAATTGAAGCAAACAAATTTGGATTATTAGCATATAATGAAAATGTTGCAGAACAGCAATTGGCAAAAATCAGATGAGGGAATCCAGCACTTGAAAAATGTTCACATTTATAAATCAGCTGGAAAGGCACCTGAGATGATTAAGAGAATCAGCTGACATGACGTACTCACTAAACAGCTCAGTTATTTTTGAAAAACATGTATTTGGGAAGATATTTGATATGCTAAGAAAAAGATAGCACGAAATTCTCTTTCTGCATGATACCTTGTTTCCTCAAATGGCAATCCTACAAAACTGAGACACAAGTGATAAAAAAATAGATAAAATATCTGTTATTTATATTTACACTACAGCCACCTTCATGACCAATCCTGTTAATATAACAGTATTTAATAATGATAATAAAAAATATGATAAGCAAAGCTAAACAGAACTTGAGGGACCAAATATTTACAATTAAACACTGAAATCCAGAAGCCTCAGTGTGACTGGTGGTGCAGTCCTGTAGTCTCAGCACTTGGAAGGTGAAGAATCACTTGAACCCAGGAGTTCAAAGCCCATCTGGTTAACATAGCAAGAATCCATTGGAAACACTAACAAAAAATCCAGGAAACGATTCCCTTACAAACAAAGCCAAAGGATTGTACGGCATAATAAAAATGTGAAGAATGTGCCTTTATTCACTCCATGACCTGACCTATTGACTGGTCATCTCTGTTTCTTAAAGTTGCCTTTTTAACAGCATTAGAAGAAAAAATGAGGGTACTATGTGAGCATGATATCTAAAATATGGCTTACACATCGTCAAATATTAATTGCTTTATCTTTCTTCAGCAAGGACTAGAGAGAAGATTTCATCTCTCTTCAGTACAATGTTCTAATAAGACACTATTACTATTTTCATAATAATTAAATTGCTACCACACAGTAAAACCCAATCATCTACTCGATTTACATTTTCCCAAAGATATATCTCTTTGTTCAGTCTGTTGTTGCTCTAAGCAGAAAACCAAAAGACCCATCCATACATTTTGATTACTTGATCAGCTTTACTCATTTGTTCCAATTCTTTTTTAAATTAAATGAACAAATGAACTACAGCTAATTTATTTTTGTTGCTTATGGAAAAAATTCAGCTGTTTTCTGCTTTATTTTAAAGAGAAAAAATAAAAACAAGGATACAGAATTTCAAAACAAGATGAGAGGAAATTAACAATGGTTATTATAGTGCATATGGTTGTCTTCAAAGAGGTTGCTCAGATTTTAAGATAGGCATGCAAAACTGATCATTATTTTCCATGAACTAATGGAAATTGGTAGTATAATTACCTTAGCTATTTTGTATATACCTATATCTATATCTACAGTCTACATTTTGTGGACTGCGTTCCTGTAATGCTCGCAATTTTAAATTCAATAATAATAGTTCTGGAATCTTGAGAATTTTAGTCTTCCATAGTACAATTACGAATTTGTAGTCTATGATCCCTTATGATAGGTGCCCAGTAGCCCTTGATACCTTGTCTTAGTTCATTCAGGATGTTATAAGAAAATTCCATAAGCTGGGTGGTTTATGTAGAAAATATTAATTTCTCACATTTCTAGATACTGAAAGTCTAGGTTTCAGACCTGGGACAGTTCTCTAGTTCATAGGAGATGCTTGCCTCCTGGGTCCTTGCATGTAGGAGAGAGAAAACAATGACTGTCACGATTTCAATTTTCATGACCTCTTCTAATCCTAATTACCTACTAGTGATTTCTACTTTAATACCATCACCATGAGCGTTACAATTTCAACATATGAAGTATGAGGAGACACAAATCTTCAGACCTTCAGGCTTTCTTACTTCCTAGTTTGATAACATCGTCAATGTTCAACAGTCACAGTACTTGTTCCAGACTTGGAACTACCATGGCTCCCAAGGATCCCTGACTCCCTGATTCCCTGTTTCTGGGGGAATTAATTATTTTTGAGTTTGTCACTGTGGTTAGAAGACTTAGTGGAGATGAATCGAGATAAAGTTTTGAAATTTTAAAATAACTGTACTGATGTATAATTAAAGGATAATAAATTCTAAACATTTAGAAAGTAGTTTGATCATTTTGACATACACAAACACCTGTAAAACCATAACTGAGATTGTATTTCCATCAGCAGCAAAAGTTTCTTCATGAGTTTTTGCAATCCATTGTCTCTCTTCTGTTACCTAAATAACCTCTGACCAACTTGTCAACACTGTGGTGTATATTTTCTAGAATTGTACATAAAAGATTTTATATGTTCTTTTTCTAAAGAGGGTCAGCCAAGCAATGGCCGTGACTCATCCACATGGCTGCACTGATAAAGGTTCTACAATCTGAGGTACAGGATCTCAGGACAAATCCTGAGGGCATTTCATTGACCTTCTCAGACCAAAAAGCTACAACTCTTGTTGCATAGGTCCTGCTTTACCTTGGTCTTAACCATCCAGTAGAAAAGTATGAAGACGAAATACAAGAAATAAAGCCATGCTGTTAAGTTAAGCTGTGGGGGACTCAGGTCAATAATTTCTGACATTGCCAGTTAAACAGAAGACCCAATGCTATTATGGGCTACTGGACTCTTTTAGAATATTTTGCTGAGTTTACACACCTATAATATTCAATAACGGAACTTAGGAAAAATGGGGTACACCGATGAATGTCCATTCTGTATCTGTGTATTCAAAGTGGTTGGGGTAGATATATAGTTGCATTGTCTTAATGAATAGAACGATTTGTTCTAATGGTGTTTGTAAATAGGATCACAAGTCCGCATCTTGTACAGCAATTAACCACTAAGAAGAATATATGCAGTGTATTATTTGTTGAAACTGTACTTCTGATTTGATTTGAAACTGTCTCATTGCTATCTGTTTATCAATAAAACTGTAGAAAAAAAATAAAAAAAAATAAAGAGGGTCAGGCTTTCACATGGCATGAACACTGTGAGGTTCACCATGTTTAAATCATTGATTAATGGTTTTTCCATTGTATGAGTATACCACCAATTGTCCCTTCATTCACTTTTTGGTGGAATAAATAAATCTTCTCCAAGCACTTAATTATGTATATTGGTAAATATGTTTCTCTGTTGAGCAAATACACAGACATAAAATGTTTGGAGTGTATACTAGTTGTTAGACTACCTGTTAGAAAAAGCTCAGTTTTTCAGAGTTAGTTGGACCATATTATGTTCCTTACAGAAATGTTTATGAGTTCTAATGCTCTGTTTCCCTTCCCAATCTATTCACTTTAACTAATCT
>NW_004524583.1:6605471-6619079 GCF_000260255.1 Octodon degus
TTTTTCCTGCATCCTCGTTGTTTTTAAGAGATCCTTTCTTTCCTTTTCGCTAGCTACACCAGCATCTTCAAGATCTGAAACTCTGTCTTCATATTCACTTAAACGGTTTTGCAACCTTGTGAATGAGAGTTTCATTTCCTCTATATCTTTTTGACTCTGCTTCATGCAATCTATTTCTTTCCTGTATTGCTCATTCAGGGAATCCATCATTTTTCTAATCTCCTCTTTTTTTTTTTTATCAATTTCTTCTTTAGAACCACTCAGAAATTCTTTTACTGCGATGTTTTTTTCAGATTGGGTTTCCTGCCTATATTTCTGTAGTTGCTTCTTTACTTCATCCTGCTATGAGTTCTGAGAGTTCTTTTTTTATTTCAGAAAAGAATTGCACTCTGATTTCCTCTATATCTTTCTGATGTTGCTTATTTACTATCAACGCTATTAATTCATGCATTTGAGCCGAGCTAGTATCCTCCACACTTGTTCTGGGTGGCCACTGGGTTTCCTCCATGTGTTTCTGCAATTGATTCTTTAGGGCAGATGTTATTTATTCAGGGATTTCTCTTTTCATTTCCAATCTGAGGTCTTCTATATCTTTCTGCCACTGTTTCTTTATTTCAGAAGCTGTTGATTCATTGCTTTCAGGTGTTTGATTTCCAATTTATTCTGTGTTAGTGTCCTCTGCATTTGTTACGGGTGGCCTTGGGTTCTGAGGTTGCATTTTATTCCTTCTCGTCATTTTGTGTAGCACTGCCTTCTGACCTTTGTTGTAGATGTTTGCTGTAGTTATAACCTTCGCACGCACTAAAGTTCAGGTGCAGCTCTACAAAGTTTGGACTTATCCAGCTGCGTCTGGCTTGGGTCTGGCTGCTGTGCTCTGTTCCTTCCCGCTCCTGCCCTTGCGGGTGAACCTGTTGTGCCCCTTTGGCAAGATGTTCTGCTCCTGGACTAGCTGGTTGGATCTATCATCTACACTCTCTGCAGGGATTGCAGATGCAGGATTACACCCCAGGCCTGTATGCCAGGTCTGAGCTGTGCCTGGAGGGGACAAGGTGAAGTAGGGGGAAGAGGAAGCTCTCCCACATACTCACCGGACCTGGTCTAGGACTGCGTCTGGGGGTTCCCAGATGTGGCAGAAATTCCTTCTCGGAGGGTGGGGTGGGGGAGGTACCGCGGAGTGGTGGGGGGCGGCCCAAGGGGGTGGGAGAGAGTCTGGCCCACGGTGCGCCTGGGCTGGGACTGGTCCCGCCAGCACAGGGTAGCAGGAAGCTCTCTGCACACTCAGTGGACCTGGGCTAGGACTGGGTCTTATGAGTATATCTTATAGTTGCATCTACTTATATGTGAAGGCTTCGATTTATTATTCTTTATAGCTGAGTAATGCTCCATTGTATAAAAACACCACATCTTTCTCATTCATTCCTCAGGTGACAGGCATTTTGTTTCCAAGTTTTGGGTATCACAAATTGTGCTGATATAAACATAGGTGCACATATATCACTATGATATGATGTTTTCAGTTCTTTTGGAAAATTCCCAGAAGTGGGATAGCTGGATTGAGTGGGATTTCAAGTCCTAGTTTTTTAGGCAGTCTCCACACTGATTTCCATAATGGTTCTGTGATACCTTTTAATAGAACCTCAGTAACCCTTGATAGCCTTCATTCAGGTTACTGGGACAGAATATGATAAAATGGGTAGCTCTAATAAACAAATGTAGATGACTCTAGTTTCCACAAGTTTGCACACGAAGTTTAGAGTCAATTTGTCAGGCTCTGTAAAAATTACTGATGTTATATTTCAGAAATGCAGTGAATTAATAAGTCATTTGGGGACAAATAGAAAACAATATTAATATTATATTCCATGAAGGTGATACATTTCCTCCTTTATTCAAGTTATCTTTAATTTTTAGTGTAGAGGTCTTGATAGTCTTTGTTGGAATTATTTCTAGGCATTTTGTGGGGATATAAAAAAGGAATTTCAAAATATTTTTATATTCAATATTTTCTATATTTAAGGCTATAACTAACTTTTGTACCTTTATCTTGATTTCTATAATGTTGTTAGATTTACTTATGACTTATAGGAGATTTTAATGCTTATCTTGGTTTATATATAAACAATAATTTGTGTAAATTTTTGGACAATTTCTTTACATTTGACGTTTATGGTTTCTAATAATTTGGTTTATATATCATCTATGAATGGGGAAAACTTCCAGTCATGCCAGTCAGTACGATATTTCCTAAAACAAAAATTTCTGAGGAAACAAAATTAGTAAGATAGACAAAATAGATTGATAGATATAAGTGTACATGAATGTTACTATAAGGAAATTCATCATAGGAATTGATCCACATGATTACAGAGAGCAGGAGTTCCTAGAATCTGTCATCCAGAAGTGGGAGAATTAAGATGGTGGTATAACTGAGTCTGAATCTGGAGGCCTGAGAATCTTGGAACTAATTATGCAAATTTTAGTCTGAGTCTCAAATCCTAAATATTAGTTATACTGATAGCCAAGGGGAGAAGATGGATGTCTCAACTCAGAGAATGAATTTACCTTTTCTCTTCCTTTTTGGTCTTTTGGGGCCCTTGATTGACTGGATATTGCCTACCCATATTGATAGGGGCGATTGTCTCTTTAAGCCTTCCAATTCAAATGTTAATCTGTTCCAGAAACACCCTGAGAAACAATCAGAAATAAAGGTGTATCAGATATGATTATCTATCTCAGTCAAAGTGAAACACAAATTTAGCCATAGTATTGGTTATTAGTTTTTGTAGTTTTATAGTTGTGAGTTCCCTCGTATTCTTTGAGAGCAAAATGTTATAATGGGGTATCATAATCCATGTTACAAGAACTTTTATGAAACCCCTATTCTCACTCCACAAAAATGTGCCTTTTAGCTCAGTCATAGAGTTCTTGTATCACGTGCATTAGGCTCCAGTTAGATCCCCAGCATCACAACAGAAAAGAAAGAAAAACAGAGAAGAAAGATGGAAGAAAAAAGAGGTTTTTTTCATCTGATAAATTAAAAATTGTAGAAATGCTATTCCTTGAAACAATCATACAGCAGAAGTTCTTTATGTGTATATTTTATTTTGCCATTTAGGATAAGAAAAATTTGTTATCAAGTTGAAAATAAATACACTTAATCACTTAAACAGCTGTATGAAGAACATTCATAATCGAATCTTATGCCTTGGAGATAGCTCAGCAACATAAGTTCTTGCCTCATGAGTACAAGGTCCTCAGTTCAATTAAAAAAAAAATCTTGCTTTATCTATTTGGTCAGAATTCACTGAGATAAGGAATACAGTGCTTTGTGTCACTAACTTGATTTATGCTAAATGATTAGTAATTTTTTTCACAATTGATTTTTATTTTAGCATAAATTTTAATATAGTGAAAAGGCAAATAATACATCCCTACTGTTTTGAAAATAATTCTGATATTATATCCCTTTAAAGTATCTCAGAGATCCCTCTAATTCTACAGGTTACACTCAAGTACTATTACCTGGTCCACCCCTAAAATTAAAGTATAACTATCATAATATTTGTAGAAAATATTATGTATCTTCATAGCAGTTTCCTTATATTAGCATATCACACATTGAATCCCCCACTTTAGGATACTTTGGGCATTGTTTTGCCTATGGTGATTTGCATTTTAATTAGAGCTAATAAAATTTTATTGTATGGATACTCAACTTAGCATTCAGACTGGGATATAGGTAGATGCCTCATTTTCTAGAATACTATGGTTTTGGCATTCTGGCCTCAAATTCTGACTGCCTTAGCTTCTGATCTTTGCTCTTCTGCTCTGCTTAGTTATGTCTTTCCTGACATTTCCACAGTCTAAAAAAATACATAAAGGTAGAAATCTTAGAAAATCAGAATTCATCCAATTTGATTTCCTTCACTTAGCTTTCACGGCCCTTCTTGCCTGAAGTCCATTGTGTGAAAATAGTAAAACTGTCTACGTGCATGTCTATATGTGTGTAACATATATACCAGGTTTCCAATTGTTCATCACTGAAGGGCAAGTTTGGTTCCCTTTATTACATCATGCCTAGGTAAAGTACTCAATATATAAAATTGAGCCTTAAATTCCAGTAATTTTTTTAAAATGTAATTTTGTTTTCTGGTCTGACAATAATTGCATTTTCTCTCAGACCTTAAAATACTTAAAAATCCTGATGCATCTTTTCCCTAATGCTGTTTTTTAGATTCATGCTGTTGACTACTTTTAATGTGTTTTCACATCTCCTGAGGTCATCAGCTACCGATAATGTCATTTAGAGATGATACTAATGAGAATTGCTCATCTGTGTTGAGTTGGCCTTTCACTATTTTTCATGGTGCCTTGTTAATTTTAAGATATCTTTCTTCTTGTATCACTAACTGTGATCCTATTTTATAAGCCTGATATTCCATCTTCACTTTCATTCAATCAGTTTTGTGAAATTTCAGTGGAAATTTTAATTTCCCAAATACCTGAAATATTTGAGATTGTTTCATGGATTCCATTTCTTTCCTGTGTCAGGCATTCATGGGTTCTATCCTTTTCCTATGTTATGCCACAGTTTTAATCTATGTCTAGTTTAGGTTTGCTGAGCAGATCCATCATTATGTTCATCATCTCCTTTTTCATTAGATAGATTCTTTTTTTTTACCTCTGATTTCGTCTATACTTTCATGCATTTGTTTTCTAACTTCTGTTGCTATCATTCCACAGAATTCATGTGTATGGCTTTTGCTCTTTGTCCCCTAGATGTTTTCTTCAGTGGGCAGAAAACATTGGGCTGCATTTTTTCTGCATGTTGTTATTTACTATTTTAAATCTGTACGTTACAGTTTTGGAAGGAATTATATGATTTTGTTTTTTATTCTTCCAACCCATGAACATGGAATATTTGTGTCTTCTCCAATTTATTTCATCAATATTTTATAGATTTGGTGAATGGATCATTCATCTGTTGTATTAAATTTACTCCTGAGTATTTTACATTTTGTAATTGTTGTAAATGAGATTGTTTTTCTGAATTTTTTGCAGATAGCTTGTTGTTACTATGTAGAAACATTACCTATCTTCTATCAACCTTTTATATTTTCACTTTGATACTTTTTAAAATTATCTCTAATTTTAAATTAGCTGTAATCTCCTGGTGGAGTATTTTTCATTTTCTATATAGAAGGTCAAGATATCCATAAATAGGCAATATATCATCTTTCTTTCCACTTTCATTGTCTTTTATTTCTTTTCATTGTCCAATTATTCTGACTTGAACTTTTAATAATATGCGAATAGAAATTGTGAGAGTGGATATCTTTCTTTTGCTTTTCATATGAAAATGAAATGCGTCCAGTTTTGCACCACTCAAAATGTTGTTAGCTTTGCACCTGTATAAAGCCTTTATTGTACCAAGGTGCATTCTTCCTATCTTTAATTTGTTAAGAATTTTGAAACATGGTGGCATGTTTCCTTTTTGTCTAATGCCTTTTCTGCTCTGAGGTGATATCATCTTTGCTCTTCAGTTTATTAATATGAGTCACATTTATGGATTTGTTTTTATTAATTCCTGGCATCCCTGGGATAAATTCCAGTTGCCATGATAAAAGATCCTTTTTATTATGTTGATAGACTTCACTTGTCATTACTTTAAGCTCTATTACATATATGCTTATAAGTAATAGTGATGCTTACTTTTTCTTGTAGTGACCTTGTGGGCCTTTGATATCAGGGTAATGATAGCCTTATAAAATGAATTTAGAAACATTGCTTCTTTTCAATTTTTAAAATTGCTTTGAGGAAAGTTAATATTAATTCTTTGTAGCAAATATTTGGTATAATCTGGCATTGAAACTACTCATTTCTAAGATTTTCTTGGATGGGAGATTATTATGGATTCAAGCTACTTACTAGTTATTCGTCAATTCAATTTTGTATTATATGTGTTTAGAAATCCATTTCTTCTAGGCCATCCATTTCATTAGTATATGAATTATTCATAGTAAGTAGACATGATTACTTTTATACTTATGCTACAGTTATAATGTGCCCACTCTCATTTCTGATTTATCTGAATCTTATTTCTTCTTACTTACCATAGCTAAATGTTAGTCAGTTTTGTTTATCTTTAAAAAATGATAGTTCTATTGGCCTTAATATCATTTTTCTAGTCTTTCTTTGTTTCTACTTTTCTCCTTATCATTTCTTTCTTTCTGCTAATCTTGGGATTTAGTTATTATTTCTACTTCCTTGAGAAACAACTTTAGGTCATTACTGAAGAACATTCGTTTTTAATATCGATATTTATTACTCTGAACTTCCTTCTGAGAACTGTTTTTAAAACAGCTCTTAAATTTTGGAATTCTATATTTCCGTTTTTATTCTCCTGAAACTATTTTGAAACTTTTCCTTTGTAATTTATTCTTTGATCTATTAGTTGTTTACTAACATACTGGGTTAATCATCATGTATTTGTTAATTTTATGAATTTCTTCCCATTATTAATTTCTAGTTTTATACCATTGTGGTTGTAAAAGATGTTTTCTTGTGATTTTTAGTCTTATTAAATTCATTAAAATTTATAGCCTAACATGATCTATCCTGTAGAATGTCCTATGGGTGCCTGAGGTGAATATGAATAACGCTGGTGTTGGATAGAAATGTTCACTGTAGGTCTATGTCCACTTGCTCTAAACTATACTCCAAATACAATGCTTTTCAATTGATTGCCTATCTGGATGTTCTGTTCATTGCTAACAGTGGTATATTGAACCCTATTATTTTGCTGCAATTTATCCCTCTCTACAGATCTATTAATATTTGTTTTATATGTTCTTAAGGTTAAGTGCGTTTGTAATTTTTGTGTCTTCTTCATAAGTATACCCCATTAGCATTTTATATTGTTTCTTTCTTGTTTTATACAGCTCAACATAATCTGTGTTGGCTGATGTAGTTATACCTACTCCTTCAACCTACCAACACTCTATTTTCTTTTTGCCTTAAGTTGATGGCTTATGAAATGTCTCTCACATTGTTTGTCTCTGTGTCTTTAAAATAATGTGTAGTTACATGCAGCATGTAACTGAGTTTACAATATTTTTATTTTTTGTTATTTTAGATGCATCCTTGCCCATAACATACTGTGACCATTCTCCATCACCTCTCACTCTACCCTTCCCTGCCATGCATGTTCACATCTTTGTGAGGAGTTTCAACACACATAACATGTTTTGATCACAATTCCAGGTCTTAGAAAAGTTGTGATTTGCTGCCCACTTCTACTCTGTCATCTAGCAGGATTAGGTTTTGTTTTCCTTCAGGCAACCATCCTTTGTCTTTTGATGACAAAATTTAATCCCTTCATATTCAAGATAATTACTGATAGGAAAGGACTCGGTTGCTGTTTTGTTAATTAGTTTCTAGTTATTCTGTAGATCCTTTGTTTATCCTTTTCTCTCATAATGTTTGACTTTGAAAGTAGGTTATTTTCCCTATTGTTATGCTTTGATCTTTGCTTTTTATCTTTTGCATCTTGCTAGGTGTTTGCCTTCTGGGTACAGTGATGCTCACATATGCTGATCTATTGAAGCTAACCACAATTTTGGTCAAACAAAATACACTATTTGCCTCCTTTTGATGATTCTGTTGTCACAATTTATATCTATTAAGATAATGTATCCCTTATTGTAACTGTTATCATTTGTAATTTTATGTTTTAATCTTATGCTAATATATAAATGATGTACATAAAATCATTATATTATCAGATGGTTAAGAATTTGACATGAATTTATTTTGCCACCTTAATACTTCAGATGTTTTCATATTATCAGTTAGTCTCCTTTTATTTCAGCTTCAATAACTCCATTTAGCACTTACTGATGTAATTATAGCTACCCCTTTAAATCTGTCATAAAAGTGATAAATTACCTCAGCCTTTGTTTATCTCAGAAAATCTTCATCTTTCCTTCATTTCTAAAGGGCAGATTTGCCAGCTACATTCTTGTGGGAGATTTATTCTATGCTTTACCACTTTTATTTCATCATCCTACTCTCATCTGGATTGAGAAGGTCCTGCTGAGAAATCCAGTTAGCCTTATTTGCTTTATTTGATTTGAGTTTTCTTGTGTTTCTGCCTTTAGCATCTTTGTCTTTCATTTTATACAGTTTGATTATAATATATCTTGTTGTATTCTACTTTAGATTAAATCTGATTGGAGAACTTTGTTTTATACTTGGATAATTATTTTTCCTAGCTTTGGAAATTTTCTACTCTCACTTCTTGAAACTTCCAATCACTATTTCTCCCTGTTTTTAAATTTTTGTAAAAATTCTGCAACTCCTTTATCTTAGTGTAGTTCCAGAATTGAATTTATTCCACAATTCTGGCAAAGATGGTCACATTCTTTTCTGTGCAAGGAAGAGGGCATTGGCTATAGTCATCATCCAACATGGAGTTTGCAAAAATTTTGCCAAACACCCTTAGCAAACTGAAGTGTTGACATATAAGAAATACTAGATATCAGATACACTGAGTCTGTGTTCTCTGAGATTGAAGAATGAATTCTCAGGAACAGTGAATGTTAAGGGTAGGAAAATTTATTGAAGAAAAGGAATGAAAACTGGAATAGGGCAACAGGAATGGGAGCATGGAGAATGGGAACAGGTCCTGAGAGACTGGAGGGGTCCTGATGGGGTTACTTATGACCCCACCTCTCCAAGGAAGTTTTATAGAGCAAAATCAGAAGGTGGGTACAACATGAATAGAAATTTAGATCAGCCAGTAAGATTGCACATATAGTTACTTAGTTAATATTCATCAAATGGTAGCAAGGGTACATGAGAGACATCATTAAAAGTGGACAATAATTTATAGTTTTCATTATGTCTTTAGTCCTTTTAAAAATATTTTTTTATTGATACAGGATCTCACTATGCAGTTCAGACTCATAATGATCCTTCTGTCTTGGTCTCTCTTAGCTTTGGGGTCACAGGCACATGCCATCACATTCGGTTTTGGGGTTAGCATGGTGAGCTTGGGTTTCTCGGGCCAGCACAATATGTCATACCAACAATCAAATTTAGGAACTTGTGCTTGCCAGGCAGGTAGACTGTGTAGCTATCTCCCCAGCCTGTCTTTATACTTGGCAGTCTTACTTTAGTATTAGTCTTAGTAGTCTTGGTCCTATTTTTACTCTTAGTAGATGGGAGAGGACAGACCCATCCCTAATGAGACAAAGGGAAATCTTAAAGGAAGATACCATTAATCTCAAGTCTCCATTCATCCATTAGGAAAGTAAATAAACTAGTTATTGTGACTTTAATCTTCAGGTGCAACTCGAGCCATAATCTTGAAGCATTCTAGTGTCTAGCACTTATTACCTGAAGGGCCCAGGCCAGTCTGACTACCTACTATATTTCTACTTAAATAAGCTGTCTACTACAATATCTCCCTTTCAGAAGAGGAGGTATCCCTAACTAAGATTATGGGGAAGGGGACATAATTTCCATTTAGATACTTTGAGCTGAGAAGTGTCTGTGTAGGGGAAAATACAGTCAAGGGCCTTAGCCAGAGAGCTAATCTAATGGTCCTCAGATAGAAGTTATGTTGTTGCTTAGCGGTTATTATTCTTTAGAAAGTCAATCTGGCAAATCACAAAAAAGGATTCTGGCATATTTGTCATTGTTGTTTTTCTGTATGGTCACTTGGACTATGGCAACCTCTTAGATAAGATTAGATAAATTTTCCAAGAAATTAAATCTTACAAAATCAAACCCTGAGCACTAAAATGGAAACACAGATTGTGGAAAGAGTCGCATCCAGAAACTTCTCTTAAGGGATGAAAGAGTAGCAATTGCACCCAGCTGGCTCTAAGACCCTTGGACTTAAGGAGGTTATCTACAAGTCTGATACTTATTGTGATAAGTTCTTCTAGTTTAGCTATAAGAACATAGAGAGAAAGAAGTTAAAACCTTTTATAGATCCTACTGCAGTTTTTTCTGTTTTAATGAACTATAGTGGCCAGCTACTGGTATATCTGTAATCTGCTAGAAGGAGGTTAGTGATTGGAGCTCCTTTTTATATCTAACTCTTATTTGTATGGTATTTTCTTTTTTGTGGAGCCAGGGCTTGAACTCAGGTCCATTGTGCTTGCCAGGGAAGCGCTTATTCAGTTGAGCCATATCCCGGGCCCCTGGTATTGTTTTAAGACAACTTTTGATTATACTTTTCTGTTGGGTGTTTCAGATCAATTTAGTGAAATCTGTGTTCACTACAATTAACATCTTACTGTCTGTCAAGGTCAGTTAAGTCTTTTAAGGCTTTACTTGGGAAGAATATACAGAGCCTGTCAGCTCTGCTGTCAGTGTTAGCCATCAGGATGTGTCACAGCCTTGCTTGATCATGTTGCTTTCTGTGAAATCATGGTTAGACTCATATTCCAAGTCCCTCTTGGTGATTCTCTGAAGCGCATGGTTTGCTAGTTAGTTCCTGTCTTCTGGGATCCAGTAATCTCCCTACTCAGGAAGTTAGATGATACAGAAAAGTTGTAGATTCTCATGGAAAGGTTCCCTTGTGTCCTCAGTACTTGTTGACCTTGGAGGGTTAGGCCGAAAATATTGGCTGTTGTCTTAGCCCAGCTACCTTTTTAGTTCTGTTATCCAAACTTTAGTTGTGAAGGAGAGATCAGTGGCATTAGTTTTGGAGACAGAGCAATGATCTTAACTATTATAATTTCACCTGAATAACCAGCACTTTGAAATATAAAATATGGCCAGGAAACTATTGTCCCTTATCAACTGTTATGGTTTGTGTCTAATTGTGCCCCAAAGCCTCATGCATGCAGTCACTGGGGCAGGGTTTTAGAGTTTGTGAGTAATATATGATCCAACGTGGGGATTATGAGTATGAGTGCTACACCTGCCCTGGGGTGGGAAATCTGCATACAATATAAGGAAGGGAGACAGGCTTGCTATTTGCCTCAGCAGCTCCTCCTCCATTTTTGCTCTTGCTGTTTTCCACCACCGTAAACCACTGCCCTCTTTCATACCTGAAACTTTCACTAATTATGAGATAAATAAACTTTCCCTCCTTAATTTTGGGTTCAATTATTTTGTTCCAGAAATGATAGAAAAGTAACCAAGACACCAATATTGATTGTTTTTGTAATTGAATTATTGCATAATGTTAATAGACAATTATATAGATGTTATGGTGGATACACTGTGCCAACTTGAGAAGCCTATAAGCTTAAATATGTGATTCAGCAGAGGGCCAGGGTCCTTACTTTGTAAACATCTTGAGTTTGTGGAAGAGGAGGTTACAATTTGTAGGCAGACAGCCTGCATAAGACATAAAGGAGGAAAAGGGGCTTGCTTTCTCCCCTTTTGCTCTTGCTGTTTTTGCTGTCTTCAGCTGCCTTGAACAGTTTCCCCTGTGCCAAGTGACTCTGTCTTCGAGCCAGCTGATTATGGACTGAAACTTCCACAAACTGTGAGCTAAATAAACTTTTCCTACCTTAATTTTGGACATTATGTATTTTGTCTCAGCAACAAAAGAAAAGTAACCAAGACAATGGTTTTGAAAAGAAACCTTGAGATCAAAAGCTACACCTAATATTACAATATGATAATCATATCATCTTTGAAATACATTTAAGTGCCCATCTTCAGATAGAATAGCTTTTTTAGTCAAACATGTCCATCTGATCACAAGACATTAAATGTCACAAAGGTTAACCCTATTATCCTTTGAAAAGTTGTCATATAAGGAGAATGTATTGATGTATAAATGTTTATAATATCTAGCCTCTAATTTAATATGTGATGTTGTCTGGACTGTTAGGTACCTGAGCATCTCTAAGTCTAGTAACATAACACAAGTGAGCCTTTTTTTTAATCTATGATCTGACTGATGGCATCATGCTTGTTTGATGTATACGTATCATCACAGGTAGCTGGAAAACAAGAGAAAGGCAAGTATCTGAATCTAGCAAAGGGTTACCACCATGAGCCATCTTAGTTTTATATCTTAGAAGATCTATATATCTGGAAAGCATGAATACTTTTAATATACCATGAGATTGACAATAAGGAATATCATAGCTATATGGAAGCCTGTGACTCTTGAGCTTTGTACCAAAAGGATAATAATAATTTCTTTTTATAATTATAATTGTTAATATAATAATTTAATATGATATATAATATAATATAATATATATTAATATAATATATAATTTAATACATTATTAATTAATTATATTATAATTTATTTTAATAAGAAAACCTATTTGTTTTACACACAGAAAATTTTTGATAATAACCAATAGTAACCTTATTACAATTATATGCTTAGAAATATTTTTTGAGGTGTGTCTCTCCTACAGTGATGGAAATTATTGGGGTCCCGTTAATGAAGAAAGACTGGAAGAAAGTATTTCCTGGCAGCCTCTTATTTATTCACTATGAAGAATTCTTTCTAGCAGTTTCCCTAAGCCTAAAGGGTCCTCACTGAATAACCATAACAAGTTTTGATGACATATGAGAACCAAATTATAATAATTACCATATTATTTTGGAACAATGAACAATTTCAGTTATTGTATACAGGCAACAATATGTACTGCATTTGTAAAGCCAGTCTTATCATTTTGATCAAATGGAAACCTAGGTGGAAACTTGTCCTTAATTCAACATAAGCTATAGGCAAATGTTTTAAAAATTTAGCTTTAGTGATAGGCAAGCCTTAAGAGCCAGGGATATCTGATTTTCCTGTGGCTCATATTTACATTTAAGTGCAAGTAAGGATTGTCTTTTATGTCTGAACATAAGGCAATTTTAAGGCAATTTTGGTCATTTTTCTCTTTTCTTACAGTACAAGTGTAGTTATGAAATTGCCTCATAATTAATACCTCCTTCTTTATTCTATCGTTTCAATTTTATTTTATATTATTTTATTTGTAATGTATTTTGTGCTGGGTCTCACTACATAGCTTGGACTCATAGTGATTTTCCTGTTTTCAGCCTCCCCATACTGGGATTACAGGCATGTGCCACCACACCTGGTCTCAGTGGTGGCTCAACAAACTGGGTGTGGGGTGGGGTTGAAGGTGTCAGCAGAGTGTGTGGTGCCAGGGATTGAACCCCTGTCCCTGTGTTTGCCTAAGCAGGTTCTATTTTTCTTTTTCAATATGTAAGGATTGAACCACCACCAGTGCTTAAGTACACATTCCAAAGGAGTAAGCGATTGGACATTGAGCTCCCTAGAAAAAGAAATGCAAAAACAAAGACTCAGGCATCACATTTGATTTATATATGCTTGCGGTGTCTCTCAAGTTCCACTCCAGGGAAGGTGGATGCCATCTGCGTACTTGCTCCTATTGACTTTTTTTTCATAAGCACAACTTACAACTGATCTCAGCTGTAACAGTCATGTTTCAAAGGAAGCAGTGCTTAGCCCTAAACCAATGTTTTCTGGTTCTTTGAAAGAGGGTAAATACCAAAAAATGATTTGGAAGTAGTTGGAGTACTTCTCAGCCTAAAAAGGAAACTTCTAGTAAGAGGTAAAAATGGCTTGGGAAAAAGTGCCCT
>NW_004524583.1:6619874-6621994 GCF_000260255.1 Octodon degus
TGAATGATGAGAGTGTGTAAAGTAAAATTGAAAAATTTCCCACAAGTTGTCATTCTCAATGTGAAAAGGTAAGAATGGGAAATCCCAACAGTTAAGATTGCTTCCTCACCAGTGGAAGTTTAGATCAGAAAGGAGACTGAGGCAGAACAGGATCTACATTTCCTATAGAGTGCAGAGGAGGGTCAGAGTCAGTCGATCCCAGGGAGACAGTTCTTCAAATCTTAAAAGTAGCCACCAACCTATTGAACTCTTAACTGGTGGAAGAGTTCATTAATAGGAATGTATATTTTATAAGTGTGAGTAGATTTCATAGAAAGACTGTTTTGTAGTATTTCATATCAAATCCTATTTGGAGATGGTCTACTATTCTGTTTCACTACTACTGCTAAGAGAAAAAAAAAACTATAGCAGGCAAACAGGTCAAACAAGGAACACTGTTAAATTCACCAACTAAGTAAAAATGCAGTATATACAGAACAGGAATAAAATCCCCATTAAAGAAACACAATAACCTAACCATGTTCTCAATTTAAATTTATCATAATTTTAACAAAATATAATACATAAAAGAGACCAGGCATAAATAATTGACAAAGACAAGACATAAAATTAAAGGATGAAAATTTTGATTACCTACATGAGTTGCAATCCAGAATCCAGACAAAATGTTTTAGGGGTGCCAGGAAACAAAAGCAAACTCTTACCTCATTCTAAGCTTCTTGGTGGGAATCCAGAAAGATATAGGGGAAATGCTAGATGTCAAATATGCCTTGCTTGTGTTTCCTGAAGTTAAAGAATGAATTCTAAGGAACAAAAAAGGTTAAGAGTAGGAAATTTTATTGGAGAAAAGGATTAGGTACAGGAATGAAAATGGGAAATAAGAATGGATCCTGAAATGGGGGAAAGGGGTTGCTGAAGGGATTACTCACAAGCCCACCCTCCCAAGGCAATTTTATAGAACAAAATCATGAAGTGAGTCAAATATTAACATCAGTCAATAAGACTGCAAATATAGTCATTCAGGTATTTTTTTAAAATGTGTTTGGTTGTTACAGGGTCTCACTATGCAGCTTGGATTCATAGTGATCCTTCTGTTTTTGGCCTCCCCCACAGCGAAATTACAGTCATACACCACTATTCCTGGACTCTGTGGCTGGCTAAGCCTGCCCTAGGGGGAGGGGTGGTATAGCATGTGGTGCTAGGGATTGAATCATGGTACCTGCACTTGCCTAAGCTTACCTAAGCAGGCACTTTAGTCTGCTGAGATATCTCACTGGCTCCACTTAGCTAAAATTGATCTAATGGTAGCAAAGTGACACGAGTGATCAATAATCTGTAGTCATCACCTTGTCTTCAGTTTTAGACTTAGTCTTAGTGGTTTTGTTCTTAGTAAGTGGGGACGATACCCTACACCTTATGGGTCAGTGGGGAATCTCAAAATGATGGTTTCATTAATCCCAAGTCTCCACTCATCCTTTAGGGAAGTATGTAAAACTAGCTATTCTGACTTTAATCTTCATAAGTGCCTCAAGCCACAGTTCTGATGCACTCTAATCTCCTGCTCTGGCTCCCTCAAGGACTCATCCTGGACTGCCTACTATATTTCTATTTGACTTAGCTATCTATAATAGTATTACTGTGTTTGGGTGGGGTTTTTTTTGATGCTACTCTATAAATTCCTTAATTTTTTTCCTTCTCATCTCCTCTTGAGGCAGTTGATCAGTGTGTGGCAGGCTTGCTGGAAAAATAGGTTCGAATTATTAATTGTAAAGTTCCAGGACATACACATAGAACAGTTCCCAGAGACCTATATGTGGGCTTCTCATGAAAATTCAAGTAAGTGTTTCAATGGAATTGCCTAGGCCTGACATCAACCAGAAAATGGGTCACACAAAAGTCCAGTGCAATTGAGCCTTCTGCCTCTTTGTTCTTGTACAGTAGTCTGTCTTCCTGCTGTAGAGTGCACTTCTTTTCATAATTTTGCTCAGTGCAAACTAACTCTACAGAGCACAATTTTCACTCTTTCATAAGTCTAAAAGCTTTCCACTATTTGAACTTGCTTTGACCAATTCTTTTTTTTTTATTTGATATAAATTTTTACCCATTCTTGCTGAACAGTT
>NW_004524583.1:6623019-6624003 GCF_000260255.1 Octodon degus
AAAGGAAAGATCTCATAAAGCTAATGAGGAACCAGGAAAGAACAAATCAGCAGTTACAAGACAACCCAATGAAAGACAATACAAGAATAATAGGTATCAGTGAAACAGCAGAAGCCAACACAAAGGACATAAAAAGATTATTTGCAGAAATACTAGCAGAAAATTTTCTAAATATAAGAAAACAATGTAAGATACATGTAGCTGAGGCACATAGAACTCTGTATAACCATAATCAGAATAAATTCACTCCAAGACACATAATAATCAAGATCCCAGAAATTCAGTGAAAAACAGAATATTAAAATCTGTTAGAGAGAGAAGAAACAGATCACCCACAATGGAAAGCCCATCAGAATCATGACAGAATTCTCAACAAAAACCATCAAATCAAAAAGAGCTTGAGTGAAGTATTTCAGGACCTGAAAGAAAATAACTTCCAACCCAGATTGACGGACCCTGAAAAACCATTTATGAAATTCAGTGGCAACAAGATCCTTTCATTACAAAGAACAATTGAAGAAATTCATGACTATCAAAGCAACCCTGTAAAGAATACTGACAGATACTCTGGAAAGAGACAGAAACAACCACAGCTTCAAGAACAACAAGAGAAAGAACCACTAAACAGAGCAATTCATTAAAAAGGGAAATAGTAGAGAATCTATAGAAGAAAAATGATACGACAAGGGTAAGGTAATACATATCAGTTATAACTATTAATGTGAATGGCCTCAATTCATTAATCAAAAGAAACTGACTGATAGATTGGTTTAAGAAAGAAAACCTGGGGGCCAGGGAGATAGCTCAGTAGAATAAGCACTTCCCTGGCAAGCTCAAGGGTCTGAGTTCCATACCTGGCAAAAACAAAACAAAACAAAACAAACAAACAATAAAACACAAAAATATGCTGCATATAAGAAACACATTTAACTCAAAAGAAAACTTACAAACCAAAAGTCAAAGGATAAGAAACAATACTCCATG
>NW_004524583.1:6625065-6636856 GCF_000260255.1 Octodon degus
GGATAAAGAAGATATGGTATTTTTACACAATGGAATATTATTCAGGTATAAAAAATGATAAATTTGAGGCTTTTATTGGTAAATGGATGCAATGAGAGACCATACTCCTAAGTGAGATAAATCAAACCCATATGTGCAAACATCATATTGTCTCCTTAGTGTGAGAACCTGAAAGATAAAACAAAATCTGAAGCATAGAGCAGATACTGGGAAAAGAGAATGAACCTGTTTAAAAGGAAGCAATTACTGAATTGAGAAGGACAGGACAGGAATTGGGGAAAGAGGCATACCTATGTATGTATGCAGGATGGTTTGGACAACTGTACTGTGGATTACTGCTGGCATATGGAAAGGAACAGTTAAAGCTTAATTTGTTTTGTCTTCTATTTTCAATTTTTTTCCTTTTTTTCTCAGTTTCTTACATTTTTCTTTCTCTTTTTTCTTACAATTTTGCATGCTTATATCTAATAATAAGAAAAACTAATTTGAAGACAACACTATGCATTACAAAAAAATTGAAATACACATTGCTTTGTTTAGTGAAAATCTGTGTCATTTGTAATTTTTCTGTTTTAATACTATTTTGCACTCTTTTTAAAAAAATAACAATAAAATAAAATAAAATCCTGGCAACACTCCAAAGATACATTTTTAAATAACCTGTCTTCAAATTTATGGATTCTTTGTTCTATTTGATCAATTCTCTCTTTGATGCTATGTGTAGCAGTTTTCATTTCATTCACTGTTTTTTTTCAAGTCCAGAATTTCTTTTGCTTATTTTTTAACATAATTTTCTTTCTTCTTTAATATTTATATATAATATTGATATATATACATATTAATATATCCTTTATTTAGAAGATGATTGTTTTGTCTTACTACTATTATGCTGCAGCTTGTGCAGTCAGTGAGGTCCTAAGAGGGGGCCATGCATGATTAAGGAAAAGCTAGACACATTATAAAAGGAATACTGGGACCAGGTGGGATTTGACTTCCCTGATGGAAAGGCAGCAACAGCCAACATGGCAAAAAGGAGGGAAGTGTGTGACAGGGCCAAATATTCAAGGTCTCAGTTTTTGCTGAGAGGAGCTACCTGTGCTGCAAACAGGGAAGAACACTAAAGCCAGATGCCTGCTATACTGGCTATGCCCTAGTCCTGACAACTTTTTGGGGCTAGCTATATTCTTGAGCTGGAGGCTGGCTTTGTTCTATGATTGTGTGGTTGATCTCCAACTCAGGTGCTCCCCACATTGTCTTCTTGTTCATTGTTTCTTGTTGCCTTATGTTAGTGTATACATTTTGGTAGCTTGGTTATTTTTTACAAGTATTTCAGGGTAGTTTCACGGGAAAACATATTCTTTTATGGGAAGTTTAGATGATACTTTCTGCATAATGTGCAGCAGTTCTGGCCCTAATAAATAGTCTGCCTTTGGAGTCTCTGCCACTGAGTTTTTGTGTTTACAGAGATTAAAGAAATTTTCCACATAAATGTTATAGATAGTTGTAGGAAGTGTTGTTTGGGTGTCTTGGGTTTTCTTTGGTATTGATGGCTTCTGAGGTCCTCCCTCTTTTTCTCTTACCTTGGGAAGTTGTAGCAGAGGAGATCCTCTTTGTACAGCATCTAATGTGGTCTTTCTTGAATTGGTGGTGGCACTGGTGTCTTATGTGTGACACGTGTGAGAGAGAGCGGAGATTTGAAACACAGATATCAATGAAAGAGGTACTGTTTGGGAATCTGCTGTGGTAATTGCACTGATGCCCAAGTGCCAGGTACCAAATGATGCTATATTAATTGTGTGCAAGGTGTGGATCCTTGTAAATCATCTTGGGAACTGAGAATGTAATCACAGACATGCACAGAGCTAATGTGACTCTGCAGATAGGGAGGTTTTAGTTCTCTAAGTCAGCAAAACTAGTGTGTAGAATGGCATACATGCAGTTATAGTTTGCCTCTGGAATGTAGTCAACTAACTGAACATGCCTTGACTGTGCTGTATAGGATATAGACAGATTTAATGAAGCCACTAATGTAGGGCATAGAGTATTGATAATACCAGTGCCTCTGTGGCTCTAGGGAGAGAATCTGCCTAGGCAGGGAAGACTTTGTGGCTCTTTTCTCAAAACAGTTCAATGGAAATTGCTTCTTGGATTGTCAAAGACTGTGGAGCAGGCCTCGTTCTCTAGATTTCACTGGAAAAATGATTATTTGGTACCTCAGTGCTAAGAGATGCTCTCTTCCATAGAACAGACAGCTAGGAACCACAGTATCTCCCACTACTTGACTCCATCTTTATTTTTTTGCTTGTAGCAATCTTTCAGCATTTCAGGTATGTTAAACTCACCATAAATCATGTCTATGTAGATATTCTGAATCGTTTTGCTTCACTGTGTTTCAGCAAATTCTTTAATGGACACTTTATCCCTCTGGTGACTATTTTGTTCGCTTTACTAGAGCAATGCAAACAGAGCATGCTGGAACCAACCTTCCTTGGGATCCTCATGCTCATTGCAAGGCTCAGTTCCTTAACCTAGAATTACCCTCCCTTGATAAACTCTTCTGGTACCATGTGCGGCCATGTAGGCATTTTTTCGGATCATGGCAGTCTGTAATACTCCTTCCCTATACACATTCATGGTCCTACTTTCTTTTCAGAATGTTCTGCTCTATTTATACATATTGTGGCTGCAGAGATAGCTCAGACGTCTAAGCGCCTGCCTGGTATGTGAAGGGACCTGTAGTAGATTCCCCAGCACTATATGCCCCGCCTGCCCCGCCAGGGTATGGTGAGTTGGCCACTGAGACTGGGCATGGTGACACATGCCTGTAATTCCAGTGCTGGGGAGGCTGAAACAGGAGGATCACTATGAGTCTAAGCTGTGTAGTAAGACCCTATATCAAATATATAAATTAAAAATGCATTTATCCATATTATACGGAAACCTTGTCTCTCATAAGGAAACTAAGTGGGTAATCTTTATCAAGTCCCTCAGTTCTTTTCTATCCAATGTTTAGGATAGTAATTAGCTTTTATCTTTTTGATTATGTGTGTAGTGGAATGTGACCCTCTCAAGTGCCTCCTTCTGTCATCAAAATGCTCAAAAAAGTATTACTGTGTTCACTTGTGGGCTTGTAAACCACTGAACACTTCATGAGATCTTCCATTAGATGCACTCCTGCTTGGTTGTGTGATACTCCTTCAGCTCTTCCATCCTGAGCCCACAGGATGAATAGCTTCTCAGATACCTTGATTTCTTTGTATACCCCTCCTTTGTCCTCAGTAGTATCTCTGATAAATTTAATGGATGATTTTTATTTGTTTATCACTTTTTATTATTTTTTATTTTAAGTATTTCCATCTTTTTTCACATGTTATGAAGACACTATCCAATTCACTTTATTATGATAATATTCTAGTATTTGCTTTCAATATGTGTCTTTTGGGGCTTCTATCACTTTTTTCCATTCTGCTTCTACTCTTTTGTTCAGAATTAGACTCAGCAGAGTAGTTTCTTCTTTCATACTTATACACATCTCTCAGTCTTTGTCTTCTCAGATAAGACATGTCCATAGATAAATTCTTTCTCTTTATAAATAAATATCCATTTATTTAGTGAACCATTTTTAATTTTATTATAAAAAGAAGAAAAAATAAAACAGAATTTCAAAACAAAATAATTGGTGTTATGATAATACACTACATATTAGCTATCCATTTTTATCTATCAAAATGTCACTTGTTCTTGCTTTTAATTTCTATATTTTCATAGCACAGTGTATTATTTTTTTTCTAAAATGACAAAGATGTTTCCACAATGTTATGTGTTATTACTTAATAATTATTTTGTTAACTTATTTTGGAAGTACAAGAATCAACAGTGCAACTCTTAAATCCCACCTCCAGAAATGATTGTTTGACATAATCTACAGCCATTAGTATGACTTCCATTGACATAAAGTATATATTTCCATATCATTTCCAACTGCAAATTGTTAATAGTTGAAAAATAATGAACAGCATTTTAAAAATTTAGTCTATCTAGACATGTTAATCTGAGGACAACACACTGATAAAACAAAGGCAAATGAAGTTGTCTTTCATGCATTTGTCCCTCAAACTATCTCATGTATGTGAATGCATATTTATACACAACGAGTGTGTCTTCTAGAAATCTTAATTTAGATGATAGGCAGTTTTCCTGTTGTAGAAAGAGAGAGAATATAGTTAACTTTTTGCTAATATGCAATATAATAAAATACTCTATTGTGTACAGTATTTATAAGATAGGAGCATTGGTAGGATAGGTGTTTAAATGCATGTTTTACTTCTAGTATATTCAATTTACAATAAGTTTATTGGGACATACCCTATCACAAAGTGAGAAGCATCTGTATGTCTGTGCTTCAATATTATCCAACATTACCTTTCCACTACCTACAACTCTTTCTCCTGCCCCAACTTCTCTTACAAACTCCATCGTTTCAGCTTGCTGATAATCATGTTAATATTTACTGCACTGAACACTTGTGATGTAACTGGAGGGCAGGTACTTTTTTTTCTAATTCTCACAGTTATTACCCTTATTTTATGAATGAAAAAGTTGAGCCTAAAATAGATTAAGTGCAGATTCATGTTTTTGTGGCTTTATAGATCTATTTCTGCTGGAGATAGGTACCTTAACCACAGTTAAAAAATGATGACCTTGGGATCACTTCTATTATCTCATTACTCAGGGGGGTGAGACAAGAAGATCATGAGTTCCAGGCCTTCCTGAGTCTGGAACGATCTAAAAAAAAAACTGAATTGAATTTTTTTAAAAAAGAGATAATGAATTGATCTGGGGAGAGAAAGTTAAAGCAGCAAGAATAAGCTCAAATACATGCAAAAGTAAATTATGTGGATGATGAGAGATGAACCAATAAAACTCCAGCCTCAAATGACTGAGTGTAAAGTACACGTATGCTTGGCTTTTTGATTCTCTTGGGAGATTGTCAGGGAGTGGATTGAATAATCTTCTCTTTTGCTTCTTTACTGTTAAAAAGTATTGATAATACTATTTCTTTCAAGAAACAGTGACAACAGTCAAACTGACTTTCCTGAGTAAAAATTCCAAGAAGTTAGCTATCATTATCAGGCAACTAATGAGTATGAGGTCAGAAAGAGAAATATGATGTGTCTTAATTCTACCACCCTCCCTACCCCATAACTCTCAAGGGATTGAAAAGTCTCTGACTATCAAGGGGTAGAAAGGAAAGCAGAGTGTTATTACCTCTGTTCTCAAATGTAAGAACCTTGACATTGATTTAATTCTTGGCAAATATATGTGGCTAACAAGGCAGAGGATAGATCAGCTGTCCTTTCCACCTCAGCTGTGGTGATATGCTTTTTGGAATGAGCAACTGAGGTTTATGTAGGAATTCTCAGGAAGAAGGAAAGCTGTGATTCTCATTCTATAGTTTTCTCCCCATTTGATCTTTAAAATGCTCAGAACATGATTTCTCTAAGTCACTTCTGATTCTGGAAATTTTATTCTATAGTATAGCACTTCACTTGTGTCAATAGACCTGTATAGCTTAAGATATAAATTTCCTGGAGTCAAGGGAAACAGCTAACTCATATTCATATGAAAGTTGAAGGACCGAAAACTGACTCTTATAATCAGTATTTTGAGAGTGGTGTCTTTCAAAGAAAGGAACATTTATTGACAGTGCAGAATGCAAAAATGGAAGGGAAGATAGACCTTCACGTAAAATGAAAGAACTACATATGTGAGCTAATTTTACTGATTAGCTATTTTATAATTTTGCATAGAGCACCACAGTTACATAGAAACAAAGCATACAGAGAACAAGCAATATGCAGCTTCGTTTCTTTAGAGTCAGAAGACATCCCATTCTTCTGTTTCAGCAAACTGGGTTAAATTAAATAAATATAGTTTATCTTTTGCCTCTGGCTCTGCTAACATACATGATGCATATCACTGTTTTCTTCACTGTCCTTGGTAATTATTATTGTCTTGAACTCTTTGCTCAAAGCTCGCCAGTTCAGCTCTCCCAATAGTAGGTCAAGCTAGCCTGACAGGCTCCATTGGCTCCAGTGGCTTCCCAGCTGCCTCTGGCAGTCTCTGTGGATGCTGAAGCACTGTTCTGACTTCCCTGCATGGGATTCCCTGTCTTAGCTCACAGTGAATCTGCTCTATAATATGCTTCCATCCAGCCTGTCACAAGGAGGGCATTGCCTTTTCTGCTTATCATTTTATATTATGCATCCAACGTGACATCTCAGACCACTTACAGATCCTAGTATCATCTCATAAAGCACCATGCAGGTGTTCTGGAGAAGAAAAGGATCCAAAGAGGTATGACTTTTCACATTATCCCAAGCTGGCTTCTCTGTCCTTTCTTTTAATTGTTAATTCAAAACTCAGAGTGACTTGGCTATGTAGCTTGTACATAAGGCCTGCATGCATTTTTCATGCTATAATTCTAATATATATCCAAATACTGTAGGAGGTGCGTGGATTTTGGTATCCAAATATTTCACCTGTAATAGAGTAGCATCAGTTTCTATTCCTGACTAAGAGAGCAGAATGAGATGCTGTTCCATTGCAGAAACACAAGAAAAATGCTCTGGTCACTGAATATACTTGATGCCTATTGGAAATGACTATGAAGCAATTTAGAGCAGGTATTTTATAGAAGGACTCGATGGAACTGAAGCCTTCTTAACAAAAAAGTGGAGCTTTCCTGGTGCCACTTAAGAACCCTGAAAAACTATGAAATTCAAAAGCAAGATAAGAGCCTGCCATGACAAAAAACAACGAAAGAAATTCATCAGCAACAAACCAGCACTATAAAGAGTACTGACAGATATTCCAAAAAGAGACAGAAATGATCACAGCTTCAAGAACAAGACAAAGGAACCATCAAACAAAGCAAGTAATTGAAAAGAGGGAGAAAGTCTGGAATCTAACACAGGAAAATAACATTATAAAGATAAGCAATACATATCAATGTAAGCAGCCTCAATTCACCAATCAAAAGAAACAGACTAGCAGAGTGGATTAAGAAAAAAAAATCCAACTTAACACTGCATACAAGAAACACATTTAACTCAAAAGGAAATTCACAGACTAAAAGTCAAAAGGTGGAAAACAATTCTCCATGCCACAGAAAATCAGAAAAAAAGCAGGGGTAGCTATGCTGGTTGCTGACAATAAATTCAAACCAAAACACATTCAAGGAGATAAAGAATGTTGCTGCATACTTGTTAGGGTAAAACTGCCAAGAGGAAGAGAAAACAATTATAAATATATATGTACCAAGTGTAGGAGCACTCACATACAGAAGACATATTTTAACGGACACGAAAAATCAAAGAAGATATGTTATAATAGTAACAGAGGACGCCAAGACAACACTGAACAAACAAACAGGTCAACTAGGCAAAAAATCACCAAATAAATAGCAAAACTATGCTAAGTTTGTAAAGAAATTTACTTGGTAGACCTTTGCAGAGTATTTTACCCAGCAACAACAAAATAAACATTTCTTTAGGCTGCACATGGGACGTTCCCCAAAATAGACCATATGCTAGCACACAGAACACTCTTAAGAAGATGTAAAGGAATTGAAATCATCCCATGCATACTATCTGACCACAGTACGATAAAACTGGAAATTGTTGACAAAAGAAACTATAGAAACACCCTAAACACATGGAAATTAAATAACAACCTCTTATAAATAACCAGAGGGTCACAGATGAAATTAAAGAAGGAATTAAAAATATTTATAATGAAATAAAAATACAGATATAACCTATCAAAACCTGTGGGATGTAATGAAAGCTGTCTTAAGAAGGAAATTTATAGTGGTAAATTCCACATTAGGAAAACAGAACAAGCCCAAAAAAGGATCTTATGCTCCACCTCAAGCTCCTAGAAAAAGAAGAGCAAGTCTAGTCCAAAGCCCAAAGAAGGCAGGAAATTATAAAGATCAAGTAGAAATTAATGCATTGGAGACAATGAAAACAACACAAAGCAGAAATAAATCAAATAGTTGGTTCTTTGAAAGAATAAATAAAATTGATAAGTCCCTAGCCAACCAAATCAAAAAAAGGAAAGAAAATAGCCAAATGAATGCAATAAAGAAAGAAAGTGGTGAAATCACTACAGCCCCTAGAGAAATTCAGATCAATACCTTCTTCCAAAATCTTACTCTCATAGGATAGAAAACACAAAGGAGATGGACAGTTTCCTAGATACATATGAAATGTCAAAGCTGAGCCAAGAAGATATACATACTCTGAATAACCCAAAAATGAGAAACAAAATTGAAAATGTAATAAAAACCTTACCAACAAAGAAAAGCTCAGGTCCCAATGGATTCACAGCAGAATTCTACAAGAAATTGAGAGAAGATTTAATGCCAACTTCTCTTACACTCTTCAATGAAATTGAAAGGGAAGCAATTCTCTTAAACTCATTTCTGGAGATAAGTATTACTCTGATTCCAAAACCAGAGAAAGAGACAGTCAAAAATAGAATTACAGGACAATCTGTCTAATGAATACAGATACAAAAGTCCTCAATAAAATACTAGCAAACTAATGCACCAAATCATGAAGGGTTTTATATCATGACCAAGTGGGATTCATTCAAAGAATTCAGGAATGGTTCAATATAGGCAACTCCATAAATGTAATATACCACATTGATAGAACCAAGGGAAAAAAACCACATGATCATCTCAATAGGTGCAGAAAAAGCTTTTGACAAAGTCCAATACTCATTCATCATAAAATCCCTACAGAGAATCAGAATAGATCATCTATATCTCAATCTGATAAAAGCTATCTATGAAAAATTAATAGCCAACATCATATTAAATGGGCAAAAACTAAAGATCTTCATTTTAAAATGGGGAACAAAACTAGGATGTCCATTGTCTCCACTCCCATTCAAGATAATTCTGGAAACATTAGCTAGAACAATTAGACAAGAGAGAGAAATAAAGGAATAAGGACTGGAAAACAAGAAGTGAAACTATCATTATTTACAGCTGACATGATACTCTACATAGAGGAACACAAAAAATCAACCAAGACTCTTGTAGAATTAATCATCTCATTCAGAAAGATAGCAGGATACAAAGTCAACAACCAAAAATCAATGGCATTTTTGTACAAAGACTTTAAGCGCGCTGACAGAGAAACTAGGGAAGCCACATCTCTCACAATAATGTTCCCCAAAATGAAATACTTAGGAATCAGTCTCACAAAGGCAGTAAATGATTTATACAGTGAAAATTAAGGTACTCTGAGGAAAGAGATTGAAGATTTCAGAAAATGGAAAGATATTCCGTGCTCCTAGATAGAAAGAACCAACATTGTGCAAACGGCCATACTCTCAAAATTCTTATACAGATTCAATACAATCCTGAATAAAATACCATTAGTGTACCTCACAATCACTGTCTCAGTGTGCCCTGAGGGCAGGGCTGGCACAGCAGGCCAGCCAAATGCTTCAGTGGATTAAAGCACCTTCAAGCAGGAGCAGGGGTCAAGGGTTTGATCCCTAGGTCTGCTGTGTCAGCCTTGCCCTCAGGGCACAATGAGACAGTGATTGAGACTGGGCATGGTGGTGCCTGCCTGTAATCCTAGCACTAGGGAGACTGTAAACAGGAGAATCACTATGAGTCCAATCTAGTAGTGAGATCCTGAACACCCTGTATACCCTTCCCTAAAATACAGGGAAAAAATCAGCATGGTAGTAGCATAGAGACAGACTTAAGAATGAATAGAACAGATTAGAAGATGCAGACACAACTGCAAACACACTCAGCACCTTATTTTTGATAAAGGTACCAAACATGCTCACTGGAGGAAAGACAGCCTCCTTAATAAATGGTGTTGGAAAACCTTGTTTTCCACATGCCAGAGGCTAGAACTAAACCAATACCTATCACCATGCACAAAGTTATAGTCTAAATGGATCAAAGATTTAAATATGAAAACAGAAACACTAAATCTTCTGAAGGAAAATGTAGGTAGAAATCTTAAAGATATAGGGGTACATAGAGTGTTCATGAACAAAAACTAAAGTATACAGGAAATACTTCAAAGAACCAACAAGTGGGATCTCATGTTTTTGAAAAGTTTCTGCAGTTCAAAGCAATCTCCAACAGAGTAAAAATAAAACAAAAACAACACAAAACAAAAAAACCCACAAACTGAGAAAAAAATTATAGCTGACTCTTTCTTTGACAAAGGTCTTGTATCTAGAAGTTATAAAGAATTGAATAAAATCAGGGCCCTTCCAATTCAAAGACCCAATCTAAAAATGAGTATCTAAGATAAATATAAACTTCTCAGAGGAAGAAATACAAATGACGAGTAGCTATATGGAATGATACTCAACATCATTGGTCATCTGAGAAATGCAAATTAAAACAATGCTGAGATTCCATCTCACCCCAGAAATAATGCCTAACTTCAAGAAGTCAGACAATGGGGAGATAGCTCAGTAGAATAAGCACTTGTCTGGCAAGCGCAAGGTCTTGAGTTCAATCCCTAGTTAAAAAAAACAAAACAAAAAACAAAACAAAACAAAAAAAAACCCAAAAAACAAAGTCAGCCAATAACAAATGCTGGAGGGCTTGTGGAGAAAAAGGAACACTTTTCCACGGTGCAGATTGCGTCACAATTATATAAATCAGTGTGGAGTTTCGTTCAAAATTAGGACTTGAGATCCCATTCAAGACAGCTATTCCAACCCTGGGTATGTTTCCAGTAGAACTGAAGACCCCATACCACAGCGATATATGTGCACCATGTTTATAGCAATGCAACTTGTCTTAACTGTATATTGGAAACAACCTAGATGCCTATCATCTGAAAAATAAATAAAGAAGATGTGGTATTTTTACACAATGGAGTATTATTCAGCTATAAAACAGGATACATTTGAGACTTTTTTGGTAAATGGATGCAACTAGAGAACATAGTATTGAGTGAAATAAATCAGACCCAGATGTGCAAATATTGTACTTAGTGTTAGAACCTGAAAGAGAAAAATGGAATCTTAAGGGTGCAATAGATACTGGGAAAAGAGAATGAACTTATTCAAAAGGCATGAGTTACTGAGTTGAGAAGGAAAGGAGAGAGAATGTGGCAAAGTGATTTATGAATGTAAACAGCATGGTTTCGAAAACTGTACTGTGCATTTCCACTGGTCTATGTAAAGGAGCCAATGATACTTAATTTGCTTTATCTCCTTTCTCAATTGTTCTACCTTTTTCTCTTAATTTCTTACACATTTCTTTCTGCTTCAATTTTACATGCATATGTCTGGTAATATGAAAAACTGGTTGGAAGACAACACTGTGTATTACAACCAATACTGTGAATATTATTTTGTTAAGTGAAATTATATAAAACTTAAAATAATTTTTTTCTGTTTTAATTCTAATTTGTACTTTTTTTTTGTAGTACTGGGGACTGAACTCAGGACCATCTGCTTGCCAGGCAAGTATTTATTCTACTGATCTATCTCCCCAACCTGTACTTTCTTTAAGAAAATAAAAAAATACAAAAAAGAATGAGAAACTGTTATTTTGCATTTGATCTTTAATTAATGATATATTGAAGACAAAAGAGTTATTATATATAATCATCCTTGAGCAAGTCATTGTGAAATAAAAATTGGATAACCTTGGGGCTGGGGAGATGGCTCAGTAGGATAAGCGCTTGACTGGCAAACGCAAGGATCTGAGTTCAATCCCCAGTTCCGC
>NW_004524583.1:6636956-6650075 GCF_000260255.1 Octodon degus
AAAAAAAAAAAAAAAAAAAAAGAATTGGATAACCTTAGCATAAGAGCATCAGCATAACTTGGACATGATTTTATGAAGAATATGAACTCATTAGAATAAGATTGTTAGCAATGCCCTGTAAAGACTTCTTAAGTAAGAAAAATGGATGTTTTCACCAGAACTCCAGTAGATATCATTTATATTTACCTCAAATATAATGAAGCAAAAAATATTTATAACTCCTATGTGGCTTTATTTTTCTCATAGTGTAGATTGCTATCTTCATAACAACTCCAGTTTAAGAGCTTTATCAAGTTATATTACAGATAAGATACCTGTACATGGCAGATCTTACCTATTATTTCAATTTATTAATTGTGCAAGTATTCATTGAACAACTCAACATAGTTGATATATACCAGTGAATCATGTATCAAAAATTATGTCTTAAAATTTATATTGCATCTAATTAGGGAAATGTGAAGCTTATTGGCCCTACCTGTGTGCTTTGTATAACAGGGTTAGTTTTTCTAGAGGAAAGTAAGAGAGGTGGGGGAAGGGTAAGTGCTAGATGATAGAGGCAGTGGGATGGTGGGGAAGAAGGCAGTTTAAGCAAGGAGAAGGAAATAAATCTAAAGTAGTAAACTGAAAAGCATTCATTAGCATCACTCTTTCTATATTTTAGGCCAAAACTGGTAATGCTCTTTTGCTTTATTTCTCTCTCTGCTCCCCCTTAAAGACCCAATTAGGCCCTGAGAAAGGAATCAGTGCACCTTTAAAACTTTCCGCTTAATCACCTATAGCGAATGCTCATTTAAAGATTGTCTTTTTGTACCAGACAAGAAGTAGCAATGCTTTTAGCAAAAGGAGTGGAATGAGAAAGAAATTGCCTAATCAGCCCTGCTCATGCAGTGCTTTGTGAGAAAGATTATTGAATTTTCAGTCTCTGCAGAATTTTAATGAAGCTCCATCTTGCTGGAAAATCCTGCCTTTTGTCAATAGAGTTCAATAACCTGACCACCCATGTAATAAGATGTACATGAAAGAGTGCAATCTCTCACTCTGCCAAAGGCAGAAGTATGCCCAAAGCACCCTAAAAATGAGGAAATACATTTCTTTTGGTTGAGTGTGTTTGCCATCATATAATGTCCTGGAAGTCATGAATAAAATAACATAAAATAAATAGCATTTCTCTAGTTTTTGTATTTATATCATGACTCTAGTTAAATATTTATAAGTTATACTAAAATTGGACATAATTACGTGTCAAGCATGCAGCTATGGGTTCTATATCTCATCCTTCATATAGCTCCACAAGCCATGAGGTGATAACTGTCATTATTGTCCCTTTGCATCTGAGAATACTGAGGTTTAGTGTGGTAGAGTAATAGTCTCCTACGGTGCACCCTGATACCCAAGAATGTATGTCCTTGTATAGTAACAAGAACTTTGCAAGTGTAGGTAAGAACATTTAGGTGAGTAGGTCACTTACGAGGGTAGATGCCTCACAAGGTTAATTTTAATGGGGAAGAATTAGAAAAAGAGGGGACACGATGGCGGAATGAGGCTAGAGTGCTGTGGGACAGCATCTTGACCCATATGACATTTCTAATTAGAAACAGGAAAGAAAATATAATCTCCCCTAGATAGACTCTAAAAAGTACCAGTCTCACCAACTTGATCTTAGCCAAATGAAGCTGATTTTAGATTAATGATCTTCAGAAATGTAAGGGGCCTATTTGGTTTTTTCAGCCACCAAATTTGTAGCTGTTTTTAATAGTAACAAGAGAAAACAAATGTACTTAACCAGAGCAGATAATATCTAAGATGTAGTATATTCAATGGCGGTGGAGTTTCTCAACCTCAGAGGTATTTTAGTCATTGTTACTGTACTTTTGTTGGTGCTGTCGCAGGCACCATAGGGTGAGCACAGCATCCTTGGTCTCTGCTCATAAAATTCCTCAGGTACCTCCTTTATGTCTACTGAACTTAGTGGCTTACCTGGTAAGCAATTCTTGTCCTTGCAGGCCATAAAACCCTTATCATTTGCTCTCCAGAGATGAACATTACTATTTCTGATCAATTAATGTAATAATTTAGCAAGGAACTACCAAGTAATTCAGCTGGTCCCCACTGTGTAAGAACAGGATCACCTTTTCCTGATGGTCTGGATCAGTTGTCTTTGCCAAGATGTTTATTCCACTTCCAAGCCTGCTGGTTTCTAGATTCTGGGGAATCCAAGAGGCTTAGAAATCAGCCATACCTAAAATGCAATTGGTTCTAGTTCAATTTGTGACCATCATCTTTAAGGGCTAAGGACCTAGCATAAAGCTCTTCAGTGGCTTATTCAAATCAGTTATAAGTGGGAGTGAACCTAATATATTATATTATCTTTGGTTCCTAGACTCATTTATTTTACCTTTCAGTACTGGGGATTGATCTTAGGACCCTGTGCTTGCCAGGCAAGCACTTGTTCTACTGAGATATCTCCAGGCCCTTATTTTACCTTTTGGGGACATATTATCCCAACATAACATGTGAGCTTTGTCACAGAGGGTAACCTCCCATCTACTCTGAGTATTTCTCTTGAGCTGTTGCTTTTGATGCATTTACATGAGGTTCCTTGATATACCTGGAATGTTTCTGGGAAGAAAATCCTTCAGCCATGCCTTTTCCAAAATAGCAGTGGTGACAGAGCAAGCTGGTGTGTACACTGGATGTCACTGTTTCTCAGAATGCCCAACACAGTATTGAGCTTTATGGCTCACAGTTTCTTGGGTGTTGAGAATAATATTTATTTTAAAATTCTATGTAGGTGGTTTTCATTTTATGGGTATTTGTTTCATAGTTAGGTTTTGTTACAAATAATTTCATATGGTGTTGCCTTTTTACTACATGCTTTCTAAAATGAATAAGCATTTTTCAAGGGGAAAATAATACATGCAAAAATTAAATCTCTATGCCATACTAATTCATGAGATTAGCAGCTGTAGAGTTTTACATTTACAAAAAAAAAGAAGAAAGAAAACAAAGGAAAAAAGAAAAGAAAATTATACTGGGAGCTTGTTTTTGTTATTACAGTTTATTGTTCCCTATAGATAAAAATGCACCACACTGTGCTGTTTTTCTTTAGATATTTCCCAAATTAAGTAGAAGAAATTCTATGGGAAAGACATAAACATCACGAGTCAATGGCCAGTAATAACTGTGGGTTAGAATTGCTGCAAGTAATGAGGCTTTAATTTTGATTACTATTAAAAATATTATGGGCACAACAATTATTTTTGCATATCATTTTGTTCAGTAGTAAGATAAGAGCTATTCATGTTATTTATTATGTTAATAGTGTGACTAAGTGATATTTTAGGAATATTAGTAGTATAATAATGTCATACTAAATTACCTGGTAGATATAGAAGTGATCAAAAGATACCATTGATGTTTAAATTAACAAAAGTTATTACAGTAAAGGCAAATTGCCAAGAACAATGGGGTAAGTATGTCCAAAGTGAAGGGGAACATTTTTAGTATTTTGAAAAGAATTAAAGGCAATGTGGAACCAGTGAGGTAGCTCAACAGACTGAAGGCCTGCTTAGGCAAGCTCAGGGACCAGGCTTTGATCCCCAGACACTGAAACTGGGCTTGGTGGTACAAGCCTATAATCCTAGCACTGGGGAGGCTGAGACAGGTTTGAGCTGCATAATGAGACCTTGTATCAAATACATAAAAAATAAATAAATTTTAAAAAGGCAATGTGTCTTTTATTATAATAACTTTTATTTAAATATTTGATAAATTGGGACCCTCACCCTCACTCCAAGGATCACTTGGAGCCAAAAAGCAAAAAACAGTTCCACCCAATTTTGTATCATGGGCTCAAGCCAGGACAAAACCATAGAAACTCTCCTTCCGGGAACATCAGAAGTCCTCCATGGACCAGAGGGACTACCTATATTAGCTCTCCTTCAGCTGTTCCAGGCCACCAACCTCCCCTAAAATCTCTATAAAATCCCCTGTTCCTTCTTCCCACTTGCTTCTACTTTCAATAAATTTTCTTCTCATGTCAGAGTGCCTGGCTTGGTGATTTGCATGAGTCTAGGCTTTAATAATATTAACTATATGTTTCAGATTATAACTCGTTAATAAAGGTTTGTCATCATTTCTGTCAAAAATATTATGGATCTGACACTATATGATTTCTGTCTTTCCCGAGGTCAAAATGACTATGAAGAATGAATGCTTTAATCCAGATGCACACCAAGGCAGCCACAACAGCTCAACAAAAGACATTTTGTAAAAGAGCTTCCAGAACTACTTCAGGGAGTGGCAGGAATGATGGAATCAATACATTCCAAGGGATGGAGGACATTTGAAGGCGATAAATGGCAATGTCTTTTATTGCAATATTTTTAAATACTCTTTTGCTATGTATTTGATCACTTCTAGCAAAAAGGAGACCATTAGACAGCAGGCTACTATGGTGGTCCAACCTGCAGTGAATGACTGAAGTAAAACAATAGCAGCAGAGAGATTGCTATAGACCCTTGCAGACAGATGCTTTGTTGACATGAAGATGGTCTTTTGAAGCAAAGACCTCCAAGTTTTAAGCCTAAATAACTAAAAGAGAAGTTGCTTCTTGGAAACTAAAGAATTGAGAAAGGAAGATGATCATTTGCCAGTAGAACTGTAAAGTCAGTGCCATACATTACCCTGGAAGTGATGGGTGACTGGCAAAACGTGGGAATAGTTTTCCAAAACTTGTATATTGAAGGCAATCATGTTGGCTTTTTTTTTATTCCAAAGTTGCAACACTGAACTTCTGATTCTTGAGAATCTGATTAAGCAGTAAGTGGATCAGAGCTGAGTGCAACATATCTCCCCATAAAGTATTATTTTAAATGAACAATGATTTGGTTATTGATATCTAAATGCAAATCTTTCCTTGAGATTAAGGCTATATACAAGTCTGCTCTCAAAAACAGATTACTACCAAAATAATGTTACCTTATTAGTCATTTAGATGTTACAGTGAGTTGCTAAAGAAAATAAAGATCTATAAGAATTCAAGATTTCATCTAAATCTTGAGCTTCTACACAGTCTAGTAATTGATATTGTAAAGAAGGACTATTGTTTAAGTGACAAACATAGAAAAGAAATGATGCTTGTGAAATTTCTTTTTTCTCTTTCTTTCTTTCTTTCTTTCTTTCTTTCTTTCTTTTCTTTCTTTTTTTCTTTCTCTCTCTCTCTCTCTCTCTCTCTTTCTTTCTTTTTTTTTTTTTATCTTTTTGAGACAGGATCTTACTCTGCAGTTCAGGCTAGCCTTTAACTCATTTTGCAGCCCAGGCTAACTTCAAATTCACAATGATCCTCCTGCCTGAGCCTCCTGAGTGATTCTTGGATTCTTGTAGATCTCTATTTTCTTTAGCAACTCACTGTAACATCTAAATGACTAATAAGGTAACATTACTTTGGTAGTAATCTGTTTTTGAGAGCAGACTTTTATATAGCCTTAATCTCAAGGAAAGATTTGAATTTAGATATCAATAACTAAATCATTGTTCATTTAAAATAATGCTCTGTGGGGAGATATGTTGCACTCAGCTCTGATTACAGGTGTGCACTACCATGTCTGGATAAGCTTGTGAATTTTTGTCTTCAATATGAATAAAAAAGTACTTTAATTACTTTTTAAATAATAATGGACAAGGATTGATAATATAGACAGTATGCTAACAATAGCTATCTCCGTGAAAAATACCTGGTTTTCCTTTCTTTTTTTTTTTAAATATCTTGGCATGAGAAGAATATATTTGTTCATATGTTGTCTTTTAGAAGCCAAACCATCTTTATTTTTTTCCTTCTGGGTTGAAAGTAGGACAGTTTGCTAAAGCCTAAGCAGATTTTTGGACACTAGACTTGGATTTGTGAAACTGGAAAAATCTTGGAACTAAGAACAATGGATCACCATGAGCCTCTGTGTGAAAGCTGGGCTCTCAGAGCTACCTTTGTGAGCTTGAAGATTATGAATCTTTTCCAGTGAACCAGTCCTTATGGTCCCTCCCTTGGTTTCTGGCCACCTGCTGAACACTGACACTGAGCTCCTGTCTAGTATCATGGTGGTGGTGACCTTGGACCATTGACATCAAGCACAAAAGGTTGTTCCTCTCATGTCATAGAAGCCCAGTCAAGTGATCTGAAATATGTTTCCATAAGCCACTATATTATACACTAAATATGGATGAATTGCTATTTTGTTCTACATGGTTTTAACTGCTTAAGCTAAATCAATATGTGTATCTTGAAAAATGTAGAAGAAAAGGCTGTTATGTTTTCAATAGTATAAGTAATAAAAGGTCAACTCTGGATGGTGAGGAGAAAATACAATTCACCTCTCAAGCCACTAGAGTACTTAACAAAAAACAAGAGCAACTATATCAGGGTTGTCTAGAACTTCACTCATTAATGCCTTTGGAATGTCAGTACCCTACCCTTGCTTCTTGGTGCATCTGACTTTCTGTTCCATTCCCCAGAGTGGTATCAGCACATGAGCGAGAGGTTCTGGCACACTTGAAATAGATGATTAAACATCCCTGTTCAGAAATTCCTTTCCACTATGCAGCTCCCTTCCCAGAAAAAAGTATGCTTTGAAATTCCTTGACGGGCATAATATCCCACTCTCTTTTACTAGTATAGCAAACGTTGAATTAAGAGAAATGTATAAAAATGAAGTTTTATTCTCTCATATTTTCTGTTCTGGTGAACTAGGGATAAATGACAACAATAAAAAGGGCCAAAATCCCAAAGCAAAATATGAATTAGATTTTCAAGAGGAATCACACAAAAGTGTTTGCTTGTATTTGCTGACTCGCTTTAATGTCTCAGCAGAGTAAAGTGGACCTAAGTGAACCATTTTTGAGGTGGGCAGGTGTTGTCTTCACATTATTCCACATATTACTGGTTGTTTTATGGTAATAAACAACTAATTTAAAGATAACAGCATGCAATATACTAACCATTGTTGCCCTCCTATTATCTTGTTTCAAAATTTTGTTTTCTCTTTTTTGAAGAAGAAACACTCTCCAAAAAGACTGCTTTTTAATAAATTCTGTTCTTAATTTGTTTTTGCTCAAGTCCAAGAGTATAAACAATACTAGTTCTATGAATGTCCTGTTTCAGTAAGCTGTGCTTCATCAGCCATCTGGAAACAAAGGTGCTCAGCTGTCCTGCACGGTGGAGACAGTAGTTATTATTTTAAGTGGATAAATCATCTTTTTGGTTACTTAAAAATAGATTGAAATTTAATGCCATTTTCTTCTTGCAAAGAACTTGATTTTCTTAGTTGTCATCATAGTACTCTCTCTCTGTCTCTGTTTCTGTCTTTGAGTGTGTCTCTCTGTGTGTATCTTTCTTTGTCTTTCTTTCATTCTAAGATGAAATATTTGAATACTGCAATAATTGAAGTGTATCCAGAATGTACAGTATAAACTATGTACTGTAAAGGATACCTGTAAAAGATTCAGAATGTTAAATTCTGAATCTTTCAATTTTTACCTGTGTTAAAGGCATGTTGTTTTCATTTTAAAGCCTGGTTCTCCTCGGACTATTAAGATCACTTTATATGATTACCGTGCTATTACAAATAAGATCACATGGCTACATCTTTTACAGTGCCTGGAGCACACCGAGGCACCAATGAATGCTAGCAATTATTAACTATTCCTTTTGGGGGATATTGCTTCATTTCTCCGTTTATCTTCTATTGTAGAAACAAAGATTTGTCTATTTTTATTTACTGGTTCTAATAAAATAAATATTGAAAGGAGAAGACAATTGTTAATAGTTCCCCCTATAATCATTTACTAAGTTATCTCAGTAGAACACACAAATGTTTTCAATTCTAAGGTTAGGAATTCACAAATGCATGGTATGCAAAAGTAAATAAAACACTGTGATGATATTAAGAACCAGCTGTAACAGGCATTATAATTTCTCGTATACTAGGTTTAGGATCATTGGTCAAACAAAAATTTAAGAAGTGTTTCATCATAGGAGTATAAATTTTTGTTGCTTTTGTTGAACAAACTCTAGAGGGGTCTTTTAGAATACTCCATGGACTTTCCTGCTTCTTGACGACCACTGATGAAAAAGCAAGCTCCTAGTGATAATTTTATTTTTAATTTTAATTTTTAAAAATCTCTTATTTATTTATGTATTTAGTTAGCTAGTTATTTGATAAGGAGTTTCCCTATGCAGCTTGAACATGTAGTGATCCTCTTGTCTCAGCCTTCCCATGCTGGAATTACAGGCGTGTGCCACCATGCTTGGTTTTGGTGGTCTGCTCAGCACTGGGCTGGCATGGCATGCGGTACCAGGGATCAAACCCTGATCCTTACACTTTCCAGGCAGGCACTTAGACCCGCCCTAGTGCTAATTTTAAACATGCCAATGTCATTAGTAACTAGGTGCTTTGTGATGTTGAAATTATATAACATTATTAATTTTCTTGATATTAAAATTCCTGGGTCTCATAGAAAGGTATATAATCTCTATGTCTTATCTATGCAAATTCTTATTTGAAGGATTTTTATAGAGAAAAGTTTTAGTTGCCCAAACTGGGAGAAAGTAGAAGTCAGGCAAACACAGCATCTGCTTTATTGCTGTACAATGGTGCTACATAGCAGTCCATCTAAGCAGGAGACAAAACCTGATTCCAGCTCTCACTGCACTGGGAATTACAGGTAGACTGAATGCAATTACTTTCTTTGGAGTTGGGCCAAGGTGTCTGGGTTATGAGCGTCTCGTTTTGGACAATTTGTGCTATGGGATCATTAATGGCAAAACGTGCTCAGGACCCAATTCTTGATGTTTCGCAGTAGTCAGAAGAAAGAAACTTGAGGAAATTATCTGACTCATCACTGTGTTTCCAAATAGAGTAGGGAATAGCTTAGTATTGTCTCTTGTGTCAAGCTCGTCTGTGGAAGAGACATTCAGGTGATGAGTATTAGCGGATACAGTCATTAATATTCTCTGTTCAGCCTTCACTGAGGTGCAAAGGAATATGTAGCAAAGTAAAGATACAAACAGTGATAAATAAGGCATTTGAAAATGACAGCAAATTGAAATTACAGGTATTTATGAAATCATTAGATGTAAGTATATTATATCCCTTTGGAAAGGAATTGGGCTTCCCCCCCTTTTTTATATTAATTATATTGAGAAAGAAGTAGCAATGAGACAGTTTCAAAACTCAGTAGTAGGACAGTTTCAATAATTAATACATTGCATATTGTTGTCTTTGTAGTAGTTATTCATAGTACAAGATGCAGACATGATATCTTGTCTAAACTCTATTAGTTCAAAACTTTCTTCTCATTGAATTAAGAGAAAGTAGCTGTATATCTATCTTATTTTGTACATATTTTTTTTCACTACGAAATGGTCCTTCATTTATATCCCCTTTTTTTGTTTACTTTTGTCAGAGATGGGTATTCCATTGCCATTCATATATTGTAGGTGCGTGAACTCAGCTAAGTAATCCAATACAGTCCAGTAGTCTATAACAGTAGATGGAATTTGGGCTTTTTATGAGAATACAAAATAGTTTTAAAAACATTAGAAATGGGGGTCAGGGCAATAGCTTAGTAGAATGAGCACTTGTCTGGCAAGCACAAGGGCCTGAGTTCAATTCCCAGTTCTGCAAAATAAGTAAACAAACAAATAAATAAAAACATTAGAAATGATACAGAATTTCACTAAACAAAATGATAGGAATTCAACAATGGTTGTTATATTGTATATTCCTGTCTTCAAATTAGCTGTTCAGATGACCAGATTAAGCATGCAAAGTTGGTCAAAAAATTAAAGAGAAGAGAGAAAAAGAATTTAAGCGTTAACTGCTCCTTTCAATAGGCCAGCAGAAATTAGCAGTACAATTATCCAAGCTATTTAAAACTTTGTATTCTCTTTCTTTTTTCTTTTTTTCTCCTTTCCCTCATTCCAGTTGTTCCATCCATTTGAGCAGTTTCTTTCCTTTTTACAGGATCCATTGTACCTTTCAGATTTTGTTTACTCTTTCAGGTTCTTATACTAGGAAGGCAATGTGATGTTTATACATGTGGGTTTGATTTATTTCACACATATTAAGGTCTCAAGGTGCATCCATTTACCTTTAAAAGCCTCTAGTTTATCATTCTTTATAGCTGAATAATATTCTGTTATATACAAATATCACATCTTTTTTATACATTCCTCTGTTAACGGGCATCTGAGCTGTTTCCAAGATTTAGCTGTGACAAATCGCACTGCTATACATATGGGTGCACACACACCACTGTGAAATGATGCTTTCAGTTCTGGAAAAATACCCAGGAGGGAAATAGATGGGTTAAATGGAACCTCTAATCATAGATTTTTGAGGAATTTTCATGCTGATTTGTTTTGTGGATTCTAAATCTCACCAACATGTATAGCATTCTCTTGGTTTTGCTTGTTGCATGTAGTACACTGTTGGTATTCATGATGTTGAGAAAAAATGAGTACCGAAGAGATACATCAGTAAAGATTTATTCTTGATTAAGGAAATCAAACCGAAGTCCATGAATGGTTCCTTGTATTAAGACCACAGCAGGCAATCTAAGCAGGCATGTTTTTCTACAAGTGATAAATTTTCAAATAAGCTAGGATACCTTGGCTTGTCTTATGTTCTTTGCTCAACTCCAAAATTTAGATCTACCTTGAAGTGCCTTAAGAAATCTATAGTGTATTAATTCAACAGATATATGAAGGCTGCAGTTGATTTAATGATAAGGAAATTCCCAGATCCTGTGTTGAAATTTGAATAAATTAGAAAGGAAAGTCATATAAATACCCTACACATACACACTAAAGATAAAAATCAAATCCTAAGTGCCATCCACAATATTCAAAATTTTATTCCTAAAATATAGAAAGTTGCTTTGAAGTGAAATGTCATGATTTAAAAAGGGAAGTTCAGACTATGGGGATTAGGACAGATGATCCTGGAGGGGTTGAAGGGGTTTAAGATCTCTTGGGAAGAAGGAGGAAGTTTGCTCTTTAAGGCAGAAATCAAAAGCAAAATGACCAAGTATTAAAAGCAAAAATGAAAACAAAAGCAGAGCATCCAATACACTTTGTACAGGTGACAGGCAGAGCAAGGTAGAACAGACAAAATTTAGAATTAAATGGATGTGAATTTTTAAATAATAAAAAATGAGTATTTTTAGTAGGCGTACTAGGTAAGTTTTCTGGTCAAGGTTTCACATTAGTTACAGTAGTCAGTCTTTTTTTTTTAGTATAGAGTTATTGTTAATTCAGTAGTATTTTTACCTGGACTGATCTTATCTATAAAAGAGATTGTTCCAGGGCTGGCCTGATAGCTCAGTGGACTAAAGCACCTGCGCACAGTGGCTGGTAGATCTTGGCAGGCCCTGCCAGCCCTGCCTCCGGGGCGCGCTGAGATGTTGATTGAGACTGGCAGTGGTGGTGCACACCTGTAATCCCAGTACTTGGGAGGCTGAAAACAAGACAATCACTATGAGTCCAATTTACATAGTGAGACCTGTAGATCCTCTAGACCCGGTTCTAAACACAGAGAAAAAAAAAATTGTTCCCATTGCTTCTGTTCTGTCATTCATAGAGTAGGAGATGAACTTACTGGTAATATTTTCTCCACAAAACTTAAATTATCAAAATGTTGTTGTAGACTTTGAGCTTTGTTTGATTTTACAATTTCACTTGTAATTGTTTTGTAATTAACAAGGAAACAGGATTAACATAGTAGCCATCAATTTTATGAACAGAAATCTGTGCAATACCTAGTTAGGACTTTAGTTTAAAAGCCCTTGGTATAGTTCATTCTTATTCTTCCCTTTTTAACCAAATAATCTTTTTTCTAGTTATGAAAATTTTCCACAAAATGAAGGTAATGAGTACTCACAAATCAAATTTTAACTTTTGACACTTAGCTTTATGTTGCGTTTTATAAATGTAGGAGCTCACTAGTAAATGATAATAAAATGGTAAAAGAAAATTAAAGGAACCAAGAAATCAGCTCTAAATGAGGCACAACTATACTTGAGACCAAGGACTGCACATGGGAACTCCCTGTCCGCAGTCCTCGGTGGCCTGATAAAGTGGTGTGCTTTAGAACTGGACATGTTTTATTGTAGCTGAAGCTTAGCAAAATGTATTTTCATGTTTTCTAATTCGTAGATGAAAGAGAAGGGCTGGCCAAATAGCTCAGTGGATTAAATCGCAGGCAAGCGGGCACAAGGGCCAGTGTTCCATCTCCAGGGCCTACCGATCTGGCCTGCCCCTCGGGCACGCTGAGATGGCAACTGAGATTGGGTGTGGTAGCTCATGCCTGTAATCCCAGCTCTTGCAAAGGCTGTAAACAAGTGGATCACTATGAGTCTGATTTCCTATTTTGTGTTTTTAGGGAAGGGTCTACAGGGTGTTCAGGGTAGAGACCCTGAAGACCCTTCCCTAAAAATACAAAATAAATAAATAAATAAAAAACTAAATAAAAATTTTAAAAAAGAGAGATAAAGGAAGAGAACTAATTTTGATTGAAAGTTGCTTAATCAGAATAATGTTACATGTCATAGGTTGGTTAGAAGTTACTTTATGCAAGAAAGTACAACTGGACTATCATCTTTTTTTAAAATTTTTTTAAATTTGGTTTTATTTATTTTGAAGAGAAAAACAAGAATGAAAGCAAAAACAAATGGCAAAAGACAAAGACAAAAACAGCAACAATATGGTACAGATTTTCAAAACAAAAATGGCAAATTAACAATAGTTACACTACAATATGTTACATTACATATTTTTATCATCAGATCTGTTGCAGAGATTAACAGATATTGGACAAATACTTGAAAATTAACACTTTATATAATTCTTAATTTTTTCTTGTGCTTTTTGCTTTTTTATTTTTTTATTCATTTTACTGAGGAAAAAGATAAAATAGTAATATACAATTTCAAAACAGATCAGTAAGACAGTTACAATAATTAATACATTGCATATTGTTGTCTTCATAGTAGTCAGAACTGAGAAATTTCAGTTTTAGAAACAAGCCATGCTCTCTTCACATTGTGCATCAAGCTATCATGAAA
>NW_004524583.1:6658848-6665264 GCF_000260255.1 Octodon degus
TCAACACAATTAATAATTATGCAGTCATGGAAATATTTTTGACCTAATTTGGTTTTAATCAATTTTAGTATGTAATCAAAAAGGTTGAATTTTTAAAAATTATGTTCAAAGTGTACAGTATAAATATTTTATCAAAACTCAAATGTGCACTGAATACATTTTTATCAAAAATGTAAGTTAAAAAGAATAGGAAGAATCAAAAATTGTGCTTCAATGTATTTATTTCAGCTAAAATATTTAAATTAAAATATTAAGGAACTAAGGAATAAAACATATGTAAAAAGCACTAAAATAATTTAAATAATGCTAAATGTTTGCTTTTTGCTCTGAAAACTTAATAAATATCATCAAAGATTATTATTAAAAGTTCTGACTTCTAGTGCTCAATATTCACTTGTGTCTATGTAAAACTATGAAACCTTGTTTTCTACCTGTTATATCCACATACATATGTACACATAGACATTCATGTACAAATCAGACATAATATGAATTGTCCAGTATTAAATCTTACAAAATACTCCTCAGCTTCCATAAGTGTCACAGAACCTGTACTAATTAGTAATTATTTCGGAGCCATTTGTTTCAATACAACTTGGAAATGACACTTCATTATGCGAGAACTTACTGCTTGTGTGCTATCTGAGTGGAAGGTTTGACAAGTCAATTAATTTGTCTTTTTTATGTAAATGCTTCTAATCTTCTCTATTCTAAAATAATGCTCTATGTGGCCAGAGACAACCAGCAGGGGTCCTTGGCATTCCAGTGAAGCTGACTCTCCCTTTGAAGACACAGCAACTAGGTGGAGGCACATTTCCCTGGTTCTTGAACTGTGTTCATAGCAAGGAAGGGAGGGTATTGTGTATTGTGGATTCCACACAGGTGACATGGTACTAAGTGACAGAGCACAGGTCCTAAGTGACAGAAACACCAGAGGTTCTTTAGTCTATATACGTTGGATCACTCTACGGATCCCTGAGCAGTCAATTGCCTCTTACCTGAACCTATGATGACAACAATACAATTAAATAATAGTCCAATTGACATTGTAATGAAGACCTTACTCCTTTGTGCTAGGATTTTCTTTTAGAACCTCTGATATTAGGGAGCCTTGGGATCCTGGCTGGAAGGAAGGGGGAAGCATACTGCCTTGAAAGTTAGCAAAAAAATGGACCATTAAAGTCCACATTATAGGGACTGGGGAGATGGCTCAGTGGAATAAGTGCTTCCCTGGCAAGCACAAGGGCCTGAGTTCAATCCCTGGTTCCGCAAAAAAATAAAAATAAAATAAAATAAAAAAATAAAGTCCACATTATTCTTCTCTCAAAGTCTCTTTCAGTTCATTGAAAGGAACAATTAGTGCTTATATTGGTTGACCAATATTGCTTGCTTATATCTGGTAATCTGAGCCACTACTTTGAAGCTAACAGCATGCAATATAATAACCATTGTTAATTTCTTGTCATCCTACTTTGAAATTCTGTATCATTTTTGTTTTTTAAAAAGAAAAAGAAAAACAAAAAAATGAAGGAGCAGCAAAGACAAATAAGTTTTTCAATTTCTATTTATTGAATTCTTTGAAAAAAAATTAAGATTATACTTTAACCAAAGAGCTGCTTGAGAAAATAGATTTTCATTTCCTTGAGCACAAGTTGTTCAAGAACAGACAGCATGGGACTGGCATCTAGAGGACCCTCATCACCACCTACAAGCAAAAGAGAAAGCCTTACTGATTAGTGTAGCATTGCTGTGTGTGCCACATGATGTGATAAACGAAGATAGTGGATCTAAAAGCTCTTCTGTCACTGAAGAGGAGGTGAGCATCAAGCACAAGTAGTTGAATTCAAAGAGAGTGTTGGCAGCTTCTCAAAGCAAAGTTTTTATAGTTTTAAGAATTGTTTCAAAATGAAGCTGGCTGTAGAGGTAGATGCCTGTAATCCCCTAACTCTGGGAGACTGAAGCAGAAGAATTGTAAGTTTAGCACATAGTGATACTCTATCTTCAAAAGACAAATATTTTTTGAAATCCATAAAAATGCACCCCAAACATAAGGGCTAAGGATATAGCTCAGTGGAAATTCATTGCTCTCATCTCCAATAAACAAAATAGAGAATTTTTTAAAAATAATATCTGCTAGTCTGTGTAGTTAATATGCACTAATATTATAAAATATTTTCTTTTGTAGCTGCCAAATTTCCAGGGAAAAAATTTATAAAGAAGATAATAATATAAAGGTTTTTTTCTTATCCTCCTAATGAGTTTATACAGCATTGAAAATGGCCATACAGGGACATAAATATCACAGTCATTGTAATAGCTCAGTTATATGGCATAGGTGAGGGTTAACAGCTGACTCTATAATTTTCCCATACATGTTTGCTCATTCAGAGAACCAAGAATGTCTGTTTTACTAGACTCTGTACTATAAGTACAAGGACAGAATTAAGATAAGAAATCTAGTGTCTGTAGCATTTTCAAAGCAAACAAAACCATCCACCTACAATTCCTTTCATATTCCTGGCAACTTCCCATTTTAATTGAAGTGATATGTTAAGAAGATGATTGTTATGATTCATACCTGAGTGTGCACTCCCAAAGCCTCATGTGGTCATGAGGGGCAGTTTTTTCAGAGGTGTCTGAATTTAGAGTTTGATTGATTCATGCTCTAATGATGGAATGAAGGATATGAGTACTACACCTGTCCTAGGGCAGGCAGCCTGCTTGAAAAATAAAGGATGGAAGGGGCTTGGTCTCCCCTGCTTTCTTGTTTCTTTTGGCATATTCTGCTGTCATGAGCTATTGCCCTCTGCCATGTGCTACACTGCCCTGGAGCCAGCTGACTATGGACTGAAACCTTTACAAAGTGTGAGCTAAATAAACCTTTCCCTCTTTAATTTTTCTTTTCTTTTTTTCTGGAACCAGGGATTGAACTCAGGTCCTTGTGCTTGCCAGGGAAGTGCTTATTCTACTGAATCATCTCTCCAGCTCCTCCCCACTTTAACTTTGAGTGTTGCATATTTTGTCTCAGCAATTAAAAAAAAAGTAACTAAGATGATGATATTCCAATATCATTGTTATAACCCTGACTATTACATTTCAGTTTCTGTGAAAACTACTTTATGGATATTTTACATTTCTTTTTATGCACACATGGCATAAATAAATAAATGTTTCTCTGGACACTTGGAGAAGCTTTTACTCTTGCTCCTTACCAATGGAGAGTGAATCTAAGGAATGTGTGTTAGAGTAGAAGCAAGTCTTCATGAGCTGTGGTCCAACACTGTCACATGACAAATAAAGAGAGACCACAGAGGCCCAGTGCTTCCTGGAATATGTGTTGAGCTAGTATCACTGTGGAACAAAGCTGTCATCTCTAAGACCATGGAGTGAACTGAAGGCTGAAAACTCCAATTGGCTTTGCTCGTGCTTTTGTTTTTCACTAGGTTATTCTTTTTCTTCCTAAAGCCTTTACTTTTGTTTCTGCCTGCATAGGAATCTACAAGGGACTGTGTCTTCATCTTCTCTGGAGTTTTCTTTTGCTTGTAAACTACTATACTTTCTCACACTTTTTCCTATAAGTTTAAAATTGACAATGATGGGTTTCATACTTCCAAATCTCTGAAATTATAGTAAGGACATATAAGCCAATGACTGCCAGAAAGTTTCAAACATCCTATGAAATACATTTAAGTATAAGACCAGTGTAGCTCCTTAGCACATACACACAAATGTCGTCACTCAGAATGTAAGAATAGGAATAAAGACATGAAGTGAATGCCCAATTGACATACATTTTTGCAATCACGTGTAATTGATTATACATTATAGAACCTTGTTTGCAAACATAATTTACTCTGTAAATGATATGTTCAGGCCCTAGTATGAATTGGTGAATTATTATGGTGGTCATCCAATATGGATGAAGACCTTAAAACAACAGCTTATCTTCCCAGGACCACCTCCCCTCTTCTTCTCCAACTCAGCCCAGTATGCAATTTCCTTTCACCTTTCCCGCCACCTCAGGGAAAGCCCCAGTCAGCTCCTCAGGTATATCTGAACATACCCTCATACCCTACCCCTGGCAACAGGCCATAAAAGCCTCAGCCTCCCTTTGTTCCAATCCAGAGAATTTCTTGTCTTCCCAAATTCTCTCCATGTCCTCTAAGATAATGAAGCCCCTTTCCCTTTATAATAAAGCCCCTTTCCCCTTTCCTTCTGCCTGTTTTTCTGCTGCGACACCATCAAAACCTATCAGTAAACATGCTTGTTATCCAAAGCACTTGGATGGTTGAAATTTAGAAATGAAATTTTCCATAAGAAATAATAAAATTCAGGTGATTTGCTCCATAACCTGAGAATATTCACATAAATACAATATAAAATAATAAAGAAAAATACAAAAAAAAACCCTACACTTACCTTTGTAAACCTTTGTGGTTCGTGTGAGGGAGTCAAGAAAAAGGAAGGTTATTGTGTGAGATGACTTTCACTATCACTAATGGAATCACTGCTCTTTATCGACTCAGTGGAATCTTTTTCTTTCCGTGAAACATTAACAAGGAGGCCTATCCAATGACACTTGCTTTTATTTCCTTTTTAGGATTTTACAGAAATGTGTCGCTATTAAACTGATTCTTCACTTGTCCTGCTACAGCTTATTTGAGTTGTGCTCTTGTACAAAATGTTGCACTATTGCTCATGTTTTACACATCTCCCTAGTGCCATCTGAAGTGAGGGATGCCTCCACATTTTTCTTCTCCTCTGCAGATGAGATCTTCCCCATAACCTCTTGCTGATAGGAAAAGATCACCGAGAATTCCACAGCAAGAGAGAACCACCATTGGTTCCACTGTTATCAAGTGATGTTTGGCATCACATATTCTTCATATTGTAAGACCTACTCATCAAGTTAAAATTTATTAAAAAGGTTTACTTCTTTTGCAAAACGCTTGTAAAACAAGTTATAATCCAAAGTTCTGTAACAGTTAACTAAACAGGGGTTTAGTTATTTTTAATAAGCATGTTATGTTTATATCAAAAACAACCATATAGGTAAATATACTCATGCCAAGTGGACAACTACAATGCCAATTAAACAGTCCATAGTTCAGAAAATGAGCCAAGGCAAGCAGCTCTTGAGTTTGCTACTCAACAAAGTAAGTTATTATTACAGTGAGTCCCTTCAGTGTGGCAAGAATATATCAGGCAAGGTAAGCTCTGGCAGGTATCACTACATCTGAATTACTTGGGACATGGATCTCCATATACATATGCGTATCCTAAAGTGAAATGAACTCTTTACTCCAGCGATTTCCTCTAGAAAGAAAGTTTCCTTTAAGCCTCAAAAGCAGATCCTTAAAAAAAAAAGTAGGCCCTTGCCAAATTACTCTTTTTTTTTGCTCATTACCACCATAATGATTTTGATTGAGTTTCATTTCAGGGAGAATCCCATTTTCAATAGAAACTTGAAAATGCAGACAAAGTGCCTTGGTTAGGATGAAACTTTCATATTCAAACACATTGTGAAATCTTTTTACTACTAACAAAAAGGTATTTTTGTTTTCTTCAGTTTTTAAAACATCTTCTAAGCACAAACTTTAATAGAAGGATGAAAGATCCTGCTGTTTCTGTGACACTCAATTTAAATTGATGAAACATTTAGGAAAATTTTGTTGAGCTTTCTGTCATCTTCTTTAGGTTGAAGTATTCGGTTCTGATTCCAGTGTCTGAAGCTAAGATCTTGACTATAAGCAGAGTTGTTAAAGAGAGTTTCTTCCTCCTTACCTTGTGAAAGTACCTTCTAGGAGGACTTTGTTGTCTATTAATAAAGGGCTATTTATCAAGCCACCTAGGTGTTTATACATGACTCCCAGACTATGGAAGAGACATACAAATTCAACAATATTGCAAATGTTTGTATACAACTATCTCTTATTTATTTATTTTTTGGGTGGGGAGGAATGAGAGAGGATTTCTTTGTGACAGGGTCTCACGTAGTTGAGGCTGGGATTCAGTTCATTTTGCAACCCAGGCTGGTCTTGAGCTCACAACAATCCTCCTGCCTCAACCTCCCCAGGGCTGGGATTACAGGCATGGACCACCATGTTTGGCCTACATCTATTTCTTAAAAGAAAAATTCAGACTGAATTTCTCCAGGGAGTAGGCATTAGTATATAACGACTTATCTCAGTGTGACCATTTACCTACTTTCCTGTCTATATTACAAATAAAGAACATTTACTTATTTATTTATATGTATTTAGTACAGAGTCTTTAGGGTCTACAGGGTCTCACTACATAGATCAGACCCATAGTGTTCCCCTATTTTCAGCCTCCCAAGTGCTGGGATTAAAGGTGCACGCCACCATGTCCAGTCTCAATCACAGTCTCAGCGTGCCCCAGGGGTGGAGTTAACA
>NW_004524583.1:6673534-6706498 GCF_000260255.1 Octodon degus
ACCTTCTTGTGGCTCCCACTGAACTTTCCTAAACCTCCAACTCCCTGTGGTTGCCAGAAAAGCCCCTTATGTTGTGGCATCGTCTGCTCTGTAGCCCTTTTGTGTTTCTCACTACTGTTCCTAGTGTTTTCCAGCCCTATCAGTGTCCTGAGAGCTCCTCAAACTTAACAAACTCTTCATCCCTCTAGATGTCCTTGTAGGACTTTTTCTCTGCCTGATTCATCCACATAACTAGCCATGATCACCTTGTGAATTTTGGATTAAACACCCTTTCTTCTGACAGAATACCTGTAAATACTTCTCTGCCTAATTGAAGAAGGCACAACTCCAAAGTTGGCTTCTATCACTACACACTGCTCATGTGACCCCTAGGCAGGCATTACCATCCCAAATCATGTGTCCACTCAATCCTCCTCAACAGTGTGTAAGCTCCCTGAAGCCAGAGGACATACCTTCCACATTCACCAGTGTACATTACATGACACAGTCATTGCTTAGCACATATTAAGTGGTAATTAAATATTTGTTGTGTGAATAAAGAACTTGAGTCTGCTGGCTACAACCAGCTCTTTCATTTGCTTTGCACAGTTTGCATTTCTCTATCACTAACTCCTGTCTTCTGCTTCTGGTTTTTTTTTTTTTTTGATTGTTCTTTATTATTTCAGTGCTTCAATACACACAAGACTATGACATAAACAGATTATTTTCAGATTAATAACTTTAATTGGCTATGGCTTACTTAATTAAATTGCAAACACTCATGTTCTCACAGAAGTATTTAAGAAGCATATGAGTAATGTTTTATATTCTGCAATATGCAAACAGAACGATGTTTCATCTACCAGGTAGAGATGGTACATTGGGAAGCCAGCATAGAAACTAGAGAAATAGAAGCCATTTCTGAGAGCCTGGCACCACAGCCAGAATACAAGTCAGTTTCCCGAAGATAGCATTATTTCTGTTCTCCATAGTAAACAGAAAGATCAGGGAAAACGTTTTGCAGAATGGTGGTCTTCACAGAATAGTTCACTCTGTGGATTGGTGATTTTATTTTAATATAAAGAAATTTAAGTCTTGCTGCTATAATTGCTTTGCTGTAAGTTCAGATTTAATGTAGTTTAACCACTAGTTAGGTGGGGGTTGTGTTGAACAGGAAATGAGATGAGGAGAATCCAATAGCCGCTGAGGATATAGAGCTCATTCAACTTGACCCACATTTCAAAAATGCTTCACTGAGGAAGGACTACTCTGATGTAATTCTAGGTGCAGCATTGTCTGTTTTACACTTGTACAATCCCATTTCATGGGAAATAGTATACACCTTTTCTAGGTTAAACTTTTTATTATATTTATTTATTATAGAGTTAAAGAATCCCTTCCTGAGGTCTGAGGACATCAGAATATGCATTTGAATGCACAGGCAAGACTTTTATGAAATGTTTTTTGAGTTAAATGATAATTTAACAGTAAATATAAAAGTGAAAATAAATTCTAAAAATAAAATTGGGGTGAGAAAAAGCCTTTTAAGCATGATGTTAAAATTAGAAACCACAAAAGAAATTTCAACACAAGAATTTTTGCAAATAAGAGACTGAGTGCCAAGTTTAAAAATACAAATTATAGGTTAAGCATGTTTCAGGCTGGAGGATCACAAAGTTTGAGGCCAGGCTGGGCTATATAACAGATTCAAGGCTGCCCTGGAATATATAACCAGACTGTTTTTAAATTAGAGGTTAATTAAATTAAGGATTACAAGCTGAGCGTATGATGTACAAAATAGAGAAAAGCTTAGTATTCTTGGCATTGAGACTGAATGAAATAATATCTGGCACGTGCAGTGGCTATTACATATCAGATATTGTAATGAGCACATGGTATATCATTCACAACCTCTTGTGTGTGCATTATTCTTGGACTCGTTTTACAAGTGGGGACGCTAGATAGGAGAAATTAAAATACTTCTCCTAGGCACACAGCCTGTAAATGTTAGGAATGGGAGAGAGATAATTCTCACAAATAAAAAAGGAACACCAAGTGTCCAACTAGCAAAATGTAGGTGATATGAGTAGGCTGTCCCTTCCTAAATTTATGTGTTGTTAATTGTTATTCTGGGTTACAAGGTGGGATCGCTTGGCGGTGATTAGCTGTGAGTATTCCCCTTCAGTAGTACAGCATTGTTATTAAAGTGGGAGTAATATAATTGAGAGAGTCTTATTGAGCAATCACAGAAGCACATTTGCTGCAAGTTTGGTTAGTTTTCTATTGGGAGCCACCAAAGCTGGAAACTGGCCAGGTATGTGAAAGCAGGACTCACCTTAGTGCCTGAAGCAGTCAGGCTACACAGTCCTAAGATAATCATCTGACTGGTTAATGTCAGCTATTAGTCTCTAGGCAGCCTTGTGTCCCATATTACTAACTTTTCAAAGATATAAATAAATGCTTGCACTGTTGTTCTAAGGGTTATCTCACCAACCAGGAGAATGGGCCACCACCTGACCCAGATCTTGTCTCCTTGTCTTTTCCTCATTCCTGCTGCTGTTTCTCACCAGGTACAACAGATCACACTGAGAGGCCAACAGATTCCGGAAGTTCTCTCTCGCTCTGTCCCTCTGTCCCTTTCTCCTTCTCTCCCTGTCTCCCTCCATTCTTTCTTCCCACTCTCCCTTTCTCACATGTGACAACTTTCACCAGGAAACAACCTTTGCTAGATGCCATGCCTTCCCTCTCTCTCTCTCTCTCTCTCTCTCTCTCTCTCTCTCTCTCTCTCTGTTTGAGAGTAATTCTTTATGAATTACTCAGCCTATGGTATTCTGTTAATGCAACACAAAGTGAGAAAACACAAGAAACAGAAAATTGTCATTAAGGAGACAGTAATGGGAGTGAATAAGAGAGTAAATACTTCCATCTCTGAAGAAAATGGATTTTCTGTTCACGACATACCTTAATTGGGATTAACTCAATGAAATGTTTAGGTACTTGATCAAAAATTACCCTACATTTAAACTAACAGAAATTTAGTGTTTGTGGAGAGACTATGACATTTGGAATTCTGAGCAAAATAGGCCCCAGAAATGAGAAGAAGTCAAAGCAAAGGCTTAGCCAATACTAATGGTAAAAAGAGCTTCCTGTTAATGGGAGTCAGCAACAAAGTCTAATACACAGGTTTTGTGGCCTGTCATATGTTATAACTCTGTGTCATCTCCAGATTCATTTAAAAGTTTAATACATAAAACAGGTTTACGTTAACACTGCATTGACAAGGAGTGGGGCCCAGTATCTGAGTAAGTGGCGTTGAATGACACCAGCCTCAGGGATGTGCTCATGAGCACAGATGGCCTCACATGTGTGGGTCGCTCAGGAGTTGCAGGATAAGCGCTCCGTGCAGGTAATGTGGGGAAGGGGCTCCATCGCCAGATTGAAAAAGGGTGTTCAACAGTACAGACCCTGGGACTATCTAGTTGTCATATATATTTGGGTCACATGGACACAGTCCTTGTAGAGCTACCATAGTTCTTAGAAAAATACAGCTGAGAGTAAACACAGGAATAGGTGATTTATTTCACATCACTAATCATCTGAGAAACAATAAGATTTGAAAGGTGGAAGTCCTGCTAATTAAACTGGGGATTTAAAAAAAATATATTGAAAATAAATTTCAAAGCTCTATTGATTAAAACTATTGCATCATAGTTGGGGGTCAAAAATGGTCTGAGGAGGCTGGGGAGATAGCTTGACGGTCTGAGTGCCTGCCTGGCAAGAGCAAGGACCCAGGGTTTGATCCCTGGTACCGCATGGAATTCTTGCCGCCGAAACTGGGTGTGGTGGCACATGCTTGTAATCCCAGTACTGGGGAGGTGGAGACAGGATGATCACTATGAATCTGAGCTGTGTAGTGAGACCGGATACCAAATAAATAAATGAATAATTTAAAAATGTGGTCTGAGGGCATATGGCTACTTCTACTTTGGGTAGAGCTGAGCCATTGGCCTGGCTGAGATCACCTTCTTCTTGCTCCTTGTGGCATGTAATATGGTTTGGATGCATTTGTCCCCGCTAAAGCTTATAGGTTGAAACCTGACCCCCAATGTAACAGCCTGAAGAGGTGGGGTCCCTGTGGATAAGGTTAGTGCCCTTATGAAAGAGGCTAAAGGGAGTATATTCTCCTTGCCTGCCTCTGCAAACCCAGCTAGAAAGAACCATCAGTGAGGCATAGAATGAGATCTTATTAGACACTGAATCCGTAGGCCCCTTAACCTTGACTTCCTAGCCTCCAGAACAGTGAGTGATGCGCTTCTGTGTTCACAAACTAACCAGTTTATGGCATTTTTGTTACAGGATTCAAAAAGACTGAGGTGTCACCCAAATACTATAATGTTTTCTTTGAGGTGTGGAAATTACAAAATTAGTGTCTACTGTAGTACAATCATTCTAGAGTAAGATCAACAATTCAATGCACATATGATTTGACTTGCAATTCTAATCCTAGAAATCCAGAGAAATTTACTGAAAAACGCACAAAGGTATATGTTCAAGTTGTTTACTACAGCATTGATTACAAAAACACTGAAAGAGTAGAGATTTTGTTCATTTATTTTCTTTTAATAGACTTTTATGGGGAGCTTTTCAATGTAGTAGAACATATCCCTCAAAAATCAATGAAGGCAATCTATGTGTGTCAATATTCTGTGACATACATAGTAAATAAAAGCAATGTGATAGAAGAAAGTTGCTTAATATTATTTACACCATGAATTATTTGAAATGAAAACAGAAGCTACTTATTTGATACATTTGTGGTTAATCAAAGACTAATAAGGAAAAGGTATTTTATCATATCAAAAATAAATACACAACAAAAACATTTCAAGCAAATGAAACCATTCCTTTTATATTGGTACCTGTGCTAGATTTTTTTTCTAACTCTATCACAGGCAATATTGACACACAATAAGTAGAAGACAACGAATATTGTTTTCTAATGATATTACATAGATCAGCCAGGGATTTGAGTGTAGTATTGCTTTAGAAATAGAAAGGCTGGGGAGAAACTGTCCCTGCTTCTTCCAACTTAGAGAAATCTTTAGTCTAAGACTTGTTACTCCAACATCTTCCAAGAATGCTATTCATCTCTTTGTACATTTTCCCTTTTATGGGATTAAAAAATTAATTTAGTAAGACTGTTGAACTGATTTTTATCATGTTTAGCCTAATGATATGCTACAATTAGAGTAGATATATTTTGCATAAATATAACTGTGTTTCCTTCTTTCTTCTTCTGCCTGAATCCCAAAAATTATTAATAAAGGCATCCAATGTGATAAAAACAAAGACATGAACTATTTGGAGCCTGAAAAGACAGTCAGTCTTCCAGTGAGAGAGTTGAATATGCTTCATCATCTATTTCACTCTTGGCAAACCACTTCCTGCAGAAACGTATCAAGCATTATTTTGTGAATTAACATTTTTCAGAGCTTTAGAGGATACAAAAATAAATATGGGGTGGAGAGATGTACAGGCTACAGGGAACAGCAGGCATGACATAGGAGTTGAGAAGTCATACATCACATCTAATAATGCAAAAGCAATAGGTTTCTTTGTTTTCTTTAACTGTAATCATTTTCTATGTGAAATTCACTCTAATAAATTTCACAGGCTTGGTGTGTGTATTGGAGTAGAAGGTGAAGATTCAAATTTGATGAATTGAGTTGTGACAGGGTCTTTTCATTTCTCGTTGGCCCTTTCAGGTTGATTAGTTTCATTTGGATAAATACTCAGGCACTTCACACTTTGATTTCTTGCTGGAATGATTATTCCTTCAGGTTTTTACCCCAGAAAGTAGAATCTTGGCTCAAGGGGGAACTGAAATGAGCTCAAGGCCTCAGGGGCTGATCTGCTTTTATGGTGTCATCTCTTTTCATTTAGCTCTGAGAATTAGACTTTCTCAGTGTTGATTTTGTTAGTGTTGGAAGCTTGTTCCACTGACTGTGGTGTGATGTTGACATCAGCCACTGAATCAGAGCCACTACCAACCTGGGACATTTTGAAAATGGAAATAGGGTTTGTCTTGCAGAAAGACGCTGCAGGACATGATTCTATAAGTAAAGGATTACACTGTAGTCCCTCAGTATCTATGGGAGAATAGTTCCAGGATCTCGTGTGGATATGAAAATCCACTGATGCTCTTATAAAATATTTGCATAACCTTTCACTCACTTTAAATCATCTGTAGATTATTTATAATGACTAATATAATATAGATGCTCTATCAATAGTGATTATACTGAATTATTTAGAGAATAATACTAAGGAAATCAGTCTTCATATGTTCAGATGCACTTTCCTCACAGATTTCCCATCTGCAGTTGGTTTGTTGAATTTATATATAGTAAACCGAAGATACTTCATTTGCAAAGTGTTTTGGTGGGCTCCTGAAGATCATTTCTGGAGGCCCTTGAAAACACCTTCTTTTTAATAAAACTTCCCCTTCCAACTCAAAGCCATGTCTTTATGAGCCCCTAAATTCCTCCTAGACCCTTCCTTACTTTGGAGTGACACATGCCTTTACAGGTCCTTCTACAGTAGAAGCAATAAGGAGCCAGTATTATAATCTCCCATCATTAGTTCTATCCGGATATTCATGACGGGATTCTAGGATACAGACTGCTTCCTGCTAGGCACCAACAACCACGAATTCACAGATGATCTTGCATCTAGAATAAGATCATAAGGACTGCTCACGCACACCCCAATTTTACTGTATGCCTGAGGACCAGCACCTTCATACGCAAACCCTCCTGTAGTCTAATATAAAAACACTTTTAAACTAAAGCACTTAATTAATGTGATCAAATAAAAAAGCAAGTAATATTTTGAAAGAGAATTTCTACTCAGTTAATCTTGATTTAGGCACATGCTCTTGCATGTTTCTAGTTTTATTATTATTATTATTTAATTTGTCCTGGTTCATTCTGTAACTGGAAAACTAAATCCTTGGACAGAAATTGAAGGGTGGGCTTAATCCTCCTCCCTGTCATCTCCGGCTCCAGCCCCACCCTGGCCATTCTTCGCATTCTTCCTCTTCACAGGGCCTGGGCAGCCTCCCCATAATGGGAATGCAGGGAGAGGTCCATGTGCTTCTGAGAGTCCAGGTGCACAGCGAAGGTCGGGATGTTCACCACCTGCTTGTGGACTCTGCTGTGGCGCTGGCGGATGAGCACAGGGGCCTGGTGAAAGGACTTTACCAAGCCCAGCTTAAAACCTGAGTCTTCAGGCGCCTCTCCAGAAAGTCCTTAATTTTTAGGCCCAGGACTCCAGTGTGGACGAGTCGCTGCAGGAGAGCATTGCCTTCGAAGAGACACCATGGGTCCCTTTGATCCAGCGTTAGCAGCTCTTGGGCAGCCTTGCGGATCTTGGCCACAGTGAATTTGACCCTCCAGACCTCTTGCTGTTCCAGAGCGATCAGCTTCAATTCTTGGTTAAGGCAGGACTTCTCGCAGGGCCTCCGCGGGGTTAGATAGGTTCTACGACAAACCCAGCTCATAGCCACTGGCATGTTGGCTCCGTGTGCCTGGCGGCACCAGCGAGCCAATCTTGACAACTGAGAGAAAGGGGCATCTACCTAGTTTTAAAAAGACCAATGCAATCAGGAAGCTTATCCTATGTGCACATCTGTCTCAGTTACTCTTCTTTCATTGCTGCAACAAATACCCAACACTCAAAATGAAGGAAGGAAAGGTTGGTTTAGCTCACAGTTACTAGAGGTTTCAGTCCACGCACAGATGGTTTCAGGGCAGCCTGGCACATGGCAAACAACATCCATTCATGGCTGTGGAAAAGAGCAAGGGCAGGTGAAAGGAGCAGCAGCAACGAAGGCTACAGAGAGCAAACCTTTCCCTTCCTTATCTGTGCCAGGCTGGGTGTCATATTCACACCCATAATACCAGCAGTACTCAGACCCATAATCCCTGTTAATCACAAACTCTAGAAGTCCACCCCGTGATCTCATGAGGCTTCGTGGGGACAAATACACACGAACCATAACAACATCTTTCTGATTTATGTCTCAATATAAAGTTGTATTATATTGTATTATTTGGGAATGATGGAAAATTGACTGTTTCAGTTTATTGTTAAGTGATTGAACATGTTTTTGAGCTTACTCTCTTGCACTTGAAATACCTAAAGGACCTTTGCATGAGTTTTTATTTTTTTAATGTAATTTGTACTCGAGGTCTTTAGACAGTCATTATCAACGTGAGCATCTCGACATTACTGTGAGTATATTATCTTCAATGTGAACATTACTCAAGTGTGATACTGTTAGTGGCTTCTTGTGTATTTGTGATTGGATTTTAAGAGTGTCTACATGCTTTCTAAACCTGTGTGCACATTATAATGTGCCTCCTGGGAAAAAGTTCACAGCTTTCATTGTGTTTTCTAAAGTTTCGGCAACAAAAGGAGATCAAAACAAAACAAACATAGAAACATAAACTTGTCACCTAGGACACAACCAGACCCAACCCTAAAATAACTTTAATTACATAGCTATGTGGAAAATATTGTTCCCCATCTTCCCATCTCTCTTCATAGGTAAATCACATTTAATTTAGTTTCTTTAAATCTACAACTAGATTAACTCTCTTTGCTTTTTATAGGTCACCAGAGCTTATAAAATGGAGTCAGAAAAAAAAAAAAAAGAACTCCTCATTTCTTTAGATCTGCTGTACAAATTTAATATCTGTTAGAACCCTCTGGGCTGCAATGAAGTAATATCTAAGTACAAAGATATAATACAGAAAAATGTTGCCTTATGTGCAACTTCAGTCACATAAATACAACCTTTATTTTTTCCTGTCTTCAAGAGGGAAACACACACAACCATTTGAGGTGCACTTAATTTGCATAGAGAAATGAGAATTTTAAGTTGTTTCCATGACTTGCTGAAAATAGCATTCAGACTCCTTTCTGCACAACAGCTAGAATGACAAATGAATAAACTCATTTCTTACCAACATTATCCCTGCCTTGGGGACTGAAAAAAATATTTGCAGAAATATTTTTCAAAAACAATGTAATTTATATATATTTTATTAAGGAAGGTACCAGCCATTTGGAGCATCAGAACAATGCACAATTACTTAAAAATGAATTTTAATCTTCTTAATCAGATCTTTTTCCTCCGCTGGAGCTAGCTTGTTTCTTTGCTTTCACTCTGAGCCCCTATTATGTACCCAAGGGTACCAGGTGCCCTGCTCTGTACCTGTGACACCTAGCTTTGTTGTCTAATGACTACTATCAAAACTTCTGTTTGCTTTAATTCTCACCTAGCACACAGCCATGCTTTCCTTGTTGGCTTCTGTGCTTTCTTTGGCAATCATTTCCCCAAACTATAATACAATTAAGACTTTTGTAGCCAGAAGGAAGCATAATCCTGACTTCTCCCTGAATACTTAATGGTTCCTCCATGAGGGAAGATGATCCATCCTTGGCTCGGCATTTGATGCTTCATACATTCCCCTTTCTAACTCAGATTCCAACCAGCTTCTTCAAGTTTGTCTCTTTCAGGAACATATTCAAAGTCCTTGGGACTGTATATCTTTTTCTGTATTTTTAGCTCCTACTGGAGCTGAAAGAATACCTGTGATTTGTCTTTGGTCTACTCCAGCAAAAATCAATTTCTTAACTCCCATAGCAGACATCCCATTAAGGATTATTCCCTCAGATGCTGTCTAGCACAAAGAGATCAATGACCAACTATGAGTCTGGGCTTTCTTAAATCCACGATGAGATAACAATCTTTATGATCAGACTGTGTGGATAGACAGCAGGGTTTTTCTAAGTTCTAACAACTCTTTTGGTTTATCAGAAACCAAACATAAAGTAAAAGCAGCAGAAGAAAAATAGACTGAACTTCATAAATTAAAAATGTTTATGCTTCAAAGGACAACACTAGGAAAGTAAAACAAAAATAGTGAATCTGTAAGTCATTTATATGATAAGAGAATTATACCTAGAATATAAAAATCGATTACAGCTCAACAATAAAAACACAACCCAATTTTAAAATGATCAACATTTTTAATAGAATTTCTCCATGGAAGATATACAAATGGCATATGCAAGGAAACTCAGCATCATTAGTCAGCAAGGAAATGCAAATCAAAATCACAATGAGATACTACTTTACACACGAAAGGATTGCTATAAGCAAAAAGAAATACAAGAACAGATGTTGACAAGGATCCAGAGAATTGGAAGTCTCATATACTGTTGATTAGAATGTAAAACAGTTCAAGCTACTTGGAAAACAGCCTGGAAGTTCCTCAGAAAAATTCAGCATAGGTTTACCATATAAACTGAAGATTCCACACCCAGGTATACACTTAAATAAATGTAAAACCTAGGTGTACACCAAGATCTACCCATGAATGCTCATAGTAGTGTTACCTATAAGAGCCAGAAAGTAGGAACAGCTCATATTTCCATTAATTGATAAGTCGGGTCCAATATGTAATATATCTATACAATAGGATATTATTAAGCAATAGAAAAGAATGAAGTACTGATGCATACTACATCATGACTGAATCTTGAAAAATACATTAAATGGAAGATGCCTGTCTCAATAGGCCACTTCTTGTATAATTGTATTTAAATGAATTGACTAGCATAGTTCTGTTCATAAAAATGGAAGTAGACTCTTGATTGGTAAGGGTTAGGGAAAGGAAGGAAATAAGAAATTGCTGCTAATGTTTATGGGATTTCTTTTTGAAGTGAAGGAAGTATTTTGAAATTAATGTATGACTATTGTTATACAACTCCATGAGTATATTTAGATTTGTTTAGTTGTATATTTCAAGAGACATATTTGTATAGTGTATGAATGCTATCTCAATGAAGTGCTTATTTAAAAATTCTACTGGGAACAAAGTGATTTTAAAAAAATCAATCATGGAGGGATTAGACCATCGAGTTTTACTAAACTAATAAAATAGAACAAATAAAGGAAATGTCAGAGCAACTTTTCTACAATTTGCAGAGAAAATTAAATTTTAAACAATAAGCAGGAAACAATGAAAGAAATGAGAATAGGAAGCAGATGCAGGCTGGATCTCTTGGGGACCCCAAAGCAATATACACAAACAAAATGATAGAAAATCTGATAGAAAATCCAGTCAATATGAGAAAAATTTCTGATTTTCTGCTCTCCTGCAGTCCTACCCCCAAGGTGGTGCTTCCAGTTCCAATGGTTTGACTTTTCGATCCTTGTAATGCTTGGCCTTGAGACCAGTGTGCTTACAGTTTTTCCAACTTCCTGCATTTGTGCTGTGAGCCCAATTCTAACTTCAAAAATTCCTCAGTTTTCTAAACTATTTCCTTAAGCTTTTGTTCAGGTCTTTTTGCTTTTCTTTTTCTTTTTTCTTTTTTTCTTTTTTTCTTGCACCACAGAGAAATGAGGTGTGAAACACAGGCAAGAATGTGAAAAGCAAGATTAAAGTGCCCCCAGTGGGCCTCTACCTTGTACATGAGCAGTTTACAAAAGACCATGTTTGCGTATTAAACAATTCCAATACAGCCTTTGTCAACAGGGGACTAAGGAATAATCTTTGGAAAGACACAAGACAAAGACCATGAAGAAGAAAGATTTATGATCAGGAAACAGCAGATTCAGGTCTCTTTCTCTTCTCCCAAACTAGCTACAGAATAAACTGCCCCTGGAGTCTTGAGATGAGATGAATGGGGTTGCTGATTCCAAGAACTAGAGGAGTCCAGTATTCAATATGAGGCTAATGCAACCAAAATCACCAGAAGAACTCCCCAAAACTGGAGTTTATCTCATTGACTCAGAAGTAGAAACTGTCACAGAATGAGTATCTTAGTGAGATTCCTGGTACTCCAAAGATAATAGGTAGGTAGATATAAAGATAAAATTCTTAACATTATTGGAAAATAAATATGCTGAAATTTTTGAAGAAGTCCTTAAAGACAGAAAGCAAAAAGAATCCAGTTAACATAAAAATTCCTAACCCAAAGGCATCAGCAGAAAGGACAGCCATGATAGTGGTGATTCTCATAGTTGATTCTATTAACAAAAGAAGACTCTACTTGAATGAAGTATCACTACTCAGAATTCTTGGGTTTGTTAGAGGACACTTAGACTCCTCCATTGCACATGGCTAAAGCATTGGAAGTGGATGGATGTTGGAACTGGAAGTGGTGCAGGGCATGATTAGGATTTGCAAGGGGGAAGCAGCCCCATTTATTGGCACTTTGTATACTGGCTCTGTGTTCTGCTAGAAAGTTCCTGGTAGTTAGCTAAAGTCCTTCTCTCTCTCTCTTTTTGTACTCTACGGAAGGGTCTTCAGGTGTTCAGAGTCTCACTACTAGATCAGACTCATAGCAATCCACCTATTTACAGCCTCTCAAGAGCTGGGATTATAGGCACAGACCACTACACTCAGTCTCAATCGTCTTCTCAGCATGCCCCAGGGAAGGGGCTGGCACAGCAAGTCCAGGGATGGAATCTCAGGCTCTTGCACCTGCTTGTAGGCATTTTAATCTGCTGAGATATTTGGCTGGCCCTGTGTCCTTCTGTTGTAGATCATTGTGTTTGTGCATGCTAAGTGTTCTGCTTAGAAAATGACTTAATAAAGTATCAGTCATTAAATAAATATATATGCCAGTAATGTGCATGTAACTCTGCATGATATATAAAAAATACTCAAAAAATCTTTACTATTTATATTATTATTATTATTATTATTATTATTATTCCTCATTGAGTTCTCAGGTCAGGGTCACACCAGAAAATAATTCCTTTATCAAGTCTTATCATTTTTTTAGGGGAGAGGATACCATATTGATCTGCTTTTCTCTATTTTTATTGGTGAGAGGAGGGATTAACTTTTTGGTATTTGTATGTTCAACATCTTGGTCACCTATAAACACATAATAAGCATTAAATACTTTTACTGGATGTGCAAATATGACTATGAAAGTGATTATTTTCTTCATATGTTATATAAGATATATGTCCCTCCTGCAGATGACTGAATATTAATTATTGGACCCTAGTGACTGGAAATTGGCTTCTGTGTGGGCTACATTACCCTGTACCTGAGGACAAAGTTTTATGTCTATGAACTGTGTGGCTCACTGAACTTCTCTGAATAAGACCAAGCTCATGATTTTTGCCAACTTTTTAATGCTTGTCACATTTCTATGATCATGTGTTTTGAGAGAAGTTACTGAAAACACTTCAGCCGCAGAGCCTCTTTTGTATCAAGCAGGGCAGAACTGAAAGCTCTCCTTGAGTAGCCTCAGAGTATGTGATGGTTAACTTCGTATATCAACTTGGGCTGGGCTTTATATCAAGTTATTGGGGCTATAGTTATTCTAAATGTTTCAGGAAGGTGTTTTAGATGGAATTAGCATCCAAGTCAGAAGACTTTGAGTGAAGCCAATTACTCTCTGTATTGAAGGTAAAACTCAGCCAATAAGTTGAAGATGTCAGGGATAGAAAATAGCTTAGTGGTCTAAGAACCTGCCTGGTAAGTGCAAGGACAAGAGTTTAATCCCTCGTACTGCATGCCATGCTTGCCCCATTCCAAGCCAGCAACCAATACATGGCATGGTGGGGCATGCCTATAATCCCAGCACTGGGGAGGCTGAAATAGGAGGATCACTATGAGTCTGATCTGCATAGGGAGACCCTGCACCAAATTAATTAATTAGTTAATTAAAAAAAGAAAAAAAGGCCTGATTTCTTCTAAGAAGGAATTCTGTCATAAGTTGTACTTGAACAATAATTTGGGTTTCCTACAGATTTTGAAAGTGCCAGTCTCTACAACTGAAGTATCCAATTTCACAAAATTTAGTTACCACCCTCTACCCCTCTCCCCGCCTTCCTCTGTTGGTTTTGCTTTTCTAGAGAACTTTGACTAACAGACTTGGAAGGCACATCTTTATAACCAATTTAATATCATAGTCTAAACTAAGCTTTAATTTTTTCCTCTGGAAAATCAGTAGGAGCTTGCCCTGACTGAATTACAGGTCCTTCTTGTGTTGGGGTGACATCCTGGTATACTCAACGTAAGTTTAAAATGTGTCACTTCTCCTAGCCTACTGAACATCCTAGTTTATACCCACTTTGCTCAAATGTGGTGTTTCTGCTGTTCATTCTGACTGGGAATTGTGGATTATAGCTACTGCCCCACATTTCAGGAAAGTCTCTTGTCACATACCTCAGACCTGTGAAAAGATCAAACCTCAAATTTTAAAGTACAGTGTCTAGCGAATGCCTATTACTCTTGCATCATCTTAAAGTTGTAAAAATAAAACAAGGATAAACAAAAGAACATCTGTGCTCAGGTCGTCAAAGTCTGTCCTGACGTCCATCTTCTCCTTCTTCTAAGTTTTTCTCTAATCCACACTTTTATCTTTATCTCTTCACACAAAGGGACACACCCTTGCTTTCCCAGGACGCTCATTGTAGGCCCAGGGCCACCTCGCCTGCCACTTCAGTGAGTCTCACCTTGAGGACCACCTGTAGCCCCAAACAGTCAAATGCTCTGAGTCTAGCCCAATCAATTCTGGGAGAGATCCCAGGCAGAACAACTCAGGTAAGTCAACACAAAATCTATGACCACAGGAATTCTGAGGATAATAAATGTTTTTAAGTCACTATGATGTATAGAGTGGATTTTATTTCTAAACACAATAGCAGCAAATTAGTTCACATATACTAAAAAATCCTAAAGAAAAAAGTTCACATGACCAAAGCAAAACAAATGAATATATATCATCTTCTCCAGGTCAATTAAAAAATAAAAAACAAAACCAAAACTACTCCTTCTTCACAATAACTGCAGCTCCAAAGAAGTGTGCTAGATAGCCAGGTAGATATGTCTTATACCAAACTTCCAAATAAAAAGTGTAAGATGAAGAAAATAACTGGAGACTTTTCTAAGTGTGTCAAGTAACCCATATCCCAAATAGAGAAAAACTGACAAGAGTTGTTTACATCCAAAGGTGAGCAGAATAACACCACACTGTGTGGTCAAAAGACTGTAAGAGAACATATGCAACCTTTATAGCCAAGCAATCAATGTACCTAACTTTTAAATATTTTAGTAAAAAATGAACAAGTGAAAAGCTGATGACAGAAATTGAATCAATAGGAACATGAGGAAATCTAAAGTACCAGTAGCCAAGAAAAGCAAATCTTGATCAAGATAATTCCAAATTGATAAGAGTTGCTAACATTTAGCATCAGAAATGGCTTGAGGAACTAGGAATTTCCATTCTGCTGAGGTTCATGAATTAGTAAATACTTTATTCCTCTCAGATAGAATTGAATTGGCTTTCTGTCATTTATAATCAAATGAGTCCAAAACTCCCAGGTAAGATATATTTTTCCCTTCTTATAAATTTTTAAAAATAGTTTTATTTAATTAAATGAAAATATTTTAGCCATATATTTAACAGATTTCAATTCCAATATTTTAAATTTGTCTCAAAAAGAATTTAAGCACAAGCTTTGATTTTACTTATACATAGGCTTCAGTTAACTAGTTTGAGCATTTCTTGGTTGCTTTTGGGTAGATTGATAACTCAATTTCATCTGGTCTGTGAAGAATTAAAAAAAAATTCTAGATACACCTTGCTCAATGTGAGTCTGAAGTAAGAAAAATAAAATTTAATTCATAAACAAAATTTGAAGACATTTTATTTTACCTAATAGGTGTCTTGCATTTAAAAAAAATATTATAAAAATCCTTTAGGCAACAATTTCTAAGAGGCTCTCTGGAGAGCCTCTGATGTGATTCAATTTATAAATAACTTTTGAGAAACACCCACATATATCTGGATAGGCATGGGTCACATGATTCACGAGTTCAATCTCCTTCGTTCCTGTTGACATTACTTTGCAGGGTCACATATAGGCTCCAAGTGGAGTCAATCAGGGGGACAAACTTAGATGTTTTCTGAGATGAATCTTTTCAGCAACACTCGGAGGCCTTATGACTACTGTATATAATTTATTCATCCTTGAGTTGGTATAGCTTCTTTCTTGTGGGGAGTTTTTTCTTTTCTTTTACAGTTGAGTATCTTTGCACTTTATAGAAAGAAGGTATTAGACAATCTGATTGTATTTCTTGGTTGATCGAGTTATTTCTCCACAAACCCATAAATGCAGAGATCTGAAGAACTAGAAAAAATTTAACTTATAGCCTACATGAAATTATGGAGAATTTTGAATCTCTGCTTTGGTTGTATAAATGCTGTGGTCACTATGCTAGGTGTAAAATCACATGCTTTCCTGGGTTACTAGCTAACTGTATTTTTAATATTCTATTTTGTTTTGTTTTAGAGAGGATCTCACTATGTGTAGTTCAGACTGTCCTTGAACTCATTATGTATTTTGGCTGGCCTAGAACGTGTGGTGATTCTCCTGCTGCAGCCTTCAGACTTCTGGATTTATAAGCATAATGCCTGGTTGGGTGTGTTTTTAATATTTTTAATGTGCTATTTCCACTTCGAGACACAACTATGAACAATACATTAAAACTTTTTGTAAAGGCATAAATAACGGCAGGCTTTGGCTAAAAAATATAGTTTCTTTTGTTAGTGAAACAAAAACAACCTATAGGATATTGCATACATTTTAAGTAAGGAAATATCTTTGTTTACTTTATTGCTTTCAAGTTAGAGGGAACATAAAGCACAGGATCTAAAGTTAATGATAGATGGAGAATGTAAGCCTATTACGATGTTTATCAAGAAAAATAGACTGGATCTTCCAGTTGTAGACCTTGAAACTTCGTACTCTTGATAATCACATGAGATAATTGTCCTATCCACTATTTTTGTATAGATATACATTTCTATTTTTATTTTATTTATTTTTTAATTTATTTTTTGTATTTTAGGGAAGGGTCTACAGGGTGTTCAGGGTCTCACTACTCATTCAGACTTACAGTGATCCTCCTGTTTACAGCCTCCCAAGAGCTGGGATTACAGGCACACGCCACCATGCCCAGTCTCAATTTCCTTCTCAGCGTGCCCTGGAGGCAGGGCTGGCAGTGGCACAACAGGCCTGGGGATTGAACCCCTGGCCCCTGTACCTGCTTGCGTGTGCTTTAATCCACTGATCTATTTGGCTGGCCATAGATACACATTTCATTGGCTCTATTTCCTTAGAGAATTCTAAGACACCTTCTCTCTCTGCTCCTGTTCCTCTTTCTCCGGTTCCCTTCCACCCCCGTCTTTGCACTCCTCCTATAGGATCCCACTGATAGAAAGAAAACTACTTGTATGTAGGAATTCACACTCTCAAGTCCAAATCCAGTAGGCAAAAAGTGAAGCAAAATAAGGTAGAACAAGAATATTTAGTTTCTTGGGGCCAGAGAGACAGCTCAGTGGAATAAGTGCTTCCCTGGCAAGTGCGAGGGCCTGAGTTCAATCCCCAGTTCCGGAAAAAAAAAAAAAAAAAAAAAAGAATATTTAGTTTCTTGATACCTAGAAAAATGTATTTCATTTATTCTGAATCATGTTTAAATGCAATATAGAGCTAAGCCAAACAAGTTGGAGAAGAAAATGTAACCACGGACAAGAGCCACGTGCTCATGTGCAGAGCCAGCTGTGGAGTAAAATCCATCCAAAAGACAGAGAATGATGGTCTTGTGGATTAAAATCACCCTGAAAAGATATGTTCATGTTTGAACATTCAGTACCTAAAATGTGAAGTTACTTAGATGTAATGTTGCTGAAGATGCACTTAAGATGAAGTCATTCCAGTAAAAGGTAAATGCCTGATCCAGCATGATATGTGGATTGAAAAAAGACAATGTAGAGAGACAACGGGAAAAGGCTGTGTGTCTTGATACAGACAAGCAGGAATTATGCAGCTGTATGCCAAGGAATGCTAAAGGACTTGGGGAGCAACCAGAATTTAAGAAAAGTCAATGAGGGATTTGGTTTTTTTCAGGTTGCAGAGAGATTCTAGTACAGCTCATTCCTTGACTGTGGTCTGTTAGCCTCTAGAACTGTAAGAAAATAAATTTTGTCATAGGTCACCAGCTTGTGCTCATTAGTTATAGTAACCCAAGTAAATTAACAAAGGTGGAGAAATCATTTTTCAATGGAATAGAAGGCATAGTTACAGAAGAATGGAGGAGGAAGGATACAAGCAAATATTTGACACTTACTTTGCAATTTTCACTGTTTCTTTAAAAAGAAAATAAATAAAAATAAATAAATAAAAAGATTTATTTATCCAGGATAATGCAAGCAGATGAACTAAAATTCAAGAATTCTATGCTTAGGTGAAATGTTTTGTTAACCTAGACGTTATTCTTCCCCAGACAAAAATCCTGCTGGTCAATTATGTTTATTTCTTCCCATTAAATGACAAAATAAATTGTGATCTGAAGCCAAACACTTCTTACCATAGAGAGTGGGCAGGCCCAGTGTGTGGAAGCGTATAGGCCCAGCATGTGGATCCAGCCACAGGGACCTCTTTCTCCAGTGGACAGGCTTGGCATGTGGGACCTTGTGGCAGAAATCCCTGCAGAGAGGCCAGAGGTGAGACCCAGCTAGCTAATCCAGGAGCTGAACATCTTGCCAGTGGGGCACAAAGGGTTCACTTCCATAGGCTGCAGAAGAAAGAAGCCAAGCACAGCAGCCAGAACCAAACCAGGGCCAGCTGGATGAACTCAAACTTGGCAGATCTGAACACAGTAAGCTGAGGTACACTGCTAGATCCAGATATACAAGAGCATCCTCTCTGTCTCTTGATAGACAGAGGGGGCAACAGGTAACCAGAGTGAACTACTCAAGGGGAGGTGAACAGATAGAATTTAGGGGAACTAATTTAAATACAATTTCCCAATTAAATATCTGCTTAGATATACAGATGTAATGTTTGCTCCTATAATTTAAAATACAAATCTATTAATTACAAAAGTATGTCAACTGCTAAATCTCACTAGCCATTATTGGAGGTGCTAATTGTAAAACTGTGAATAGAAAACTGTAACTGTCTTAACCATGTGATCTCTCTTGGTTAATAATATCAGTAGGCACTTAGGTAATAACTGCACCAAAGCTCTACATTAAAGGTCAGAGGACCATGCTACACAAAATGACAAAGAGAAGGAGCAAAATGCATTTCAGGCCCCAAGCCCATGCAGAACAAACACAGGAGACACTAGCATAGAAGAAGTGGATTAAATGGCAATGGAATACCCATCTCTGACAAAACTAAACAAAACAAGGAGGATGCAAATGAAGGACCATTTTGTATATACACAAAATAGTTAGGATAAATATACAGCTACTTTCAATGAGAGGAAAGATTTGTAATAATAGTTTTTGCACAGGATATCATGTCTGCATCTTGTACTATGAATAACCACTACAAAAACAATGTGCAATGTTTTAATTATTGAAACTATCCTATTAATTGGTTTTGAAACTGTCTCATTGCTATTTGTTTCTTAATAAAATTAATAAAAAAAGAAATGAAAATCACACACCTGAAATCTCTGAAATAATAGTGAATGAAGTAAAGAAACAACTGAAGAAAGTTAAAGAGGAAATCAGATCAGAAATAATTTCAGAAGTAAAAAAAGAAAATGATAACTATAATGAAAGAATTACTAAGTGCTTCTAAAGAAGACATTGATAAAGAATAGAGGAAAATAGAAAAATGTTGGAATCCTTGAATGAGCAATATAGGATAGAAACAGAATGCATGAAGCAAGTTCAAAAAGATATACAAAAAATTAAAACTCAATCATGAGCTGGTGAAATCTTTTGAATAAAAGTGAAGATAGACTTTCTGACTTTGAAGACACTATGCAGCTAGTGAAATGGTAAGAAAAGATCCCTGAAAAACAACTAGGATGTAGCTCAGCAGATTAAAGTGCCTGCAAGTAAACTCAGGGGTCAGCGGTTCTATCCCCAGGCCTTCTGTGCTGGCCCTGTTTCTGAGGTGCACTGAGAGAGCAATTGAGACTTGGTGTGGTGGCGGGCACATGTAATCCCAGCTCTTTGGAAACTGTGAACAGGTGGATCACTATGAGTCCAATCTTGTAGTGAGACACTGAGCACCCTGTAGACCCTTCCCTAAAATACAAACAAAACAAAACAAAACAAAACAACAACAACAAAAAACTAGGATGCAGGAAAAAATAATTAAATAACTCTAAGATGATGTAAAGATGACGGACATAAGACTAATAGACATCAATGAGAAAGAAGGAATCAATACAAATGATATAGAAAGTATATGGGCAGAAGTAATAGCAGAATACTTCCCAAATGTGGGATACAATCTAACATTCAAGTAACCAAAGCATATAGAACTCCAAATAACATTAACCTAATAAAAACCACACCCAGACATATAATAATCAAGATCCTAGAAACTCAGTACAAGAACAGTATACTAAAAGTTGCCAGAGAAAAGAAACAGATCACATTTAAAGGAAAACCCATCAGAATAATGGCAGACTTCTCTTCACAAATCATAAAGTCAAGAAGAGCATGGAGCAAAGTACTTCAAGTCTTGCAAGAAAACAAATTCCAACCTAGATGAATATACCCAGAAAAACTCTCTTTTAAGTTTAATAGAGAAGTGAAATACTTCCACAACAAAGAACAACTAAAGAAATTCATGCTGACAAAGGCCAACCCTACCCAGTCTAGTAAAAGATATTCTAGAGAGGAATCAAAATAACCGCAACTTCATGAATGAGAATGGAAAGAACTCACCAAATAGTGCAAACAATTAAACACAGGATGAAAATAGATAACCAACAGCAGGTAAAAAAAACATGTCAAACGTAAGTCAATAAATCTCAATTATAAACATCAATGTAAAATGACTCAACTCATCAATTCAAAGAAATAGATTGGAAGAGTGGATTAGGAAGCAAAATTTAACAATATGTTATATACAGGAAACACATTCAACTCATAAAGAAATTCATGGGTTGAAAGTAAAAGGATGGAAAACAATACTACATGCCCCAGAACCTCAGAAAAAAACAGAGAGAGCAATGCTGTTCACAGTCAATCTGAACTTCAAACCATGAATGATAAAATGAAATAAGAAGGCCACTACAGAATGGTTAGAGGAAAAATGCAAGAGGGAGGAGTAACAGTCGTAAATACGTATTCACCAAACACAGGAGCACCCAAGTATATAAGACAAATCTTAATGGACATGAAAAATCTAATATCTAATACTACAGTCTTAACAGGAGATATTAACACTCTCTTATCACAAAAAGATAGGTCAAGCAGACAAAAAATTAGCAAGGAAGTACAAGAACTGAACCAGACCTTTAAATAAATGGACTTAGTGGACATATACAGCATGCACCACCCAACCACAGTTGAATACACATTCTTTTCAGCTGCACATGGGATGTTTTCTAAAATATACAACATATTGGTACATAGGTCATGCTTAAGTATATTTAAGAAAACAGAAATTATTCCATGCATATTAACTGATCACAGTGTAATGAAACTAGAAATAAATGACAAAGGAAATCACAAAAGCTTCATAGACATACGGAAATTAAATAACACCCTTGTCAGCAACCAGTGGGTTACAGATGAAATTGAACAAGAAATCAATCAATATGCACAATTCCATGAAAAGTCAAGCAAAACTCATTAGAATTTGTGGGATGAAAGGAAAGCAGTTCTTAGAGGGAAATTTACAGCTGTGATCTCACACATTGGGAAAACAGAATGGAAACAAATAAATACTTTCATGTTACACATTAAGATTCTAGAAAAAGAAGAGTAAACCAAGTCCAAAGCCAAAAGATGGGAAGAAATTGTAAAGATTAGAACAGAAATTAATGCAATTGAGACAAAGAAAACAATACAAAGAATTAACATATCAAAAAGCTGTTTTTTTGAAAGACTAAATAAAATTGATAAGACCTAAATCTCTAGTTCAAGCAATAAGGAATGTAAAGTGTAAAATTATTACAGACCCTGTGGAAATTCAGAAGATCATCAATAGCTACTTTGAAAATCTGTACTCCCACAGAATCACAGACACAGAAGAAATGGACAGATTCCTAGAAAGGTACAAATTACCATATCTGCATCAATAATATATAATAACTCTCAATAACCTAATATCAACCAATGAAATTGAAAATGTAATAAAAACTTACTGACAAAGAAAAGCCTACACATGATGGATTTGCTGATGAATTCTATAAGAAATATACAAGAAATTTAATCCCAATACTACTCAAAGTTTTCAATGACCTTGAAAGCAAGCAATACTCCCAAAATCATTCCTGGAGTTAAGAATTATACTGATTAAAAAAAAAACAGAGAAAGATTCAACTAAAAAAGAGAAATACAGGCCAATCTCCATAATGAACATAGACTCAAAAATCCTTAATAAAATCCTACCAAAGAGAATACAGAAAATCATTAAGGAGATTATATACCATGACCAGGGAGGATTCATCCCAGGGATGCAAGAATGTTTCAACATATGCAAGTCTATAAATGTGATACACAATATCAATAGCACCAAATCCAAAAGCCACATGATCATCTCAGTTGATGCAGAAAATGCTTTTGACAAAGTCCAACACTCATTCATGATCAAAGTCCTACTGACAATTGGAATAGATGTCCTCTAACTCAATTTGACAAAAGTCATCTAAGATAATCCAACAAATAACATAATTATAAATGGGGAACAACTGAAATCTTTTACTCTCAAATCTGGTACAAGAGAAGGATGTCTTCTGTCACCACTCATATTCAATATAGTTCTGGAATCATTAGCTAGAGCCATTAGAAAAGAGAGAAAAATAAAAAGAATAAGAATAGGTAAAGATGTTAAATTATTGTTATTTGCAGATGACATGATACTCTACTTGGAAGACCCAAAAACTCCACCAAGAATCTACTAGAATTAATACACAAATTCAGTAAGCATAGGATGGTACAATGTCAATTTCCACAAATCAATATCATTCCTCTACACAGATAACAAATGCACTGAGAGAGAAGTTAGAGAAACAATAACCTTTACAATAGCACTGCAAAAATTGAAATACTTAGGAATTAATCTAACTCAAGGCATAAAAGATCTATACAATGAAAATTATAATACTATGAAAAAAGAGGTCACAGAGGATTTCAGAAAATAGAAAGATATTCCCTTCTCCTGGATAGGAAGAATCAATGTTGTGAAAATGGCCATATTCCCAAAATTGTTGTACAGATTTAATGCAATCCCTATCAAAATACCACTGACATACCACACCAGTCTAAAGAGATAATTCCTAAAATTTACTTGGAACCAGAAAAATGACCTAGAAAGCAAAGGCAATCCTGGGCAACAAAGGCAAGGCAGGAGGCATTACAATCCTTGATTTGAAATTGTACTACAAAGCTACTATGATAAAATCAGTATGGTATCATCCAAAAATAGACCTGAGGCTCAATGGAACAGATTAGAAAATGCAGATACAAACATACTCAGCCATCTTATGTTTGGCAAAGGGGCCAAACATGTTCATTGCAAGAAAGATAGCCTTTTTAACAAATGGTGCTGGAAAAACTGGCTCCCCACATGTCAAAAACTAAAACTATACCTGGATCTGTCACCATGTACTAAACTAAAGTAAAAATGGATTAAAGATCTAAACATTGAAACAGAAATACTAAATCTTTTAGAAGGGAAAGTAGGTGGAAATCTTGAAGACATAGGGGTAGGCAAGCAGTTCATGAACAAAAATCAAACTGCTTGTGAAATACTTCGAAGAATTATTAAGTGGGACCTCCTCTTATTGATAAATTTCTACACATCAAAAGAAATTACCAACAGAGTGAAAAGACAACCCACAAGTTTGGGAACAGTCTTAACTAATAATCACTCAGACAAGGTCTTCTATATAGAAAATATAAGGAACTGAAAATCATTAGGGCCCCAAAATTTAAAGACCCAATCCAAAAATGGGCATTTGAGATGAACATGCACTTCTCACAGGAAGAAATACAAGAGGCAAATAAATATATTAAAAAATAATCTACATCACTGACCATTTGAGAAGTGCAAATTAAAACAACATTGAGATATCATCTCACCCCAGAAAGAATGGCTATCAACCAACAACAAATGCTGGCGAAGCTACAGGGAAAAAGGGACTCTTTTCCAGTGCTAGTGGCAATATAGACTGGTGCAACCATTACCAATCAGTGTGGACTTTCCTCAAAAAACTAGGACTGGCGATCCCATTCAAACCAGCCATTCCTCCTTCTGGAAATTTCCCCAAAAGAACTAAAAACATCATATCATAGTGATATAGGTGCAGCCATGTTCATAACAGCATAATTTGTGAGAGCCAAATCTTGGAAACAACCAAAATGTCTGTCACATGAGGAATTGATGAAAACGATGTAATGTTTTTATACAAAGGAGGATTAGTTATGAAGAAAAGCAAACTAGAAGCCTTTGTAGGTAAGTGGAGGCAACTTGAAGCTATACTCATAAGTGAAATAAACCAGACCCAGAACTCAAAAGGAGAAATAAAACCTGAAAGGTATGATAAGAATTAAACAAAGAAGAGAGAGAAAGGAGAAAATATAGGAAATATGGTAGTGACAAAACCATAATGTATATACACAAGATGGCTAAGGCAACTGTCTCTAGCTAAAGCGATTTGAAAATAGCAGTTAATGGGTAGAATTATCATCACTCTCTATCCTGACATCCATGAGCTAAGCAACCACATTAGGGACAGCAATGTGTAATACTAAAACCATGCTTAAAATGCCTGTCATTTTGGTCTTCTAAATGTGTACCATTTTTAATGCATTTTAATTATTACTATACTCTCTTCAAAGTAAAATTTTTGGTGCCGGCCAGATAGCTCAGCAGACTAAAGTACCTGTTTAGGCAGAGAGCAGAAGCTGGGGTTCGATCCCCTGTGTGCCATGCCAGCTCCACCCCCAGGGCATGCTGAGACATTGACTGCGATTGGGCATGGTGGCACACACCTGTAATCCCAGTGCTTGGGAGGCTGAAAACATGAGAATCACTATGAGTGCAATCTACATAGTGAGACCCTAAAGGACCTGTACTAAATACATAAAAAAAATAAAGTGTATCTTTTTTTAAAAAAAAGTTAAGGAAAGAAAATGAGAATGGACAAGGGTGATGGCTCAGTAGAATAAGTGCTTCCCTGGCATATTCAAGGGCCTGAGTTCGATCCCTGGTTCCACCAAAAAAAGAAAGGAAGAAAGAAAGAAAGAAAGAAAGAAAGAAAGAAAGAAAGAAAGAAAGAAAGGAAGAAAAAGAAAGAAAGAAAGAAAGAAAGAAAGAAAGAAAGAAAGAAAGAAAGAAAGAAGAAAGGAAAGAAAATGAGAGACAAGAACAAAATTTAAGATTTCTTGAAATCATGTGATAATGTTCAATCATACATCCCATCTTGCAAAACTATATCTGTTAATCTGAGCAATAGATTTGATGCTAAAAATAGATAATGTATCATTGTTAATCAACTCTTCTTGTTTTAAAAATCTGTAAAATATGTGTTATATGTTAAAAATATTTCTAACCATAGTTTTGTGTGAGTAGAAAATAATAAATGAATCTTTTCTATAAAAATTTCAACCAATAGCATTGCCTATAGACAAAAATGAGAATATCACAGAAATCCAGGAATCTAAAGTAGCAGTGTGAGTGTTCACATCCTATTCTATGCTCCAAAATGCTCATTCTTTAGTGTCCTTCCTCGATAGTGTGAATGAAACTGTGTGCATCAAGCATTGTTAGTGAAAACACGTATACTTAGGTAAACAATAGAGTAAATGACATGAAAATGGTACTAATGTAATTGAATGAATGTGAAATCCATTTGTCAAATACTCAATAAAGTAAGCACTTAGGATATTTAACAATTTACTTGGATGACGGCATGTGTTTTCTAATTTATTGGATGCTTGCTTCTTTCATAAAAGTAAATTATATATCATTAATCTTTCTAGAATGCTGTTGCCCTAAAGTTAATTTAGTGATGATTTTTTTTCACATAATGTACCTGCTTTGGAAGCAATACATAATCAATATAGGACAGTAATCAGGTGAGGCCTAGGAGACACTCTGTTTTCTCTTTTTCAGTTAGTGGAATATACTGTGGACTTGATTTAGTGAGGAGGATTTAAAAAGAAAAAACATGGATACAATCTCAGTTTGCATATTAAATAGTTGTGACCTGTAATTTACTTATTGGAGGTTACTTTGTTTTCTTAACTGTTCTTTTAGTCTCCTGTCTTGAACTAAGTATCTCTTATGGTCTACTGCCTCTTTATATTCCTTCCTATTGTCCTCTTATATCAGAGCCATGCCTACCCCCACCTCCAAAAATCTATACTTCTTTTATTTTATTATGCAAAGCAATTTTTACTCCCCATTTGTCACAGTATCTCTTGTTCATTCTAGTCTTGGGTTTCCATAAGAAAAAAAAATCAGTATGTTTTTCTATGGGTTTTTTCTTTAAGAGAAATACTTTTCAACATGCTCAAACCATGTCTTTCAAATTTTCTGTTTTTCCCTGTTTCTAGTCAAGCCATGATAAACTCATACTTAACCTGTCCTCCTATAGACAACACGTAGAAGCTCTGGAGAAAACATGGTAAGGTACCACAAAACACGGAGAGCTATCATAAACATATTCCAGAAAGAGGTTGACATTGTGAGAAACAAAAAATACCGAGTGTCACATTTCTCTTCTTTGTCCTTCTTCCTTTTCCTTCATTATGCTTAGATATTTAAGTGTAACTCCCAAAGTTTCCTGTCCTGGAAGCTGGGTTCCCAGTGTGATGATGCAGGGGTGGAGGAAGAGGCACCACCTAGTGAAAATTAATGAAGTCACTGGGGGTGCTTCCCTCAGTAGCAATTAATGTAGCTTTTGTAAGACCCTAGCTAGTTCTGATAAGAGGGCTGCTATGAGACAGTGACCCTGGTCCTTCTCTGGTCCTCAGTCTTTGGCATGTCTAGGTGATTGTCCTACCCAGGTATCCACTATGATGGGAAAGCTCGGACTTCCAAGCTATCTGCTATGGTTTAGATAATCATCTTGTTGATTTCTGTTGCTCTATAGAGGAGAGAGGTCAATGCTTAATCTTCTCCTCTCTCTTTTACTTGTCCTTTTAAATTTCACATAACATTTCCCCCCCAGTTTTTCATGCTTATAGCTGGTAATTTGAACAACTAATTTGAATGCAGCAATGCGCAAATCAGCAACCACTGTTGAATTCTTATGGACTTGTTGGATGAAGTTCTGTACAATATCTAATGTGTTTTTAAGCTATTTTGTATTCTCAATAATAATAATAATAATACTATCTGTTAATAATCATCTTGTCTTTAGTGAGGTGTTTTATTGTTTTATTACAGCAACAGGAGATGACCACATATATGTTCTTCTAATTGTTTTTACTCAGGGTTGGTAGTAAACAGGGCTAGGAAGGACAGGTTAAAGGCAAATAAAAAACTCAAACTCTTTCAAAACTAAAAACCACTGGACAGAGATAAAAAAAAAATATAACCTCAAGAAAAGAAAATGAGAAGAAAAGTTGAAACTTTGGCTGTTCAAATTTTGCCCCAACCTCAGAATAGAAGAGTACATGTATGCGGCAGACTCTAAGAGTAGATAATAAAAGAACTGAACTGAGATTTGAATTCACATTCGAAAGACAGCCTCTGCAGTTTGATTCTAATCAAAACTATCATCCATAGAATCAAGACAAAAGCCCTATTATCTTTTTAAAAACCCAGTAAATAAAATCTAGGAGATCTACAAGAATCTTGAATAATGTGCAGGAGAAATCCCAAACTGTTGATGGAATAATTTACAAGAAAATATGACAGACTTCTTCATGATTGATCCAGGTATTAGAAGTAGCTGACAAATATTTAATGACATCTCTTGCTTTTTTTTCACTTTTATGTATTTGATACATGGTCTCACTATGTAGCTCAGACTCATAATGATCCTACAGTTTCAGCCTCCCCAGCACTGGGATTACAGGTGTGTGCCACCATGCCCAGACTTGTTCGCTGTCTCAATGTGCCCCGGGGGTGGGGCAGGAACAGCATATGGGACTTGGAATTGAACCCTGGTGCCTGGTCCCTGTGTTTGCCAAAGCAGGTGCTTAGTCCACTGAACTGTCTCACCAGCCCTGTTGACATCTCTTAAAACAAAGAAAAACAAAATATGCTCATGATAAATGGAAAGAAAAATTAAAATATAAAGTTTAGAAAAGAACCAAAATAAAATGCGAGATTAAAAAAATCACCAAATAACCTTAATTACAGAATGGGAACTTAGCCTGTTAAAATACCATTTCCCTTCCCATCTATCTATGAGTTCAATACAATTCTAAATGGAACAAAGAAGCCTCTTTTTTTTTTCTTGCAGAAATTGATAATCTAATTCTGAAATCTATTCAAAAGGTAAGAGATCTGGAAATGTAGAGAAACATTTTGAAAAGAAAAAAGCTACAGGAGTTACAGTGCTACTGTAATCAAGGCAGTAGTGGTATTGACCTAATGATAGATACATAATCAATGTAAAAACAAGAACAAAAAACAATTTTATCCTATGGACAAACTCACATATACAGTCAATTTTCTTATTTATTTATTTATTTGATATGGGGACTTGCTACGCGGACTCATAGTACCCCTCCTGTCTCATCCTCCCCAGCGCTGGGATTACAGGCGTGCGCCACCATGCCTGGTTTTGGGAGCCAGCATGGCACACCCAGCGTTCTGGGGTCAGCATGGCACAGAGGACAGAATTCACGTCCTTGCACTTGCAAGGCAGGCACTTTGGCTGCTGATCTATCTCCCTGACCCTCTAGTCAATGTTCAACAAGGTGTCAAGATAATTCACGAAGAAGAAGTTAAAGGACTTCTCTTTCAATAATTAATTTTGAACAAGCAGAAAATCATGTGGAACAATTAATGTCAACATTTACTATGCCACATACCCAAAACTAACTCAAATGAGACCATAGGCATAAGTGTAGAAGCACAAATTAATCAAGAGAAAAAACAAGTGTCCGTGGCAGGATTTGTGCAGAAGGCTCCCAGCAGTATTATCCTTTATGGTCCCAAAAACTGAGAGGCCCACTTGTAGAAGATAGGTGACTTATCACATATTCATTCTTGGTTATGTCACGCAATACTATTCAATCACGTGGAATACTAATACACACAGCAGCATAGAAGAATTTCAAAACCATTATTTTGAGTCAAAAATTTTAACAATGTCGTATATGAAAAAAGTCATGTATATAAGCTCTGAAACAAAGGAATTCAATTTATGGCATAAAAATCATAACTGTGGGCTGAGGAGATAACTTGCCAGTGTAAGCACCTGCCTAACAAGCACAAGGACCCAGGTTAGATTCTTGGTACCACAAGCTGTTCTGGCCCCCAGCGCCAAGCCAGCCCCAAAACCAAGTGTAGTGGTGTGTGTCTGTAATCCCAGCACTGGGGAGGCTGAGACAGGAGGGTCACTATGAGTCTGAGCTGCCTAGTGAAACCCTGTACCAAATTAATTAATTAATAATTTTTTTAATTTAAAAAATCATAACTGTGTGGTCTCTAAATTGATTGTAATGTGTTTATATTTTGAAACGATTTTGAGTTACAGTAACAAATCCTCTGGTCAGTTCTTTGTGAGCAAAGTTATTCCTGAACCACCTGCCTGTTTAACAACTGTCCAGACAAAGAACCCTCCACTTGGTCTAAGGACTCATCTTTGTCTTTTATTTTTGCATCCAGTTCTGTACATCTTATTTATAGAGCTTCGATGTATTTTCATTGTACAGGACACTTTACACAGTACTATAATTTTGTCAATTGTACTGTACAGCAGTTTTATGTTCTGTTATACTTTGCAGCCTTACATTTAAAGTTATGCAAATAGAAGCAAAGTAATCCAATTGGAGTTTTCTTTGCCATTTCTTTGTTCTGAATACTGCAATGTACATTCCATACACCATTTCTCACTTAGCAGATAATTTATTTTTTGACCTGGTCACAGGAACAAAACTCAGTCATTGAATGAAGAATGTTTGCATACATTTAAGATTTTTTATTCTATTTAATGTAAATTTTATATCAGAAAGTATTTCTGTATAAATATTGAATGATTAATGATAAGCATAGTGAAGCTCTAAGTGAAAGCGTACTCATATTTGCTATTTCCTTAGAAAGGCACCCAGAAGCCTCATCTAGGCTGGCAAATTATAGAGATTAGTGATTCCTAAGGAAAGAGAGAAATGGATGAAAAACATGTAAAAGAAAAACTCAGTGCTACATCTAAGTTGTGGGTTATATGAGTATTCAATCCAAAATTTGTTCTCCCTTGATTTTTATTTCCAAAGTTTTGTCATTAAGTGTTAGAAAAATGTCCCTTTGGCCGCCACCTGTAAAGTGAGATCATGTTTCATTTATCTTAACTTCGTTTGTGGTCGTGGTGCTGCTAAGTGCAATGGCAGAGAGAAAAGCTCTGCTGATGTTAGGGATCTGGAAACAGGAGAGGGGAGTCAGTGGTCCGCAGTCACACGGGTAGCTTCTCCCAGGTCTCGGCACAGGTGTCCTTCACCCTGGAATAAGGGAGTGCCACAGCAGTGACCATTGAAAAGCTGGGCGCTGAGGTACTGTGATGTGAGCTATTAGAAGTAATTGTCTACGATATAAAGCTCCTTTTCTGTTAAGCGTGTATTTTTCCTTATGAGCACTGAAATATTTTCAGTCCTGAAAAGTAGGATTTTGCAAACAATATTCTATTCCAAAGCTTCTCTAACAATCGACCCTCAAGAATAAGGTGTATCTATCTGTTTTATTTGTTTCATGTATCACTGACCAATATCTTGAAAGATCAAAATATGAATTACGTGGAACTCCTTGGGGGGACCAAGGGAGATTTTCATGGGTGAGGTTCCAAGGGTAAAGAACACATGCGGGACCAGCCAAATAGCTCAGTGGATAAAAGCGCCTGCTTAGGCAGACGTACCAACAGGTTCGATCCCCAGCGTGCTGTGCTGGCCCCATCCCCAGGGTCGCTGAGATGGCGACTGAGACTGGTTGTAGTGGCGCATGCCTGTAGTCCCAGCACTTGTGAGGCTGGAAACAGGAGGAGCACTACAAGTCCAATCTATGCAGTGAAACCTTTTAGACTCTGTCCTAAATACAATAATAAATAAACAAATAACACATGTGTGCAAAACATAAACAACAGTGGGCAGCATGGAGCAGAGCAGGGCAGAAGAGCCACCTGTGTCTTTATTGTATCATTATTATATGAGTTGTTATTTCATATTTTCATTCTTGTAAGTGCCATAAAAGCACATGTGTGCTTATGTATGTGAAGTCACGCTTACACAACTTTATCTCACTGTGCACAAAACAAGTGGGGTCTCATTCTCAGGTAGCCTTAGACACTCCTGAGCTTTGAAGTAGTCTGAATAGTTCCCTACAAATTATTAGGAAAATGATTTTAAAAAATACAAAACAGTAGCTCTTGCTTTCATCATTACATTATCATTAACCTCAGTAGACATTGTCAAATTGCTGTAGAATTTTTTGAATGCTTACCATCAATTTCTGTTTTCTTCCTCAAGATGGTTAAATTTCTAGATTAGCACCAGTTCTATTTACAGGTTGTATTTTCATTGGCCTAATCTTTTTTTTTTTTTTTTTTTTTTTGCAGTACTGTGGATTGAACTCAAGACCTTGTGCTTGCCAAGCAAGTGCTAATTCTACTGAGCTATCTCCCTGGCCCCTTCATTGGCCTAGTCTTTACAATTGCATAAACCCTGAAATCCTAATCTTATGCTCAAATTAGCAACAAATGCTGTCTACCCATATTTCCTATTGCAGGCAGGGTACTGTCACCCTATCATCTCAGTAACTGTAAATGCTCAGATATCACCTATGGTGATTGAATGGTGCTCCTCCAGCCAAAGAAGAAGGAAGGGAGGGAGGAAGGGAGGGAAGGAGGGAAAGGACAGCGAGAGAAGGGGAGGGGCGCTCAATCTATGAATATGAAACCTGTGAATGTGATTTGCTTCGAAAACAATCTTGGCAGATATAATAAAGTTAAGAAGTGCTAAATGAGATTGTTGATCCTGGATTATCTAGGTGAGGCCTACATTCTACATAAGCCATTTTACAATGAGAAAAGACACAGAGACACAGGAGAGGGTGGCTTCAGATGGGAACAGAGGCCAGGGGATGTGTTTGCATCCAGGGAGCACCAGGGATGCTGCAGTCACAGGGAAGGCAGCAGGGATGTGGAGCATGGCTGCTGTGGACCTCCAGAGTGAATCAGTTCTCTCCACTCCTTGATTTTGGGCCCTTGACTCCAAAATTATAAGAGAATCAATTTCTATTGTTTTAGTTACCTTACCCTAGGTCACATGAATGCGAAAACTTACCAGGAGTGGTGCACACCTGTAATTGTAGCACTCAGGATGCTGAGGCAGGACGATTGCTACAAGTTCGAGGCCAGTCTGTGCTACAAAGTGAGTTCCAGGCCAACCTGAACTGCATAGTGAGACTTTGCCTCCACAAGAGCAATATGCACAAGAATAGTGTGTCTATGAATACTTGTCAGTGTGGGCTAACCCTGACCCAAATGAGATGTGATTCCCAGATCTCAGAAATCATCTGCACTGAAGTCCACATGGAACAAATCTCCCAGAAACTCAAACCAAACCAACAGGCACAACTCAGTTTTCAGTGTCAAAGGAGGGAAACCACAATAAATAAAATAATAAGCCAATATAAATGGACAATACTAGCGCTCAATTTAAAGTGAACCTGCTTATATGACCAATTTCCTTAATTTCATTTTTAATCACATTATTTTTATTTTCTTTTTTATT
>NW_004524583.1:6708033-6709268 GCF_000260255.1 Octodon degus
ATTAAAATAAGTTAAAACATAAGGTACTTATGTGCCAAGTACTGTGTTTACTCTATACGAATTAATTTAATCCTGTGTTATTATCTTCAATATATCCTTTTATAGGAGAGAAGACAAAAAATTAAGTAGTTTGACCAGAACGATACAGCTGAAAAGAAAAAAAAAAATTCATCATTTAAATCCAGCTGTGCTGAATTCCAAATGTGACCTATGACCCAGTTTCCAATGCTTCCGAACCTGAACATTCTTAATCACCTAGAAGCTTGTCACAACCAAGCTCTGGTCTCCATTACTAGAGTTCCTGATTCAGTGGGTGTGGGGTGGGGCCTGAGAATTTGTAATTGTCACAATTTCTCAAGTGGCACTGGTGTTGCTGGTCCTGATACTATGCTTTGAGAAGCTGTTCTGTGCTGTACTAACCAGCGGCCAATTAGAAATTGTGTAATGAAAATTTTTTTTTCGAAGTTGTTTAAATTTATGAGTTTGAAATCATCCACACTCACATTTAATGAGCCAGAGGAGAAAGGGGAATTTGGGTATCTGTGGAGTAAATGTGGGTGGGGACTCAAGCTGGTGATTAGAAACTTAGTGATACCACAGAGAACCCTAAACATTCTTTTGACAAAGGTAAAAATGAGTACACACGGAAGGATAGTCATAAAGTATGTGCAGTATCATGGGTTGAAAAGTAGCTTCTCACAAATGATATCTAGACAGCATTTCGGACCTCAGTTAGAAATGGCAGCTTTGTAGAGGTAAGTAACTAAAATGACATCACACCAGATCTGGGGGTGGCAGTAAATTCAATGACAGCGGTCTTTTTGAGAAGAGAGGACACAGAAACACACAGAAAGATGGCCATGCCAAGGCAAAGCCAACATTAGAAGTATCTTTCCATAAGCCAAAAAATTCTTGGAGCCACCAGAAATTAGGTAGGAGGAAACTAGGTAGGATTTTCACACAGGATTATCTGGTATTGTAATTTTAGCTGCCATTATGATTTCAGATTTCTAGCTTCCAATAGAGATAGAATTCATATCTATTGTTTTAAGCCAGTTAAACTTATAATACTTTATTATGCTAGCCTTACAGAATGATTACAAATGATCAAAAATATAGTGAATGTTTAATTAAAAAAATAATAAAAGACATATTGCCAGAATGATAGGGTAAACATGTCAATAAATGAGGGGGATTATTTTGAGGGTGTTTAATGAGTATAAAAATAGTACAAT
>NW_004524583.1:6716383-6734822 GCF_000260255.1 Octodon degus
TCTGTCCCCTACACTCTCAGCAGGGATTACAGCTGAAGGTTTTCACCACAGGCCTGTATGCCAGGCCTGAGCTGAGTCTGGAGGCGACAAGTTGGAGTAGGGGGAAGAGGCAGCTCACCCACACACTCACCAGGCCTGGACTAGGACTGGATCTGGGTGTTCCTAGAACGTGACAGAAATTCCTACTTTCTGGGTGGGGTGGGGGGTTACTACGGAGTGATGGGAGGCGTCCCAAGAGTGTGAAAGTAGGTGTCACCCACACTATGCCTGGGCTGGGACCAGTAGGTCATACCAGCATAGGCATCCAGAAGCTCTCCCACACACTCACTGGGCCTGGGCTAAGACTGGGTCTTATCATTTCTTTACATCTAACCAATCATCTAAATAGTTATAAAAAATTGTAATATTTTTCAGTAGTTTTCACTAATCAATAATAACTATTATAAATCAAGTTTCTACATATATACTATTTTGCTTTTGGATAGTAGAATAAATTTCATTGACTTATTTATCTACCATGCTTCAGTATTATTCACTTAGATTTATAAAAATTACTGATCTTTGAAAATAAAAATTCTACAATTTTTTGGAGAAACTCAACAATTACTTGAAACAAAAATACAAAATTAACATTGGAAACTTAGAGCTTCTGTTTAATTTGAATCAATTTCTATATAGACATATGATTCTAATAAAATGAAAGATGATATATATTCACGAATAACTACTGCTAAGTAGAAAAAATTCCAAATATCATTAAAAATGTTTTCTATGGGCATTCATAGTATTTATCAGCTTAGGAGTTGTAGGTCTGAAGGAAATTGAGATTTTTATTCATGTATTTATTTTTTAATCTTTTTATTTGGTACAGTCTCTTGCTATGCAAGAGTAGGTATAGCAAGTCTTGTAGTTATCCTCCTGTCTCAGCCTCCCCAGTGGTATGATTACAGACCTGTGCCTGGTTTCAGTGGCTGGCATGATATGAAGTACTGAGGATCAAATTTGGGTCCTTGTGTTTGCCAGCAGGTGTTTAGACCACTGAGCTATTCCTGTGCCTGGGAAATTGAGATTTTTAGAAAATTTACAATTATATGAGTACAAGGCATGAATAAACTTGCTGAATGGTTTGCACACTAAAGTAAACTGAAAAAATAAAAAGAACAAACAAGAATACTTATCACTTTACTTTTATGTTTGTGATGTTATGTATATACCTAATCACACCACTTCAAGAAGAGAGAATTGTACTGATTAACTGCTCAGTTTTTTGAAGGAAGGAGGCACTTCCTAGATGTAGCAAAAGAAACCAGACAACAAAGGATTTAAATTTGTCTTGCTTTAAGTAATCCCAGAATATGGGAAATATTTCTATATAATTTAAAATGCAGAAACCAAAACAGGAAAATGATACATTAAATTATATGAAAAATTAACTTCTTGTAAAATAAAATCCACCATAAGCAAAATAAAAAATTTAGATGATAAATTGAGGGTCTCTTGCAATCTATGTCATGGAAAATATATGAATTCATATATATATGAATTCATATGAAAAGATGTTAAATCTAGATAATAGAGAATTTTAAACATAAATCATATGAAGACTTGGCTTTCACTATTGCATTATGAAAGATCAAAACACATGATAATGTCGTCATGGTGGGGTGTGAAGAAAAGCACTCTTGCTGGTGTGAGTGTAAATTAGAGCTATTAGCCTTTCTGGCCAAGGAGAGAGGATTCTTCTGATTTCCTGTTATCACTCATAGCTCTCTACCTTTGTATTCCCCACGCGAAGCTTAGCAGAGAGCTGGCTCACCAGGATGGAGTTTGATCATTGTCCTAACACACGGCCTCTGTTGAATATCAACAGCATTAGTATGCAAAGGCTGCACCTGTGTTCTGATCCCACAAGGACATCTTTCCAGTTGAGAAAACGTTAGCTGTTAAGGAGTTAAAGAGGTATATTTTGCCCAGTCATCCTGTCAATAGAAAGAGCAGGGAAGTAAGTCATTTTCCTAGAGCATCTTTTATGATACATGCAGCTATGTCCAGCCCAGCTTGCGATCCTCACATTACCAACAGCACCATGGACACTTGCAATGCTTGCTCTGTAGGCTGTGAGGTCTTCTGACAGGCCCAATGTTTTCTCACATCACGTGACATAAATGTGTATTATGTACATGGACCTCAATTACACATGCCTAAACATTAAAAATTTACAAATGCACATAGCGTGTTCCTCAAAAATTGAATATTTTTGTATTTGATTTACAGATGCAGTGACACACCCATGTGAAATATTTCAGCAAAACTTCACAGCATTATTTGAGATAGTAAAATTTTGGAAATAATATAACTGCCTACAAATAGATAGTTAAGTAATGGTATATGTGTACAATTGAAACCTAAGTAGCTACAGAAAGAATGAGGAAGCTCTTTAAGTTTAGATACGGAATAATTTCTAAAATATATTAAAGATATTCCACAACTTGTGTAAATAGAAATGGGAAACCTTATGCACCCATAGGTCATTTCTCTAATTATTCATTCTTGATAGATATATATTAAATTGAGAATATCTATTTCCCTCAGTAAGAGCCTTTGCTCAGCTACAAATAAATAAGATAGAAATATTTAATTGTATGTTCTTTTGGACCTTTCAGAATTTGAACTACATAAATGCATTATATCTCTAGAATAAAATGTTGAATAAAAAATAGGAAACCAAGCCAAATAAGTAATCTGCAGAAGTTAGATATCATCAGCGGAGTCATGCATGAAATGCTAGGATAGCAGGAGTAAGAGCAGACACAGATGACCTCTATGTTATGTTTCAGGTAGTAGATCGTTTAGTACAAAGAAGCCCCTGTGTGGGTAGGTGGAGACAACTGATGTCCACCTTGCATGCTACACTCTGAAGCATATTTTTGTCTTTGGAGCAATCCTGTCCATTGCAATTTTGTTTATATTGGCATTTTTCAGATTTTCTAGGAAAGAGAAAATTCTGAAACTGATACTCTTTTTAAATGATGGCTTTCAATTTTTAAGAATGTTCAGCTTAAATTATGTTGGCTGGTTCTTTCATTCCTTCTCTGCCATAAGAAAGAAATCTGACAGCCATCTTTATGAAATACATGGAAATATTTGAAAATATCAGAATCGTACATGCCTCCTGTAACTAGAATTTCAGCGAAATTATTCTCTCAAAGGTAGTGGAAAATAACTGTGATGATCCTACAAGTTTTAAAATCCCAGATGATTCCTACAAAGAGTGCAGAGGACTTTCTACTCTGCAGGGAGCTGAGGAGATGCCAGACAAAGTAATCACTTTCTGCTTGCTCAAGCTTTGACTGCGGTTTTCCATTGGAGGCAGTACTTCCCATTTCCCACCCTCCAGTGTTGCAGAACTTTGGGAATAACAACACATCTGGCTTCAAAGTAGAACAACAAATTTGCATCGCAACAAGGAGTTTAATGACTAACAAGAAATTAGTGATATTTTTGGTACAAAGATATATCAGTCAGTAAGCTGATGAAGATAAGAAAAAAGGTTGTGATCATGTGTATAATAATAATAATAATAATAATAATAATAATAATAATAATAGCTACTATTTATACAGCATTACCCATGGTAGGCACACTACTGAACAATTTATGTACATCACTTCATTTAGCCTTCACATCAATGTTAAGACCCAGGTGCAATTACTATCGCAGTTTTCTATGACTAAAGCTTGGAACAAGCTTTGGGTCCTTTGCCCAAGTTGATATAACTCATGGCTGACTTAACTACTGGAGCCAGTAGTTAAGTCTTGCAACTCTCTCTACAAATGGTAACTTGATTTTTTTTTTTTTTTTTTTTGCAGTACTGGCGATTGAACTTGGGATCTTAGGCTTACCAGGCAGGTGCTTATGCCCTTGCAGTATCTGCCCAGACCTACAAATGGTAACTTGAATCACTATATTATACTCGACTAAACACAGATAACACTCTCTAGGTGCAAAAATTACAACAAATGAGTGAGATTCCTTAGAGAGTGAGATGAAATAAAAATATATGGCCCCTTTAATACAGCTATGTAGACTTACGTTTTTCCTGGGCATTGAATAAAAACTTGGACGGGTCTGAAAGTTTTGCCGGTGGCTCTTAGCTAATAAAAAATATCCCATGTTTCTGGATGCAATAGCAATCTCACTGCATAATTAAAATAGCCAGTCCATGGAAATAACCAAGACTGTAAGCTTCATTGGATGTTAAAGCTTCTTTTTTATCCTACTAGAAGAAATTCTCTCTGACACTGCCAGTTTGAGAGTGGCTTGGGAGGCAGAAGCCATATAGAGGCAGGAACGGTTTAACATTGATGGTGCTGTCATGTAGCCATAATCTCATATCATTGATTACTGGCCTTGGCAGATGTTCCCAAACTGATTTATAATCTTTTGGGGTAGCTTTTATGTGCTTCTCAAAAAATTTCCCCCAGGAATCTCTATCCACTTTTCATGAAGCTACAGTAGTGCTACTATTGTAGATGTCAGGCTATGCATCCTCACCAGACCATGGGCACCTGTCTGCTACAGTCCTGTCTTCTCTCTAGATAGTCTTGCAATGGATTTGACATTCCAACTTGAGCCTCACGATTCTCTTTGGGATTTCCATTTAGGTGTAGTTACTTTCTAAAGCAGGTATAACTTCCTACATTTGAACTTTTCTTGAAATGGAGGTGGCATTGGCATAGTTATTCACAGATTGCCAGGGACACAGGTCAAGTTCTTTGTGTAACTTTCTATATGTCTTCTTGGCGTGACTCAAAGGGTAGGTACACTTTGCTCTATTTTCATGGTCATGAGGTATGCGTGTTTGAGTCAGAATGGGTGGCAAATTCCATAGCATTCCAATAACTCACTCCAAAATTTTCCACTAAAAATAGCTCTCTTTCTTGGTCTGTCCAGGCTTTATTGTCCTCAGGACAGCCATTATGCTATGGCTTTCCAAAGCAAGTCTCCATAGTTTCTCTTTTGTAGGTTCTGCATATGTGGCCTAGCTTCCCACTTTAGGATGTGGAGACCTTGGCACCTATTGTTTTGTTCTTTGTAGGATTTAGGCTGGAAGAGAGACAGAAAAGCCTTATTTTAACATAATCCTATAAATGCTTTTCTATATTGGTTAACTGATCTTCGAGGGAATAGCAAGTTTAAAAGTGAATAATTGTCCTGCACTTTCCAAAACTTTAGCTATTTCAATTTTTATTATATTTTCTTCAGGCAGAATAACAAGTCTAAATGAGGCAGCTGAGACACTAAATCCTTAGGCTTCTTCAGTTTTTAACCTGAAATTATCCTTTCACATTTCAAAATAAGCTTATTCTATACCATTTTCACTCCAAACTTTGGAGCTTCTAAATATTCAGTTAAGCCTAGCCAACTTAATTATCTTAGCTAAGTGTTTCTTTCTTGTTCATCTTAATGTTCATTTATCCTTTCCTGGGATATGAGTCATTCATTATGACAGAACTATATAAACAATATACTTCTTTCTCAAAGTAATCTTAATGTTTTTGAAAGATTGAATTATCATAGTTTATCTGACTTCCTTATAAACAGAAAGGAAAAACTGAGTTCAAGGCCAATAAAACAATATCTTCTTAATCATCATCCTTTTCACTGCCCTACATTTATTGCACATTAAAGATCTCAGTTCATTTCATTTCAGTCAGACATTTCTAAATCTTCCAGGATGGAAGTAACCTCAAATGTTAAAAAATAGCAAAAACTTTACAGAATTTCACTACACAAGGTGATAGGAATTCAGCAATGGTTGTTATACTGCATAATGTTGTGTTCAGATCAGGTGTTCAGATGAGAAGATCTAAGTCTGCAAAACTATTAAGAAAAAATTATAAAAAAATTAAAAAGCAGAGAGAGAAAGAATTTAAGCATTAATTGTTCCTTTCAATAGATCAGCAGATATCAGCAGTACAATTATCCAAGTGACTATATATATTTGTTTTTCCCTTCCTTCTTTCTTTCTTTTCTCCTTTCCCTCATGCCAGTTATTCCATCCCTTTGAACAGTTTCTTTCCCTTTTACAGTATCTACTGTACCTTTCAGATTTTATTTACTCTTTCAGTTTCTTACAGTAGGAACACAATGTGATGTTTACACATGTGGGTCTGATTTATTTCACTTATGATTACGGTCTCTGGTTGCATCCTTTTACTTGTAAAAGTCTCAAGTTTATCTTTTTTATGGATGAGTAATACTCCACTATATAAAAATACCACATTTTTTTTATCCATTCCTCATTTGAATTGTTTATAAGATTTAGCTATCACAAATTATGTTGCCGTAAACATGGGTGCACATATATCACTGTGGTATGAAGTTTTCAGGTCTTCTGGAAAAATACCCAGGAGAGGAATAGTTGAGGTGAATAGGATCTCAAGTTGTTTTCTTAGGAATCTGTACACTGATTTCCATAGATCTTGTACCACTCTGCACTCCTACTAACAGTGGGGAAGGGTTCCTTTTTACCCATAGATCCTCCAGCATTTGTTATTGGTTGACTTCCTGATGACAGCCATTATTTCTGGAGTGCAATGGAATCTCAGTGTTGATTTAGTTTGTATTTCTGAAATGACCAATGGTATGGAACATTTTTCATGTATTTATAGCCATTTGTATTTCTTCATCTCAGAAGTATATATTCCTCTCAGATGCTCACATTTGATTGGGTCTTTGATTTTTTGGGGCCTGATTTTTTAAAGTTCTTTATATGTTCTAGTTTGAATTCCTTTGTCTAAATAGAGTCAGATTCAGGTTCCTGAGTTCAATCCCTGGCACCACAGAAAAATAAAAATAAACGAATAAATAGAGTCAGCTAATTTTTTTTTTTCAGAACCGGGGATTGAACTCAGGCCCTTGTGCTTGCCAGGGAAGCACTTATTCTACTGAGCCATCTCCTTGGCCCTTTCTTTGGCTTTTTTTTTTTTTTTTGAGTCAGCTGATTCTATTTCCAGTTTTTAGGTTTTGTTTTTATTCATTTGGTGATTTCTTTTGATGTGCAGAAAACTTTCAGAAAGGTGAGATCCCAACTGTTGATTCCTAGAAATATTTTGCATGCAGTTTGATTGTTCATGAACTCTTTACTTTCCCTTATATCCTTAAGGTTTTTATCTATTTTCTCTTCCAGAAGATTTAGTATCTCTGTTTTAATATTTAAACCTTTGATCTATTTTGATTTTATTTTAGTGCATGGTGATGATAGACATCAGTTTAATTTTAGCCTTTGTCATATGCGAAGCCAATTTTACCAGTGCCATTTATTGAAGAGGTTACGCTTCTTCCAGTGAACATGTTGGGCCCCTTTGTCTTAGACAAGGAACTTTCTTTCAATCCACATCCATGAGTCTTCATCCTAAAGAGCTTCATGCCCATTTTCTTCTTTTCTTTCCCTCTCAATTATATTCATTGTCTGGTGTGGCATAACAACCACTCATCTATAGTTGATTTTACTAGTTTTATTTTTATTTTTTGTTTAGCTTCAAATAGTTTTACTGTGGTTCTTTTACTTTACAGTGAAATCAGTTGCTGGCAGGAATGTCTCTGACATTTGACTATTAGATTATTGAGTACTGGGGTAAGGGATCTTATTCGCCTACTCAGTATTCAGCATAGAGTAGAAGTTAGAATATTCATATCAATAAATATATTTACTTTATTTTCTGGATAGTAGCTGCATAACCAGTTAGTCCTTCAAAATTAAAATGAGTGAAACCAAAGAAATCATCATTTGCTGCCAACTCTTCCTAGTGATTTCCCGACTTAAATCCCACAGACATTACTCAGTCTTTTGTTGGCCTTATCTACCTCACTAATCAGTCATCAAATCCTGTTTTTACCTTGGGGTGATTCTTCCTCCCTATTTCTTTTTTCATTGGGTTTTACTGTGGAATATTCATACAGGTGTATAACATACTTTGGACTTATCAGTTCCTAGGCAGTAATTTTGCATTTGATTCTTGTTTCATTTCAACCTTCTAAATCTTCATTACATTTGGTTTGGAAAATAACATTAATTCTGTAAATCCTTATCTGTACTGTAGAGAAAGTAAAAATTATGAAGTCAGGTAAATCTGCATTTAAATCTTAACTCAGCTGTTAAACAAAGAACAACTTACTTAATCTTTTTTGAATTTGAATATCCCCATTGTGATTTTTCCTGTAACCACTGATTAATTCCTCCACTAGATATAAAATCTTTTAAGAAAGAATTATGTCTTACTTAAGTTTTTATTCTCATTAATGTATCATAGTTTATGGCACACTGCTTCTACTCATTGGTGCTATTTGCTGAATAAATGAATGTGATAATAGCCATTTTGCAATCCAGAAGCATTAAGTAAATTAAATGTGATAAAAGATGTCAAGAAGCCTAAACAAGAACACAGAAGGGGTCATGCTATGACTTCTATGGTTTAAGATCTAAAAATGCTCTCACAATGTCATGTGTTTGAAAGATGATTGGATCATGATGGTGTTACACATATCCATGAGTCCATCCCAACATAAATTCAGTTTGTGTCTGTGCTGTTAGTCAGCATGGACTGACCTGGGAGGGTGTGTTCTTGTCCTCAGCTTCTCCCTTATCTCTCACATTCTCAGTTACCATGAGTTGAGCACTTCCTCCCTACCATGCCACTCTGCCAACCTATTTATGCTTCAGAGCCAACCAGCCATGGATTGATGCTATAAGACCAAATACCTGTGTCCTCTAATAAGGTATAGCTGTTGAGCATTTTTCCCAGAGGGGGAAAATGGCTAATACTGTGACTTACATCTCTAAATGAAAGCACCATAAGAGCTTCCTCCTGGTGTCTGGTAGTTGGCAGCACCAGCTATCATCAATGTGGGTGATAACATCTTTGGAAGCCTATTCATTTTGGCATACAAGTTAACAGAAAAAAAGAAAGACCATCTAGCCAACTGATGTAATCTGGAAACATCAAAAATACGTATTGTTTAAAGCAACTAAGTTTGGGGGCAGTAATGGGTGGAATATAAGGTAAATCTAAAGTTCATGGCATGGCCTTAAGAAACAGGACTGTAGACAGAGGCATAAAGGGCAGTAGGGAGACTCTTAGGAGAGGCTAAGATGACAATAAGAAAATTAACTTTAGAGAACAGAGAAAAAGCACCCAGCCTTATAGAGTGATGGAACATTTGCTATCACTATCACCTATATCACCTACATAACTATCAGCCTTATAGAATGATGGAACATTTGATATCACTATCACATGGAAGATAGAAATCATAATTAAGGAATCATGGATTTGGCAAAAAGTTTCCAATCAAAACATCAAAACTGTCAACTGCCTTCTTTGAGCTGTTAAAAATGAAGTGATGAAAAGAGAGAAGAATGAAGGAAATAATTTGACTTTCAGACAAAGTATAGGGGAAATTGCTTTCAACCTGGTAGTTTAAAAGTTGGAAAATAAAATTGTTTTTCAACCTCAAAATCAACAGATGTGAGGAAAATTTGGAGAAGTAAGAGTCCCTGGAGAGGATCAAGCCAAGGGTGATGCTTAGTGTGATGTGGTTCAGATCAAGGTCAAGTCAAGCATGTGTCTATAAGATCGTTCAGTAAAACTTTAGAAAGATTAAAACTATTGTATGCTTGACTATTCCATCTAGATTTTAAAAAAGAAAGAAAAATGTCTTCCAAAATATTAATGAAATGATTTATATACTATTTGGAGCAGAAGAAAGAACTTGCAAAGATTTTACAGGTAATGCTCGCCAATGCTGTAATCTTTGTCTCGAGGTTGAAGGAGCCTATTTTTATTCTCAGTAAGTGATCGTGGCTTCCGGTCTATGAACAGCGATAACAATAAATGTGTGAGTCTAAAGTACAATGAGGTTAATGTCAGTCAGATTTATAGGAAATCTACCCCATAAGAGAGAAAATTTCTTGACCAAAAACATGGATCATCATTTAAGAAAGAGAAAGGATGACTCACTGACTTAAATCCAGAAGGCTGAGCCAAAGCCAAGGAAAACCATTCTGAAGTGAAGAGATGGGCCTCACTTGAAGTACATGAATTTTCCAGTACTAAAGCAGAGGGGAATAGCAACATGTGATTACCTGGATTAGGATTAGAGTTAGAGTTGTGGTAAGGGTTAGAAGCTTCTAGTGTTGACTGCCCATATTTCTGTTATGATGGTGTCCAGTTGCTTGGTTTGGGAACCTCCCAGGAGATGAGTAGAAGACAATTCAGGCTGTTTGGATCAGTGGCCATAGATAAAGAATAGATAAATCATAGATTGCTGTATGTAAATGAGTCAAGAATACTTATTCCTAAAAGGAATCTATTAAATTAGATTTCAAAATTTAAAAAAAACTGAAAGATGTTTCAAAGGTGATATTTTGGGTAATGATAATAGGCTAAAAATAATTTTCAGCTGGGCGTGGTGGCACATGGCTATAATCCCAGCATTCAGGAGACTGAGGCAGGAGTATCTTTGTAAGTTTGAGATCAGGCTCAGCTACAAAGTGAGCTCAGGGCCAGCCTGAACTTCACAGTGAGATCTTGTCTCATAATAATAATAATAATAATAATAATAATAATAATAAATTTTCATGTAACAAAATATATATGTATTTTACGCTCTTTGGGTAGGTAATAGAAATTGCTTTTACAAAGATGGTTATTATAATATCTGTCATCCATATTTTTGGGATGAACTGCCATCTCCTCATGTAGACATGTAATATAATTTTCCTTCTTAAAATTACGATACTTCAATAACCAGTTCTGAACAAAAGAATGGAGGTAGATGTTAAGTTCTGTAACTTCCGAGGCTCATCCTTAAGAGATCCATAATATCTCCTTTGTCATTTGAACTATCCCTGTTAGATGTTCATTATCAGGAAGTAAGCAAGCCCAAGAAGCCCTATGGAGAGGGCTCAATGGATAAAAATGAGATCTTGACTGACATCACCAGCAAGCTTCCAGTCTGTCAGTCCTGTCAGTCCACTAAAATGTGGGACCACTTTGGATATCCTAGTCTACCAGCTGAATTCAAGAGAATTGCACACACCCATGAAAGTTCAAAATATTAAATTTTCATTCTTTTGAGCAACTTATCTGTTGGGGTAATTTGTATCACAGTAATAAAGCCACGCTATGGTTTACTATAACTTCCCATAGTTTACCTTATGGGGTTGATTAGAACCAATCTTGACATTTATTTGCCTAGAGTGGCTGGCTTTTTTGAGGTTTGGAATTCCCAATACCTAAAGTAATATCTAATTTAGTAAAGTCTTGCTACATTAAGGCGTATATTAAATATATATTTTAATTGGGATTGCATTGAATCTGTATAAAATTTTTGGAATATGGACATTTACGTAATGTTGGTTCTTCTCTTACAGGAGCAAGCAATATCTTTCCACTTACTGAAATCCTCTTTGATCTTTTTTTCAGAGTAGTATAATTTTCTTTTTTCAATCTTTTAAATTTTTTAATAGTAGATATTTTCAATACATAATTATTACATTTCTCATGGGGATCTGCTACACATAAATACATAATACATCTTGATTCTTTTTTATATCCCTCTCCCTCACTTTTTTTCTATCCCTGCTTTACTTGAACTGTCCTGGGAAATCTTTCTTCCTATTTTATAACTAAAGACTTATGTAGCCTATTGGTCCAACAGAAAATATTTTGTATCTTTATTTTTATTTTTGGACATATATATTACTTGGATATATATGTACATATATAATCTTGAAAGAATAAGTAATAATTGGTGGTTATTATCAGTCATGTTAAAAACAAAAGTTTCAAAATATATTTTTATTAATTTTAATGAGAATGAAATAGCAATGAGACAGTTTCAAAACAGGTTAGTAGGGCAGTTACAATAATTAATACATTGCATATTGTTGTCTTCATGGTAGTTATTCGGACTACAAGATGTAGACATGATATCGTGTCTAAACACCATTAGTACAAATCATTCTTCTCATTAAACTAAGAAAAAGCAGCTATATATCTATCCTACCTATTTTGTATATATATATACAAAATGGTCTTTCATTTATATCCCCCTTTTTTGTTTTGTTTTGTCAGAGATGGGTGTTCCATTGCCATTCAAATATCATAGGTGAATTCAGCAAAATAACCCAATATAGCCCAATAGTCTGTCATAGTAGTGGGTTATCAGCAGAACTGGCAATGTCAGAAGTTGTTGACTTGTGCATTGTACAGCTCATTATATTATTATGTCTTTACTTTTCATACCTCATGGTCATACTTTTCTGCTGGATGATTAAGACCAAGTTAAAGCAAGATCTATATAACTAAAAATGTAACTTTTGTATCCGACAAGGTCATTCAAATCCTCTCAGGATTTACTCTGAAAGCATGTAAAGCAATTTGTAGATCTTTTGACAGTGTCAGTCATGTGGATGGGTCATGGCCAGTGCTTGACCATTTTGCTCTCTGTGAAAGCCTGAGAGAACGTTTTCTCTCTAGGTGACTCTCCTTAGGCACAGTATACATCATCAAGCACTTTCCTCTGTGGCCCCATAATTTCCTTGATTAGAAAATTTGGGACACCACTGAATTACTGGACATTACAGTAAAGATTCTTTTATGTCCTGAGTCCTCACTGACCTTGAAGGGCTAGGGTCAAAATGTTGGCTATCCTTGTAACCATTCTTTTTCTCTAATTTTTGGTCTGCATACTTAAATTGTTAATCATCCAGAGGAGACGTTTAATGATATTATTACCCTATCAGAGTAGTATAATTTTCACTGTACAAATCTTTTACTTCCTTTATGAGACTGATTCTTATGTATTTCATTTTTCTGGATATTATTGTGAAAGTCGTGGTTTCCATAATTTCACTCTCAGCGCATAAATTGTTTGTGCATAGACATGATATTGATTCTTAAGTGCTGAATTTTTATCCTGAAACACTGCTTAATTTTGGTTATTAAATCTACAAGTCTCTTAGTAGAGCTTTTGGGGTTTTCTATGTAAAATATCATCATCTGTAAACAATGACAACTTCTTTCTTTTCAGTCATTATTCCTTTATTTTGCTCTTATGTAATTGCTCTAGCTAAAGCTTCCAGAACTATATTGAATAGGAGTGGAGGCAGTGGATATCCTTGTCTTGTTCCTAATTTTATTTATTCTTTTTTTATTTAATTTTATTTTATTTTTTTGTATTTTAGGGAAGAGTCTACAAGGTGTTCAAGGTCTCACTACTAGAGCAGATTCCTAGAGATCTACCTGTTTACAGCCTTGCAAGAGCTGGGCTTACAGGCAGAAGCCACCACTCCCAGTCCCAATTGCAGTTTTAGCATGCCCTGGGGCGTGCACAGCGTGGCAGGCCCAGGGATTGAACCCACATCCATAGAGCTATTTGGCCAGCCCTTATTCCTAATTTTAAAGTGGAAGTGTTCAAGTCCTGTCCATTTAGTATGATGTTGGCTGTTGGTTTGTCACACATGGCTTTTATCAGGCTGATATATGCATCATCTATTCTGATTTTCTGTATGGTTTTTTTATCATGAATGAATGTTGGACTGTGTCACAAGCTTTTTCTGCATCTATTGGAGTGGATTAAAAAAGACGTGGAATTTTTACACAGTGGAGTATTACTCCACTATAAAAAGATAAACTAGAGGCTTTTATAGATAAAAGGGTGCAACTAGAGAACATACTGGCAAGTGAAATATATCAAACCTGCATGTGCAAGCATCATATCATCTTGCTAGCATAAGAACCTGAATGAGTAAATGAAATCTGAAAGGTACAATAGATATTGTACAAGGGAAAGAACCTTTTCAACGGGAAGGAAAAACTGGGACGAGGAAAAGAATGAACGAAAGACTGGAAAAATATATACATGTGTATGTACAGGGTAGATTGGATAATTGTATTGCTGACTTCTACTGGTCTATTGAAGGGAGCAGTTAGTGCTTAGTTTTTTTTCTTTTCTTTTTTCCCCAATTATGCATGCTTATGTCTGGTAACCTAAACAACCAATTTGAAGATAATATTTTGTAATACAGCAAATGTTGTTGAATTCTCATTATTTTGCTTAGTGAAATTCTGTATTGTGACTAATATTTTTCTTCCTTTAACATTTTGTATGTGCTTAAACATTATCCATATACATATTATGTATCTAAAGTGCATTAGTTGTTTGTGTATAGAAATGAGTCCTATATTCTTATTTGTTTTGTTTTCTGAGATTCAGTTTCCTGTTGCTCAAGGTGATGTCAAACTTGCACATTCAAAGTATCCTCTTATATTGACTTCTTGGGAAGTTGGGATTACGGACATGTACCATTTTTCTCATCCTGTGTTCTTCTTAAACCAAAGACTCAGATGTATAAACTATTATATTTACTATATTTCTTGATCTAGTCTGAAATTTTTTCACCATTTCCCACTTTTGCCCTATATATATGCCTATTTGTTCAAAACAATCTATCTGTTTTCCAAAACTATCCTTTCCTTTTTAGACTGCATTTCTTTGCTTCGATCATTTGATCAACCATTTATGTTGAAGTGCTCTATAAATTGAAGGGCTATGAACTTTTATTACTTTTCATTGGATTTTAGTTCTGGACATATTTTCCCCGCAAATTTATAAATCATTTAGAGTAATAAATGTCAATTTTTAAAAATTTTATCACCTGTTAAAATAGTTTTATGCATAATAATAAAAACATTCCCCTCTTACCCTATTTCTATTTGTGGCATCAAAATTCCCAAGAAACCAAAATTGAAGTTTTATAAAATCCAAACCTTCTCTTCTTCTCTATGTGTCTCTGTGTCTCTGTCTCTGTTTGTCTATCTGTCTCTGTCTCTCTGTCTCTGTCTCTCTCTGTCTCTCTGTCTCTGTCTCTGTCTCTCTCTTTTTTTTTTTTTGTTTCCTTCCAGCTCCAAATCTGGCCTCAAACTATTCTCTCTGTAGTGATTGATAGTTATATGAACTATTAAGGTAATATAGAGTGTGTTCAAAAGATTTTAAGGAGCCATAAATGACAGATTACTGTAATACTAACCTGTGACAGACATAGCTATTGATTTCTGAAAATTTGTTCTTTGATTCTTCTTTAATAATAGTATCTCTGAATGTTAGTCTTGAATAGCATCATCCAAAACACACCCTACATTTCCTAGCCTTATTCTAGCTAGATATGGTGATATAACTGATTTATGTCCTTGGAGATACAAGTAAAAGTATGAGAAGCTGCTTCCAAAAAATATTTTAAAAGTGGACCTTAGTATTTCTATAGATTTTTCTCCATCCTATTGGTCAGTTGTGGATATCATGGAACCAAAGTAGAAATCATGATGGATCATAAGGTAGAAGCCAAGTGTTGAAGATGATGGAGTGATTAATTGTAAGGAAACTCTAGGACTGTATTTTTTTTTCTTTTTTTGTGGAACCAGGGATTGAACTCAGGCCCTTGCGCTTGCCAGGGAAGCACCTATTCCACTGAGCCATCTTACCGGCCCCAGATTGAAATGTTTATCTCTAGAATTAATTTTAATCTGAGACCAATAAATGTGAAGCTATAATTATTTGGGGATTTTTTTATTTCTCATAGATATAACTCTGTGGTTTTCTAATACCATGATTAAATTGTGTGAATATTATTGAATGATCAATTGTGTGAATATTGGAGTACTCCTATGGAACTAAGATGTTTCTTTCAGTTGAAGTTTAAATCACTGGTTCTCCACATTTGGATCTACTCAATTCCTACCTGGAGAGAAAGATGATCACAAATAATAGGATTTGTATTCCTTTTCAGTTTTTATTTTACCTTCCATTTCATCTAGTTTACTCTGCCTTTGTGTAACTTTTAACAATAGCATTATTACATAATACCTACTTCAAGTGAAGGATCACTGAAGTGTGACATGCAATTTTAGAAGAAAAAGGTGAAAAAAAAGAAGTGTATTTCCTTCAACTAAAGTATTGTGAGATGCTGATTACTAGTTATATTTCTACCCATTCTTTCCTTTCCTCAGATTCTCTCATTCATTTTATTTCCCCAGTCTCAGTACAGAGATGAGAAGTAGAATTATTAAGATTACTATTTTGGCAATATTGCCAAAATGATCTTATCTACCACTTTTACTTTCTTTCTGACTCTCAGACCATAGCTGCATTCCCAGATGGCAGTAACAGTGAGAAAATGGTTCTTTAATAAGAACCATCAGGCTGTGGAGTTAGTTTGGTGGTCTAAGTGTCTGTCGGGCAGGTGCAAAGGCCTGGGTTCAATTTCTGATACTGCATGCCATGCTAGTCCAGAGCTGAGATGGCCACTGAAATTGGGCATGTTGATGCATGCCTATAATTACAGTCCCCTAATATCCTCACCCAGTCTTGTTTCTAATCTCTTCTTCTATTTCTCCATTTCTCATCCAACTCCTTTTAAATTTTCTTTCCTTAAGGTGAAAATCAGCATACTGAGATCATATTTCTTGTACGAAATTTTCTGGTTTGTTTTAGACTTTATCATTTAACAACAAATCTAGTTCATATAATTTAAGGTGGCAGATTGAGTTACCACATTTGTCGTTTTCTAAGCTGTGTTTAATGTTGTTATTGCTGATCGTACTACTTTAACCAAGTGACATAATTTTTCTAGTCAGTTGTTCTTCCTAGTATGCCAAGGCTGAAATTGCATATGGGTCATAAAAAATACTACAGGACAGTGCCAAGGAACCATGGGCTAGGCCAAATAGGCATCAAGTTCTCATAGTAGATGGAGGAGGTAGGGTTTCACAGCAGACTCAAGACGAAAAAGCCAGCTATACCTAGAAGGCATCTCTGAGAAGTAGTCATTTTCCAATAAGAAAGATACTTGCTATAAGCAATTTATAAACAACACCTCAGAAATTAAACTTCAAATATAGAAAGCGAAGAGATACTTAAGCAAGATACAAGTTCAAACTTCCAGGTTACCAAAGGCAAACCCAGCAGCCAGAGAAGAGGAATAATTTAAAAGAGACCAACTTGAACTCTCTGAAGTTGGAACAGTGGAAATAACAAAGCAGATAAATAGGCTCTAGAAAATATCAAATCCAGAAATAATTTCTCAGATAACTGCAGAGATGTTCAACATGTTTAATGACATGTTTAATGACAACAAGGGCATGTTTAATGACAATAGAACAGATACATGTAAGTAGAGGAGCTTAAGAAAGTGAGGGAAACCGTGAATGCCCAACATAGGAAAGAAATGAACCCCATGGAACAGATTAAAACATATATTCAGAAAATTAAAAATTCCAGTCTCAACACAGAGATGTGTATACAAAGTATACACATCAGAATGAGTCAATATGAGGACAGAATATCAGATACAGAAGACGAGATTGTGGCTAGTGATCAAGAAAAGAAAGATTTCTTAAAAACAGCAAGGTATCATGAAAAATCAGTTCAACAGCTGCAAAATGATGCAAGGAATAAAAATATGAGAGTGATGGAAATCAAATAAAAAACAGAAGAAAGGGCAAATGATACTTAAAAAAAACATAAAACAAAACTATTCACAGAAATTATGGCAGTAAACTTCCCAAGAGGAAAAAGAATTTGGCACATAGAACTTCAATTAGGCATGAACAAAATAACAAATCTATATCAATGCATAAAATAGTCAGAATTAAGAAATTTAACCCAAGAACAGAATATTAAAGCTGTTAGATAACATAAAAATTATTTATGAGGGAAAGCCCATCAGAGTCACAGCAGACATTTCAACACAAATCCTCAAGTCTAGGAGAGTTTGGGGTAAAGTACATCAATTTTTAGAAGATTACAACCTCCATTCCAGATTGATGTGCTCCACAAAATTATCTTTCAAAATTATAGGTGAAATTAGACTACTATGACACAGAACAACTGAAGAAATTCATGACCATCAAAGTAGCACCCCAAAATATCCTGCATAACATTTTAGAATGAGATAAAAAAGACTACAACTCCATAAACCAACCACAGAATGGAACCAACAGGAAAGGAAACAAGTAAATAGAAGGGGGAAAAGGCAATCAATAGTGGGAAGTTAACGTAACAAGTATAAACCAATATATGTTAATTATAACCATATGTGAATTATCTCAAATAACCAATGACAAGAAAACAAAATTGTCAGAATGAATCAAGAAGCAAGATCCAACAATATGTTGAATATAAGTAGCACATTTAATTTAAAATAAATTTATAGACTGAAAATCAAAGGATAGAAAACAATTCTCCATGAGATATGAACCTAGATAAAAGCAGGGTATAGCTATTTCATTTGCAGATAAAGTGGATTTCAAGCCACAATTCATTAAAAGAGGCAAAGAAGGTCACTACATCCTTGTAAAGAGAATAGTCCAAGAGG
>NW_004524583.1:6734922-6743074 GCF_000260255.1 Octodon degus
AGTATTATTTATATTCACTAAATACCAGCGCATCCAACTATATAAAACAAATATTAACAGACATAAAACGTCAGATAGGCACTAATACAATTGTAATGGTGACAGGGCTAAAGTGAATCCATTCATCTCAGAAGGCCCTTAAATTCTAGATGAATTTACTCCTCTCTTCTCCCTTTGAGTTAACCATAAAGCCCACTAAGGAGGATTCAACTATTAACTAAAGGAACAAAGAGGACAAATTGTAGGTAAGCTGTATCCTGCTAGATTAACAAACCTCTTAGAAATGTAAACCTTGTGACATTTTTGTAAAATTCCAAAATGAGATAGCGTGGTTACCATGGTTACTTAGAAATGTACAAAACACCAGTAGAAAATTCTTTCAGGGTCAACACTATCTTCATGTAAGATTGTTGTGCTCTAGCTGGAAATAAATCTCATTTGTTGTAATTCTTGCTTTCTATCAGTGTATTCACACTGATTCTGCTGTCACGATACCATTTCATGCCTATCTGTAGTGTGAATAGTTTGTAGGAGAGAAATTAAAATTGGGGCATGCTGTCTGTCTTATAAGATCCACATCATGGTGGGAAATACAGAAATTATATTATTCTAAAATCTTAATTTGTAATTAAGATAACGTGAAGGTGAAAAAATTAAACAAGAGATGTATTTCATACTTTCATATAGGAGAAAGAGAAATATCTCACTCATGGTAATTCTGGGTATTTATCCTAGAGAAATGAGAATTTATGTTTACCCAAAAAGACCCATGTGAATGTTCACACCAGCTTTATCTCCAACAGCTAACCCTGTAAACATTCCAAATGTCCTTCAGGGCTGTTATGGTTTGTTTCCAGTTGTCCCCCCAAAGTCTCATGCAGGCACAGAATGGCTTCTAGAGTTTGTGATTGATTCTTGACCCAGTGCTATGGTTATGGTGTGAGCGCCCTGCAGCAGATACTCTACATTACAATGTAAGGAGGGGAAAGAGGTTAGCTAGCTGCGAGTGCTACAGCTCCTCCCTTTGCTCCCTCTCTGCTCTTTGCGGCCACCATGAAAGACTGTTCTGTCCGTGTGCCACTCTGCTTTGTAGCAAGCCGAGTATAGACTGAGACTTCCACTAACTGTGAGCTAAGTAAACATTTCCTTCCTTAATTTTGGGTGTTGAGAATTTTGTCCCAACAACAAAAGAAGAATAACTGAGACAGAATTTGGTACTGGGAGTGGGGTCGTTGTTGTGACTACCTGCCCATGTAGATTATAAGCTTTTGGGAATGGCTTATTGGAAGAGATAGGAAAGGTTTGGAGCTGTTGCCTACAAGAGAAATGCTGCAACAGCTTTGGCTATTCTGTATGGGAAATTCTGATAAGAGCCCAGAAGATCAGGAAGCTGAAAGAAAGTCTGCCTCTAAAGACTGGTGAGGTTTCTGCTGGGAAGGACTAGATTGGTTGTTGGACTTTGGATGATTTGTGTTATGGCTTGACAAAATTTGTTTGAATTTTACTCATGTCCAGAAACTTTGCATGAGACAGATTAAGTGTGGTGGGCTAATTAATCTGGCAAAAGAAATCTTAAAGCAGTTGAATATTAAGGCAGTAGCAGGGCTGTTATTGGGGCTTTTAGTCAGATTTATGTTGTGAATCAAGAGCAAAGAACCTAGCAGGACGATCTAAAATGTTGTGAGTTTGGCCAGAAAGGAAACTCTAATAAAGATGTGGAATGCAAAGATAGAGCTGAGAGGATCTCCATTGCTGAGAAAAACAAAAAATATAAAGGATGGCTAGAGGGCATCACAGGAGTGGGAAGGTCTCCACCCTTTGCAGCCTCAATTGTAAGGGTGAGGGACTTTGCCTTCAGGAGGAAGCCACAGAGCTCCCCACATTCCAGAATGGTAGCGGTGTCCATACCAAGTTCCATAATTGTGCTGGCAAGGAAAATTTATTCCTCTGAATCAGGGCTATAGTGCTTAGCTATCCAGGCACTCAATCCCTACAGCCAAGAGAGAAAAAAACCTGGCAACTGCTCCAGTTGGCAGTAGACCTTGGCATCATCCACATGGTGTTGGTTTTAGGCAGAATGCAAAAGTTCTGAGGTTATGAAGGCTTCCACCTAGATTTCAAAAGAAGGCCTGCGAAGCCATGCAATGTGCCCCTGAGAGGGCAGTGTATGAAGCTGTGAGTGAGAAGCCTTTTCAGTGGGAATCCCAGAAGTCTGGAAAAGCCAGGCATGTGGATTGCCTAAGAGAAACTACAAGAAGGGAGCAAAGTATGCCAGAGAGAGAATGCATGGGAACTACCACTAAAGTGCTGTAGGGGCAGAACAATATAAAGCTTTGGGAACTCACAATTTGCCACAGATTGCTTTGGTTGTTCTGCATGGAACTACAGGAGTTAGTGTTTGCCCTGCTGGATTTTGGATTTGCATTGGTTCCAATGCTTTTGTATTCCCCTATTGTTTGTATCTTTTGGCGAGATAATGTTTATTTTATACCATTGAATGTTGAAAGTGTTTCACTTTTCTTTAGTACAGGGGCTCCTAGGAAAGAGTTTGCTTTTGATCTTAGAGGAGACTTGAGACTTATGAAGTCATGGGGTGGCTTCTGAAGTTTGTGATTGATTCTTGATCCAATTCTGGGATTATGGGTGCCCTGGATTAGATCCTATGCATTACAATGTAAGGAGGGGAGAGAGGCTAGCTAGATGTTGGTACTGCAGCCCCTCCCTTTGCTCCCTGTCTTCTCTTTTGTGGCCTCCACGAAAGGCTGCTCTGTGCCATGTGACACTCTGCCTTGGAGCCAGCCATGTACAGACTGAAACTTCCATTAACTATGAGCTAAATAAACCTTTCTTCTCATAATTTTTTTGTGTTGGATATTTTGTCCCAGCAATGAGAGACGAGTAACTGAGAGAAGGGCCTAAACAGGTATAAATGTTGAAGCATTCATTTTAGTATTGACAACAATGGAAAAGTCAAGGCTATTGATTCATTCAACAACTTGGATGATCTCTGACTTGTTATTTTGACTGAAAAAATAAATCTCAAAATACTATATATTTTATGATTTAATTATAAATATAGATGAAGAAGCACTTTTGTTTCCCGATTATAGTGGTAGATACAAGAATCTATCAGAGCACTTTCAACAAACAAGGAACAAGTGAGTACATGCCAAACCTGAATGAAATATACAGTTTACAGTATAGTATAAACATTATTTCTTGATTCTAACAATATGCTGTAGGCACAAGAGATGTTATTTTTATAGCTTGGTAAAAGCACACATAAGAAGTTGCTATTCTTGAAGTTCATATGTAAGTTTTACTTTTATAATAAAAAAGTTTTAAAATAAAATAAAGAGTGCACATGTGACTTGCAAGACTAGGGTACAGAAATTCAATGCTATTATAGTACTGGGACCGGGAATTTGGAAACTGTTAAAGAAATATTCCAACTCTCTTGCTACTTTTTTGATAATGCCTATTTAATTGAATCTTCTCAAAAATTTTTTTTGTACTTCTACCTCCATAAGAAACAAAAGTAAAGTTGTAATTTCTAAGTTGAAAATTCTACATTCATGATATCAGAACCAAGATAAAATTAGAATTTCCTGATCCCAGCTACAAGTTTTATGGGTCCCTATGGATATAAATTGGCCCACCCTATGTCATCCAACTACTTCCCTCACAAAGATTTACTGTCAGAGAAATTGATACTCAGAGTAACAAAAAGGTTCATTTTCTAGGGCAGAGAGAATGCTTTGGGGGCTCAGTAGATAAAAAGCTATACTATGGACAGACAAGCACATCAACTGTATTAAAACTTGGCAAATGTTATGTTTCTCACAAGCATGTGATTTTTTAACAGTACGTTATCACTTATGTGCCTAACATCTAACTCTGCATTTGTATTGGTATTCTCTTTTTAGTAGTCTTAAGTGTGACATATGCCAATCCCCTTCAATCAATTTATAATTTATAACAGCTTTATAATTTATAATTATAAATAATTTATAATATATTATATTAATTTATAATTTATATATTTATAATTATAAATAATTCATAATACATTATATAAATTTATATAAATAATTTTGACTTGGTAATAGAAGTTCCAGGAGGAACAGAGCTGAAAAAAATTCTGAAAAGAGTCAATAGCCTATCCTGCCATGGAAATAGGAGTTTCTTTGGAGTGCTCCAGGGTGGATGATCTCTGTTTCTCTGAACAGTTTAGCTGATCTCACCACACATGCTTAATTTCCATGTCATCCTCTAGCAGTTTTACTTTGGAGTATCCAAGTGCTTAATCCAAGTTAACACTCTTCACTGTGAATTAGTAACATTCATTTTATCATCTGCTTGCTCTACATAAGCTGGTGCAAAGAGTTCTCAGGTCATTTCCACGTGACTTTGTCATCAATAGTAAGGAATGGATCTTTATATTAACATTCATAGGTTATCTGGTAATAACACTTTTTTGAGATAGGATCTCACTGCACAGCTCAGGCTGGCCTTGAGCTCACCTGGTGGTACAGGCTGGCCTCAAGCTTGCAACAATCCTCCTGCCTCAGCCTTCCAAGGGCTGGGATTATAGGCATGTGCCACCATGCCCAGTTTATTTATTTCTTTTTCTGTATTTAGGACAAGGTCTATAGGGTCTCACTACATAGATCAGACTCAGTGATTCTCTTGTTTTCAGCCTCCCAAGTGCTGAAGGCACGCACCACCACACCCAGTCTCAGGCACCCCGGGGTCAGTGCCTGCACTCTGCCTAAGCATGCACTTTAGTCTGCTGAGCTATCAGCCCAACCCTACGCCCAGTTCATAGCATATTGTTTTGGATCCTCAGATACATTTTTGTCTTCCAAGTTAAGAAGGGGATCAGGTAATAAAGCATATGACTCAGGAAGCTGTCTTTTCCCCTTGCTACATTTATAATGTTTTCCTTCTCTGTGTGTCTCTGCTCAAAGGACAGAAACAAGCACAAGTACAATAGGACAGAAGCAATAAATAGCTTCATCAGGAAAAAAAGAGACATGGACAAAGATTGTTGCAATATGAGATGTGCAGTGAGGTACTGTAAGAAAATGACAGTAATGGATTTTAAAGGATGAGGGTTTCTAAAGAAATCATCTTGGGTTCATAGAAAAAGCCACATGAACAAACACGCACACACAGTTGAAGTTGACTTTAAGAATTAATGACACATGCACATACAGAAAAGACTAATCCTCCAGTGATAACCTGTATATTGAGGAGTGAGAGCTCAAGAAAACCTATTGAATGAATAAGGACCGGCTCCTAGTTTGTAGAAGCTGAATGACTATAAAAGATATAAGTAAGTAAGATGTGGATGAGAGTACAATGAAGAAGTTAACTGAATAAATTTAACAGAGGTTTCTCTATATCGGGATTAACAAGGATGAAAGGATAGCTTTTCCCATGTCATTATCCTATCTGTGGCTCATCCTAATAGTATTTTCTATTTGCAAATCTTTTAGTGTGTGACGCATCATAGATTTTAGATATAAAAGCCACAACCTATATTTGTCCTTATCACATGTGTCTTAGCACACAAGTTACTTTATGTTACTGAAGCCCACGGCAGAGGGCAAGTTTGAATGGTCTGGAGAAGTGACTCTTAGAAAGTGGATGGCTTGAGAATGTTTGGGTTCATTGATTATTAGGTTCAAGACTGCATTGCAATCTTTTGTGTGAATGTTTATGATGATTTGCTCCAGGGTTTGTAAGATCGATTTTTAACTTACTATGCTCTACTTTTATATCATAAATAGCACTTTATATACAAGAACTTTAGAACAATAGATTTTCATATATTTGCCCTCTACTTTGACTTATTGTGTAAAAGGTTTAGTTCTACATATGATTAAACAGTACTTTCATTGTCATTATCTTTTTAAAAATTAAAACTTTAGCTTTAATCAGCCTTTTATGTTTTCTACGTGCTTGAAATTGTGGTGGTAGTGTGTTGTACTATACATATTGGTGTTTATCCATGTGCACCATATTTGGGGGATAGCTCCTTAGATTTTCTGAATTTTTCTTATTATACTTAAAATTGCAGTGTTTTCATCATATTTTGAAAATTTGAGAGCATTACTTTTTTCACAAAGGTATGTATTCTTTTCATATCTTTCTGCAGCTTTGCACAATTTTATTTTCTATTTAGTAAAGATCTTTTATTGTCTCATTAAAATATCACAGAGTGGCTTTACAATCCAGAAGCTTGTTTCCGTGGCTGGATAACTCTTGGATCTTACTCATCTGGCTGATGAACTGTTCCCTTTTCAGAAACATAGATACCATCTCAAAATTTTCTGATATCCTTGTTTTTGACTGCTGTGGCTTGCTGAATTTGAAACAAGCTTGATGTCATTTCCTTCAAGGATTAGCTCATCTTTCTGGGCTTGAGATACTGAGCGAACAACACCTGCCCTCATACGAACTCGGCGAATGTATTTTTCACCCAAGAAATTCCGGATTTTGACAGGAGACCCATTCTCCTGAATAGCGACGTTGATGGGGAAGTGAGCGCACACAGAACTCATCTTGTAACGGAAGCCCTTGAGCATGTCTGTACATGGCTTCAGATCGTGGGGACAGTCGCCAACTCCTTTCTGTTTCCCCGCCATTTGTCAATCAGGAGCCTCTTCTTTCTCTTCCCAAAGAGACTGAGTTCCACACTGATGTGGCTGAAGTCCCTCTGGAAGGTTCCTCTAGGGCCCTTCACAATAACTGAATCCTTTCAGAGTGATGTCGACATTTTCTGGAATGTCGACAGTCTAGTTGCTAAGAATGGTCTTCACTCTTGCGGGAGATGCAGCAAAGAACTGCACAATGTTTTAATTGCTATTAATTCTATTGTTGAAATTTTTACTTTCAGACACTATATTTTTAACTTTTAGAATTTCTACTTGAAACCTCTCTACCTCTTTTCTTTCATTTAGTATGTTATTGACTCTCACACACTGTATATCCCAAGGAACAACTTTATAGCCCTTTTCTGGTCATCTCATTCTTTGTTACTTTTACTCTGTTATTGATTTATTTTTCCCTTGGTTGATAGTCATATTTTCCTATGTTTTGTATGGGAAGTAATTTTGCTTTGGATATTAGATATTCTAAACTTTAATTTGTTCAGATTTTTGGTCTTTTATAAAGAGTTCTAATAAATGTTGAAAGGCTTCAAAGTTACTTATAGATTAGCCTGTCATTTCTAAAGTCTTACTTAGTCTTCTGTAGCTTTATTATAGGCTGAGTTTTACCTGACTGATGAGTGGAATTCACATATCTTTCAGCCATATTTTCGTTCTCAATATCATTCCATTTATAGCACCCTGAGAGTTCTTTGTATGAAGTAACAGATACAACTGTAGTCTGTGTAGGTTTCTAAAGCTTTTTCTCCCTGTAGTTCTCCTCCCTCTAGCACTATGCTCAGTATTCCAGCTGTTTCAGCTTCCCTGAACTCTGACTTCAGTCCCCTCAATAAAACTGTGCAATAAAACCATCACACTCTGCTGGGTCCTTTCACTTGCTGTCAAAATCTAGAAAGACACTCCAAGAAGAAAGTCTGAGCAGTTGAAATTTGTTTCCTTCTCTCAGGAATCATAGTCTTGTGTTGCCTCACATCAAATGTCTAAAAAAAGTGTTTTATAGAGTTTTTTGTTTTTAATTTTTGAAACTTTTTTCTAGTAGTCTACATCAGAAGCAAATCAGGTATCAGTCCCTGCAGATACTAAAGTCTCACTGCCTGACATGCTCCAAAGTGAATACTATGGCACTAGATTTCTGTAGAGAGAAAGCTTTAATGCACAGTACACATCAAGGTGGCCAGGCATTGTAAACTGAGCTCTGCCTCCCAGATTGGTTGACAGTGGGAATTCATAGGAAGAAGGAGATTTAGGGTTGGGATGGGCAGGCATAGCGAGTCAATGACCAACATGCCTCTTCACAGTTAAGTTTCTGAAATGAGCATCAATATTTAGCTTAGGGCTGGAGAGATGGCTCAGTGGTCTAAAGCACCTACTTAGAACAAGCTTGGCAAAGCATCAGGGACCGCGGTTCGATCCCCCAGCACCACATGCCAGCCAGCCGCGCCCCCTGGTGGGCTGAGCTGGCCACACACACACAC
>NW_004524583.1:6743174-6770661 GCF_000260255.1 Octodon degus
AAAAAAAAATTATAAAAAAAAATATTTAGCTTAAATTATCCTAAAGTAGTGATGGCATACACTGTAGAGACTAAGCACCCAAAGAGTAACCCAAAACCCACTAATTTGCTGCAAAATGCCAACACTGCAATTAAACCTGAATAGTTAAGAGTTTTAGTTTAGAAAAATCAAGTGATACATTAACATCTTGTGTCTTAAAAGAAAAGCAAATAATACATGTGTCATAAGTTTGCTACCACTGTAAGGCATTCACCACTGCTTATAAAAGATTCTGCAACTTGTAGTGAAACCAAAATTAAAAAGTAAAAAATAAAAAAAAAAAGCTTTCCCCTCCACGGTTCCTAATGACACCTGCATTCAGAGTCCTACCGCAAAGATTTATTTGACTTAGCTTTTGTCTTGCCGGTAATTTTCCCCCATTTTCAGTAGCTTACCGTATCAATCTCTGCCCAGTGGTAGCAGAAGCAGTTTGTATAGTGCTATACAATGTGACTAACTTATATAATTTATGGTTAAATTTTAAAATTCAATGAATAGTTGCCAGATGAGGCACTCTATAAATCACCAAAATGAATAATGAATGTCTCTCTCAGTGAGGGTTTCAGGCTAAGACAGTTTCAGTCCAAAAAATAGTGGAAAGAGTAAGCTGAAAAAGTGCAGAAACTGCTTTACAAAATAATGCACAAAGGTATTCAGAAACATATACAGTCTTTTAGGTTGATATACACCAGAAGGAGTTAAACTTCAGTCACTTTATCTAACAGTAAAAGGTTTTCCTCTGTTCAATCTTATGAGACAATTCCAAAGTAATTTCTATCTTTTAAAATACATGAGCATATGGATCAACCTTAAGTAGAAAAATTTCTACTAATGGACATTGACAGCAACACATGGCAGAGAATGGAATGGGAAACAGGAGAAGGGAGAGGGAAGAGGCTTCCTGAGGCTGGGACATTGTTCTGTGGTGGGCCATCAGGCCCAATCCAATTAGACCCCAAATTTGTTCACATTTTAATTGGTGACCTGCAAGAAGTCCTGTAGGTATTAACATCTTTTTAGCTTGCAGAATACAAAACATTAAAGGGAAAAGATCTAATGCTAAACCTAAAAAGGATAAGAAAACTTTGAAATCAGAAACTGCAGTGATATGCAGGAGACATCATCAAATTGTAAAGGTCTGCAAAGCATTCACAAGTTAAGAAATGAATTCTACTTTATGATGATCATGAAGAGGGATGTGTCTGCAGCTAACTGAACTTTTTCATTTTAGAAGATCCTTTTTTTATAGTAATACTGTAACTGAGCAGCTTCTTTGGAGAGTTGGCCTTGGCAGAGATCCACAGGTTATTAGCCCTCTTTAACCCTTGATCATCACCTCTGTTTTACTGGACATTTTAATTTCTAAAGAAAAACTTCAGATATATGGTTGAGATTCAAGAGCCCAAAATATCTCATGGTTTTTTTTTTGTAAGTCTTCCTTAGCCCCCTTTGAAGCCTAAAACCATTGGAATTCTACCAAAGATGGAGAAAAGAAGCTTAGCCTTAAATGGAAAACACTGGGCTGGGCAGGTAGCCATCCACCCCTGACCCTACTTTTCCTGCCTGTGAGATACTTTTGTGTCCTGAATCTCCAAGTTGGAGCTTACGAGGACTAGACCACCTATCTCTATCTCCTTCATGGTCAGTTTTTTTAAAAAACATTTATTGATTGATTTATTTATTTAGTACCCGGAATCAAACTCACGATCTTGTGCTTGCCAGGATGGCACTTATGCCACTGAACTGTCTCACCTGCAACATACACAGTTTTTTTTTTTAAACTTTTATTCAAATGGTCAGTTTTGAATAAATCTGATTTCTTCCCATCAACTTTCATCTTCCCAGCATTAGCTGACAAACAGCACACAGCTCAGATGCTTGCGTGCAGTAATGATATATGGTACATCTGTCCCCAAGAATGGAGATATACGTGCAATTCAGTTTTTTAAATTTAAAGTTTGAATCTGCATACATGATACGCATTCTTGAAGAACAAATTTATTTAATTAGATCAACACTTTGAAGACTGTTCCTATGACTTCCACTACTAGTTCAGAAAAGAGCTGTTCAATAGTTCTTGTTGAACTTGCCCAAGGACAAGAGCCTCGGCGTACTATTCTGATTTGATTCACACAGACTCTCTCCTCCTAAGCTCACAATGTTCAGGTAGTCTAGTGTGAATTTTTTTTGAATAGTTTAGTCTTTTTATAGTCCTTAAATATAGCTTGCTCCCCAAGGACTGGCTCAGTATTTGTGGTACCTCCCTCCTGAGCACAGGAGGTTAGTGAAGATTTATCTGGTGGTTTGGATTCCAAATGTATCATGATGAAATTTGAGTGGAAGAATCTGTAATGTTAATAACTTTCAGTGATTATTAATCTCTTTGTAGCATCTTGTATGACACGATAGTCATTCCTTGTGCCTAGATTTATAGTAGCAACTGTGCACCCTGAAAGTACTAAAATGCAAATTGAAATAACCCCAGAGACCAAGGATGTGGATGCATGGTAACAGCGATGTGAGGAGTTTGGAAAACTTAGAAATTTTAATTCTCTTACTAAGTAATGAAGTTAATGTAGCTTATTAACTCAGATTTAAAGATAGTGATGAGCAGATAGTTTAAGCAACTTGCCCAAGGTCACAGAGCTTGCTAGGCTTACAGCCAGGTCTAATCAAGACTATTTGCCACTAAGTCAGAAATGTAATTCAGAACCCCAAATAGCAGGAAGTCTACGTGGACTGAAAGTCAGAGAAAGAGAAAGGAATTGGTGTCTCAGTTATTCTTCTCTTGTTGCTGGGACAAATACCTGACACACAAAATGAAGGAAGGAAAGGTTTATTTAGCTCACAGTTACTGTAGATTTCAGTCCTACTTGGCTGGCTCCAAGGCAAAGTGGTGCAGGACAGAGAGCATTCATTTCTGGGCGGTGGAACAACAATGGCAACAGAGAGAGGAAGTCTATTTCTCTTAAATTGCATTCAGACTCTCTGCCCCAGGGTGGGGGAAATACTCACACCCATAATCCCAGCAGTACTAAAACACATTTAAATCAAAAGAAAATTCACAGACTGAAAGTCAAAGGACAGGAAACAAAATTCCATGGGACAGGAACTTACAAAAAAACAGAGGTAGCTATTCTCATTGCTGACAATATCAACTTCAAACCAGTAAGTATTCAAAGAGATAAAGCAAGTCATTACATACTTGTTAGGGGAAAGCTGCAAGAGGAAGAGATAACAATCATAAATATATATGCAACCAAGGTAGGAGCACTCAACTACATAAGATAGAGGAATAGGCAGACTCACAAACAGTAGGAAGACCTACTCTTTCAAGACTCATTACCACAACCAACCCAGCAGAAAGTAATGACAGATATTCTAGAAAGAGACAGAAACAACCACAACTTCAAGAAAAAAAGAGAAAGGCACCACCAAACAGAAATTTTAAGAAGTTTTAAAATTTTGTTTTTAAATTATTTTTGCTTTTAAAGAATAAAAAATGGGGGGGAAGCATTGGAAACAATATAAACTTTCATTGAACAAACTAATAGGAATTTAACAATGGTTGCTGCATTGCATGATGTTTTCTTCAAATTAGTTGTAGAGGTTACCAGAAGTAAACTTGAAAAAAATGGTTAAAACCAGAAAAAACAATAATTTAAAAAAGTTATGAGAAATTAAAAAGAAAAACTTGACAATAAAAAAAATTAAAGCATTAATTGTTCCTTTCAAAAGATCAGCAGAGGGGGACCATGATTCACTCCCCAGCTCCACATACCTTACCAAGCCCACCCTTAAAGCAGCCTGAGCCAGTCAAAAAAAAAAAAATTAGCAGAAATTGGCAGTACAATTACCCAAACTATCCTGTATATACACATAAATGTATATTTCCCCCCTTTTTTTTCATCCTTTTCCTTATCCTAGTTTTGCCTTCCCATTGAACAAATTCTTTCCCTTTAACAGTATTTATTGTACCATTGAGGATATATTTACTCTTTCAGGTTTCCACTAGTGAGAAAATACCATGTTTGCACGTATAGGTCTGACTGAGTTCACTTACAAATACAGTCTCTAGTTGCATCCATTTTTCTATAAACCTTCAGGTTTATATTTTTATAGCTGAGTAATACTCAATTACGTAAAAATATCACATTTTTTAATCACTTCCTCAGTTGATGGGCATAGGGATGCTTCCAAGATTTAGATATAAAAATTATACTGCTATAAATATGAATGCACTGTGGTATGATGATTTCAATTCTTTTGGAAAAATACCTAGGAGGGGTATAGCTGGCTTAAATTGAACCTCCAATCCTAGCTTTTTGAGGAATCGCCATACTGATTTCCACAATGGTTGTATAAGCCTGCACATCCATCAATAGTGGAGAAGGGTTTATTTGTCCCCACAGCTGCGTTAGCATTTGTTATTGGTGACTTCTGTCTGGCATGAGATGGTACATCAGTGTTGTTTTAATTTGTATCTCTTGAAAGAACAATGTAGTTGAACATTTTTTCATGTATTTATTTGCCATTTGTATTGCTTCAATTGTGAAGTTTATATTCATCTCAGATGCTCATTTCTGGATTGGATCTTTGAATTTTGTGGGCCTGATTTTTTTTAATTCTTTTTTTTTTTTTTTTTTTTTCGGTATTGGGGATTGACCTTGTGCTTGCCAGGCAAGCACTTATTCTACTGAGCTATTTCCCCAGTCCCAATTCTTTATATGTTCTAGACAGAGTCTTTTGTCTGAGGGAGAGCTGGCTATACTTTTTTTCCAAATTCATGGGTGTCCTCTTTACTCTGTTGGTGATTTCTTTTGACATGCAGAAACTCAAAAATGATGAGATCCCAAGTTATTGATTCTCTGAAGTATTTCTCATACAGTTTAGTCTTTGTTCATGATCTCTCTGGCTATCCATACATCCTTAAAATTTCTACCTACTTTCTCCTCCAGTAGATTTAGTGTTTCAGTTTTAATATTTAAATCTGTGGTTTAGTGAATGGACAAAGGAATGGTTCTATGTTTAGCCTTCAGAATGTGGAAAGCCAGTTTTTCCAACACTATTTATTAAAGAGGTTATCTTTTATCCAGTGAACATGTTTGGTCCCTTTGTCAAAGATAAGGAGGCTGAGTATGTTTGTAGTTGTGTCTAGATCTTTTATTCTTTTCCGTTGATCATCAGATTTGCTTTTTGCCAGGACCATCCTGATTTTATCACAGTAGCTTTGTAGTATTATTTCACATCAGGGATTGTGCTGCCTTTTTCCTTTCTTTTGTTGCTCAGGATTGATTTTGATTTTTAAGTCTCTTCTGGTTCCAGATGAATTTTAGTATAAACCTTTACTTAGTGAGATTGATTGCTAAGTATTTTATTTATTTGGATGTTATGATAAAAGGTGTGGTTTCCACATATTATCTCAGTGCATTCATTGATTGTCTATAGAAATGCTATTATTTTTGAGTGCAGAAACTGTATCCTGTTATACTACTGTATTTGGTCATTAAATTTCCAAGTCTCTTGGTGGAGTTTTTAGTGTCTTCTATGTAAAGGTTTTTACTGTGAAAATTATAGTACTCTGAAAAAAAGAGATTGAAAATTTCAGGAAATGGAACGATATTGCTTGCTCCTGCATAGGAAGACTCAACATTTTGAAAAAGCCCATATTCCCAAAATTGTGATACATATTAAATGCAATCCCAATTAAAATGCCATTAATCCCAGAGGTCAGGAAGACATTTAATGAATATGTTTCAATTACCATAAGCAATTTGAATGGAATGTAATATATGGTGATAATTGAAAAAAATGTTTTCTACCTGTGCAAATTTCCTTGTTGATGTTCTGTGGACCAAATATACAAAAATAAAGTAAAACAAAATCCTTTATGAATTGTTTTGTTATCCACATTTTCTGATGGAGCAGATCACAGACCCTGGAAGCTTATCATACCTGCTGACTAATTGGAAGAGACGAAGAAAAAAAATACTTGCAGTTATTTACTGGAAATTGATGCTACATCATGTGGTCCTTGAGCTTTAACTGAAGGGTGTGTGTGTGTGTGTGTGTGTGTGTGTGTGTGTGTGTGTGTGACTGCTAGCTTGGATTCACATAACTACAATTTGGGCTTGGCAACAATTAAGTAGGAAATGTCTTTCCCAGCTGAGTAGCTTTGTCATTTTTCTCAACAAAACATGTACTGGTGTTAGTAGAGCTCTGCTGATAATCACAATTGGCTGCATTATGTGGTACCTTGGCTGGTAATCCCTTAAATGGTTTTCCAAGTGCTTGTGTATCCTAAGAACACATAGGAATGAGGATAAAGGGGCTGGTCTGCAGTTGGTACGGTTCAGGCATTCTGATGTCTAGGTTCTTTGATGAAATGGAGAGCCATGCCAGAATTTTCAAAGCATCTGGTCTGGGTGTTCAAAAGCTATATGGGCCCTGAAATGATTCTCTGTTCAAATAGGCAGCAGGCCAGGTTTGGAGAGGAAGCCAAACTACTTGGAAATAAGCACACCTATTTGATGGAAAAGGGATTTTTCCATCCATATTTCTTCCTGATTCTCAGATAGCTCTCCATGGATGGAATTGAACATGTTCTCATGTTTTCTTTTTCTCCAAATCCAAGTAACTTGATTGTTCTGATCCTTGGAAAACTGCTTGTTTCATATTTCATTTTAAACAGGCTGCCTTCCATTCCTTGGGTTCAGACAGTTCAGTTTCTTTTCTAATTCTTATCTGAATAACAAATATTTTTCAGCAACAACCAAAATTTCACTCCTTTCACGCATAAAGAGTCATACATTTTTCTACGGTAAGATCTTTCTATGGAAATTAATTTTTAAATCTGGCCTGTTTCTAGTGTTCTTTAGCCTGTAAAAGGTTTCTGTTGTTAGTTTCCTATTATCCCTATTTTAGATCCACTGCCCTTCACAACTCAGTTATTACCTTCATTTGAATGGCAATTAAATTGATCCACAAACTCTCTGCTCTCTTCTAGTCATGGGCATGGTTGGTCATCTTTTCATACATGACTTTTACTTATTCAGGAAGTGTTTATTGTTAAGCTTTCCAGGCAAAGGAAGTAGAGTACCACTCCTTTTAAAAACATCCTGGAGTCTAATAAAGAAGACAAATTTAAGGGCTGGCCAAATAGCTCAGCAGATTGAAGTGGCTGCAAGCAGGCACAGGGGCCAGAGGTTTGATTTTCAGGTCTGCTGTGCTGGCCCTACCCTTAGGGTATGCTAAAACAGCGATTGAGATTGGGCATGGTGGTGTGTGTGCCTGTAATCAATCCCAGCACTTGGGAGGCTGTAAACAGCAGAATCACTGCAAGTCTGATCTAGTAATGAGTATCTCAACACACTGTAAAATACAGAAAAAAGAAGAAGACAAATATGAACAAATTATGGCTATACAAAAGCACATTTAGGTCAGAGATTGACTTAAGAAGAATAAAAGTTTCAGGGTAATTCATTATCTTCTTGTAAGTGTATGTTTTAAGTATTCAAATAATTTTATAGATATATAAATCAGAATTATATTACTTACTAGAAACATTCCTGGACAGTGCTGGGTATATTAATTCAGTATATCTTAGTGTGGCTTAAAAGTCTTGGTTAAGGCCAGCCAGATAGCTCAGCAGACTAAAGCACCTGCTTACGCAGAATACAGAAGCCAGTGTTCTATCCCTGGAATGCCATGCCAGGGAGTGCTGAGATGGCGATTGCGACTGGGCGAAGTAATCTCAGCACTTGTGAGGCTGAAAGCAGGAGGATCACTATGAGTCTGATCTACATAGTGAGACCCTGAACACCCTGTAGACCCAGTAACAAATACATTTAAAAAAATTGTTGGTTATACCAAGGTGAGGTGCTTTTTCTATGTACGTTAGGATGAGTCAAAATCTATTGCTAAGAGAACAAGTGAGCCTTCCAAAGGAAGCCTTTTCTCCTTTCACATTGAGTTTTATCCAAGTGGGGAGAGAGAGAAAGGCATAGACAAGTAGGAAAGACCATATACAAAAAATAAAAAGCTGATAAGCATCATGACCCTTTTCACAAAGCAATAAACATAAGCTAAAAATATTACTCAGTGGGATTTTGGAGTCAGTTTTCACTAGCAGAAGTGCAGGTAAAGCAATGTTGATCAGTCATAGGGAACCAAGAGCAATCTACCTTGAGCTGTGTCCACCCCACATTCAGCTGTCTTGTTCACACTGGTGGAGCTGCTGACTTCTGAGGTTGTTCCTCTGAGGTAAGAGTCTCACCCCATACTCTGTCAGGTCTGGTCTTGGCCTATGAGCAACATGGTGGGGATAATAGCATTTTCCTTTATGCCTCATGCATGAAAATTTGTTATTTGGAGTCTTGCCATTCTGGATGGTTTTTCTTAAGACAATTTGTTATGGTTTGTGTATAGATGTACCTCCAAAGCCTTATAGAGTCATGGGGTGGCTCCTGGACTTTATGATTGATTATTGTGGGTTTGGATTCTATAGTTTTCCTGGGGCAGGGAATTTGCATTAAAATATGAGGGGAGAGAGGCTATCTAGTTGCCTGAGCTGCTGCCATTCCCTTTGCTTTCTGCTCTATGCTGCTGTCATGAAAGGCTGCTCTCTGCTATATGCTGCTTTGCCTTGGAGCCAGCTGAGTATGGACTGAAACCTCCAGTAACTGTGAGCTAAATAAACTTTTCTTTCTTTCGTTTTGGGTGTCAGGTATTTGTCCCAGCAATGAGAGAAGAGTAACTGAGACACAATTTTAACCACTATTAACTCAGTGGAATCTTATCTAGAAGCTAAAATGTATCATATAGCCTGAGGATAGTTACACAAGAGACTTCACTGCAATCAGACTAGGTGAACCTACAAGACCCAAGTACCTCTCCAAAGAGACTCAAAATTGAAATTGATTCTATCAAAGCTGTCTCAGCTACACTGATAAGATCTCTCCCCATCAAAAAAAGTAGAACTTTCTGAAAATGAAAACAAATGTGAAAATATAATTCAAAACTGGAGGAGTACAAACTTACTGTAGGACGAAGCTAGCAATTAGAAAACAGGTCAGTCTCCAAGAACCTTTTCTGCTCTGTGAATAAGTATTCAGTAAACATCATCCTATGATGGACCTAAATTAAGCATCATTTTTGTATTTCTACAACAGGGCAATCTAAAATAAAGGTAAGTGAATAGAATTGCCTTTCATCATTCAGGCTTCAAGGTTTGAAATTGGAAATGTATTTTTAGGCACCCCCTTCACATTCCTCCACTTATTGCTATAAATACTAGGATGTATTCCCTGATGTATTTGGGATAATTGAGTCACTACTGAAAATTCTCTTTGATTTTCCTTTACTAATTAAAAAAGAGTTCCGTTTCCCAAGTTTTCCAGCAGGCTTCATGTAGACATTATTTGAAAAGTCAACATGGAAAAGAGAAAATGTGTTTCTCATGCTTTTATCCTTTAAAAGTAGACATATTGACTAATGAAACAATAGGGTTTGCTATAGAATTGAGGCATAAAAATCATAGCAGAACATGATTTTTTTTCTATCAAAGGGGTTCTTCCTCAGACCTGGTGTTTGGGTAGGACCATTCGTGCACTCACAGGAACCTCTTCCACCCAGATAGGCCTCGTGTGAAACTCTGTGGCAGAACTCCCTGCAGAGAGGCTGGGGTCAGAACACCCAGCTAATCCAGGAGCTGAACATCTTGCCAGAGGAGCACAGTGGGTTCACTTTCACAGGCTGCAGCAGGAAGAAGCAGAGCACAGAAGCCAGAACCAAGCCAGGCCCACCTGGACAAGTGCTAACTTGATAGATCCAGACCCAGTAAGCTGAGACACTTTGCTAGACCCAGATCTATGAAAGCATCCTCTCTCTTTCTTTCTGGATCAAGAGAGAGGAAAATAGGTAAATGGAGTAAACTAGTCTGCCTGGAAGACCCATTGTACATCAATGGGAGGTGATCAGACAGAATTTAGGGGAACTAATTTAAATACAAATTCCCAATTTAATATCTGCTTAGCTATACAGTCATAATGTTTGCTCTTATGATATAAAATGCAAACCCATTAGTTACAAAAGTTTGTCAACTGGTAAATCTCACTAACCATTATTAGTATTGCTAATTGTAGTTCTGTAAATACAAAACTGTAACTGCCTTGACCACATAATCTTTCTTAGGTAAGAATATCAGTAGGTGCTAAGGTAATAACTACACCAAAGCTCTACATCAATGGTCAGAAGACAGTGCTATATAAAACGACAAAGACAAGAAGCAAAATGCATTCTCAGGCTCACACCCACCCAAAACAAATGCAAGAAACACTAGCATAGAAGGAATTAGAAATCACACACCTGAAATCTCTGAAATAATATAGTCAGAAGTGAAGAAACTACTGCAAAAAGCTAAGAAGACATCAGATCAGAAAACTGTTTCCAAAGTAAAAATGAAATGATAACTATAATGAATTACTAAGTGCTTCTAAAGAAGACACTGATTTTTTTTAAAAAAACAGAATAGAACAGTGATGGAATCATTGAATGAGCAACATAAGAAAGAAATAGAATGCATGAAGAGGATTCAAAGAGATATACAAGAAATTAAAACCTCAATCACAAGCTGGCAAAACCATTTGACTGAAAGTGAAGACAGATTTTCAGACCTTGAGGACACCATTGCTGCTAGTGAGTGAAAAAGTAAGAAAAGATCTCTTAAAAGCAACTAGGATGCAGGAAAAAATAATTCAACTTCTGAAAGACAATGTAAAGATGAACAAAGTAAGACTAATAGGCACAAATGAGGAAGAAGGAATCATTTATGGTGTATTGTGCTAGCCACTCTTCAATATTATATTCAAGAGTAAGCACTGAGTTATATTTATTTATTCATAAAATCCCCAAATTTATACTTTCTTTAGATAAAATTACCTACAGTTTGAAGAATTCACTCTACCAGTAATGTTTCCATTCTCTTTCAAATCCTTTTAAATATCATGATTAGTGCAGTCTTTTCTTTTGGTGATAATTATCTATTTTTATTAGAAAGATAAATAAACTGAAAGCATTTTCTGACATTGCCAGTCAAGCAGAAGACCCAATAGTATTATGGGCTAGTGGACTCTTATAGAATATTTTGCTGAGTTTACACACCTATAATATTCAAATAACGGAACTTACCAAAAAAAAAAAAAAGGGGGAATACAGATGAATGTTCATTTTTTATCTGTGTATTCAAAGTGGTTAGGATAGATATATAGTTACATTCTCTTAATGAATAAAATGATTTGTTCTAATGGTGTTTGTAAATAGGACATCATGTCCACATCTTGTACAGCAATTAATCACTAGGAAGAATGTACGCAATGTGTTAATTATTGAAACTGTCCTACCAATTTGATTTGAAACTATCTCATTGTTATTTGTTTATCAATAAAATTATGGGAAAAAATAAAATAAAATGAGCATCCTTCTATGTTCCAAATTTATTCATTGCTATTTCAACATGTTGTAATAATTTATGAACTCTCCTTTTTCATGCAAAAAATCAAAAACAGCTTGTATTTTAAAGCTCTATATGCTCAGAATTGAGACACATTAAATATCTTCCAAAAGAATACATGGTATCTCATGCTGATTAGATTCAGATACTTGTGGATTTCTTCTTTAATGCATAAAAACAGTGTCTAGAACCCTGGCTTTGGTAGTGAATGGTGACACTTTTGCCACAGTATTGTGGAATCTGCTAGACTGGTCATAACAGTTCAGAGCACACAAGAAATATAAAATTAGTCAAATTTATTTTTTGCCTTTGTGCTATGCTTTCTTTTTATAAATTATAATTTTATCTTATTTTGAAGAGTGAAAACAAAAGTAAGAACAAAAATCAGAGACAGGGTAAGATACAACAATACATACGTTATCAATTTTCAAAATAAGAATAGCTGATTAACAATGTATGCCTTTTGTCTTCTTCCCATATCTCTTAAAGAATATAGAGTAAGTAGTTTTCTAAGATAAGACAGTGAATTAAATGCTAGTAATCTTCAATTGCAAGCAACAGAAAACTCAATTTCTACTGGATCAAGTAAAATTTGAGTTACCAAAGATGTTCCAAGACTAGTATCTTTAAATTAGAATTCTAAGTAGCAGTTGTACTGATCAGCACTTCTAATGGCTACATGGATGGGAGAAGACTAACACAGGAAGCACAGTACAAAATGTTTGAATTAACAGAATACTGTTTCTTAAAAGCTCTAGCAAAATGTATACATGGGAGGAGTCCACAGAACAACCGTATCTCCAAGAGTCTGTGAACCAAAAGTCAGTCTAAAGGACTATTGTTACAGACAAAGGTGTTTAAGAGTAGTAAAACATAACATTTGCTTCTTTCCTAAGTATTGAATTTCCTATTTCTAGGACTGCAGCTGACAGGCCTAATATTATGTTAAAATATTAGTCTCTGAATTATTTACTGTAAAAGTATAATCTACATGGTTAGCAGAAGAGTGATCCAACATGTGTAGGAAATATCTTGGAGTAGGAGCCAAGTGTGATGCCTAAAACTTGATTCATGCTGTCAACATGGCAAATATCAATTATGAAGAAAATGCCATTAAATTGACTAAATATAAGTAATCTTCATTTTTAGTGAAATTACATGAGATTATATATCAATATCATATATGTGAGACTACATCTGAAGACTCAGGTTTGAAAAAAATCATTTACATCCCAAGGAAAGATTCATTACTAATATGCTTTATTAGGCTGCTTATTTTTCTAGGCATCATCATTCTGAATATATTTCAGTTCAAATTATATTCACTACTCTCTGATGATGACCACCCTTTATTCAATTAAAGAAGAGTCCCTACAATATGCCAATCTATGATGCCATGATGGCAAAAATACCTAATATTAACTGCTCTTTAGCATGTGCAATTGAGTTAAGAGACATACTTTTTAGAGTTGATACTAATTTATAGAACTCACTATTCCTTCACAATCTACAACTCATTCCTTATCTAAATCACACGACCTGTAGGAGCGCTGAAGTAAGCTGAATGAACCAATGAACTAGATTCCAGTCCATGACATTTTAACAGGGCTTCCCAACTTTAAGCTATGAGTACTCTGTTGGGGGAGTTGAAATTCTCAGGCTGACTTATGAAGAGATAAACTCAAAAAGCATCATGAAACAATCTCCTTCACCTGATCTCTCTTACACAAGTAAAAATGACAAGAGAACCTACTCAAATGCCTCAACTCCCTGTGTTTGTCTATTGACAATAAGGGCTCTCTATTAGGTAGGTAAGTAAATGTGGATGACCCAGGAACAGATAAAAAAGGTAATGGTGAAAAAGAGGAAGCAAGATATATCATGAACAGGTACAAATTCCCTATGGTGAATGTTATAATTATGTATATCTAAAATATAGCAATTAAATTTTTAAAGAGCACAGCAAAAGCATATTTGAAATAATGATCTTTAGGATTTATTTAGATTTTTTCCCACATAGATATTTTCTCTATTTTCCTGCTTGGTTAATTAATATTGAATAATATGGGACTTGATTAAAATATTGTCCTTTGATTTTCAGCTGTGGGGTCAGATTTTAATGAGAATTCTTGATTTTTCAATCGTCATGCCACGTTGAATTAGTCTAACCGACTTGCACAATATATAATTTTACTCTACAGTAATTATAGGAATTCATTCAATCATTCAATGGATATTTATAGGACATTTGCTATGCATGTTTGAAACACTGATGGAAACTTGGACAATAACCAGGACAGATGTTCTTACTGCTGTGTCAATTGCTAACCACACAGTATCAGTAAAGTCCCATTAACTGCTTGGCTTAAACCTTAAAACCTTAGCATCTCACATTTCTGTGGGATGAATAAAGGTGTTAGCAATGTTTGTTTCTTCTGAGAGCTGTGAAAGAATGAATCCAAATCTGTCTTTTTAGCTTGGATAAAAGCTATCTTTTCCATGTATCTTTATATTGTCATCTCTCTATGCACTTTTGTGGGTTTTTTTGTTCAGATTTGTCCTTTTTAATAAAGACAGCAATCATATCAGATGGGAGGTCCAATCTACTGCAGCATGATCCCATCTTGTTCTTAAATAATCATCATGGCAGTGATCTACAACTGCAGCAACTTATTTACAAATAGAGACACATCCTGGAACACTGGGAATTACAACTTCAGCCTATGAATTTTAGAGAACACAATTTAATTCAATATCTGATCTATGAATTTTTATTCTAATGAACATAGGTTGACTTTTTAACATATTTAAAATAAAGTAATAATGAATGTTATGCTGAAGCACGGGTCAGTTGTGGGTGAATGTGAACGTACAACTACAAAGGCGAGACAAGAGTTTTTTCCAAAGGCAATATGAATACATTTCCGGCTTTTATATAGAGTTTGACATAATAGGATTTGTACTGGGAAATCTTTCCTATGACAAAGCAATTATTAGGGAAGCTATAAGACTTGAAAGTGGCCTAGTTTAGCATACAGATGCAAATGATGTTGAAACTGGATGAGTTAAAAATATTTTGAGTTGAATCAATAAAATTAGATATTTACTTAGATAAGAGAATTGAGAGTAAGCATGAAGTTAAAGGAAAATTCAGATTTCTGGCTTGGAAGAGAGAATGTATCAAGTGGTACTATCATTTGTTAACAGGGAACTATAGACAAAGAAGGAAGAAAGCTAATAATTCCAGTATTGACCATGCTGTATTTAGCTCTCCCCATAAAATCCAAATGCACCTGTCAGAAGACACATTTTTGGCAGAAAACACATGGAATTCTTGGAAAATGTCATATGAAAAGACCTCACTGAATGTACTATTTACAAAGTTACTGGCTGGTTTAGGGAATTCTGCAGAAGTTGGAGAAATATTCAGCAATGAGTGACCACTGAAACTCACTGCCATACTGATGCTTGAAGGATAAAAAGGGAGGAAAAGTTACCAGAATCTGCCAAGACTTACAGTTACAATAGAGACCTGCTTAGAAAATAGATGGTGCCTAGTAAAGGAATCCAGCCACTGACAGTCAAACAGCTGACAGAGAAAAAAAGAGGAAAAAGTAAGCAATATCCAGTTTCTGACCCAGTAGGTAAGGACATTAGAAGTTAGTGCTTTATCCTAACAAGTAAAAACCTGAATAAGTGAAAAGTCACCAACTTTTCATGTACTTAGGAGAGAAGTGAGGTCTTGGGACAAACTGCTGCCCATGGGAGAGACACACAAACAAGTGCTGTGACAACTTCCTGGAGCAACAGCTCATGAGCGGAAACCTCCGCTGGAACCAGGTCCAGGATGGGAAACCAGAACTGTGATGGAAAATGTGTTGGAGGCTCAGTAAAGAGTCTGAGAGTTAAGCTTTCAGGGGAAACTAACATGAGGGAGAGGCCACAGTTTTACGATATTTTTCTCTGGGAGGCCTACCAGGTGCTCCCAGTAAACAGCAAACACCTGTCATGCTTTTTTATAGCAAAATAAGGGGGAAAGAGCCATTTGAAATATGCCAGAGCATTCTGTTCCTTTCAAGGTCCACCATCAAGAGGAAATGTTTAACCGGAGCTTAACCTTCTGGGGTAAGGAAACCTGACAGACCCTGGGGAAATGAAATCGCCAACTCCAGGCTGTTCTATCTGCTGCACCCCACTCTAGCAGTCCTGTCCCAAACAAGTACAAGATGCTATAATTTAGGGCCACTTGGGAAATTTATAGTTCAGGAACTCATATTCACTAAATTTGGGTAAGTAAGATGTCATCATATGGTTACAGAAAATATTTTCTTTTCCTAAATTTGAAGATTTATGTACATGAGTTCCTTTAGTCCAGCATACCATGTCCAAATATCAAGAAAAATTTACAAGACATACTAGAAGTTAAGAAAGACAGTTTGAAAAGATAAGAAACATAAAAATTAGATTCAGCTACAAAAATAATGTATCAAGTATGAAACTGAGATCTTAAAATATCTATAATTAATATGCTAAGGGTTCTAATGTATACAGTATACAGCATAGAAAAGATGAGTAGCATTAGAAAAATGGAAAATCTAAGAAAAAAAGAGAAATGGCAGAGTTTTAAAAATCACTGGTATAGAGTTGACAGAGCTTTGATTGGCTAATTATACACTGGGAATAGAGGAGGAAGTCATTTCTGAGCTGGGGTTACCTCAATGGAAGCCTCTGACATTGAAGATACAGAAAAAAAAAAAAAAAAAAAAGACAGAAAAGAGCAAAATGTTTCAGAACTATGGTACAGCTGAAAAAGACGTAACATACATATAATGGAGAAACCAGAATAAGAAGAAAAGGACAGAAAAATGCAACAAATATTTGAAACAATGACTGGTTTTTTTCCATAATATTATTGAGGAACAAATAGCAACGAGACAGTTTCAAATCAAATTGGTAGGAGAGTTTCAATAATTAACACATTGCATACTGTCTTCCTAGTGGTTATTTGTTATACAAGATGCAGACATGATATCCTATTTAAAAACACTCTTAGAACAAATCCCTCTATTCATTGAATTAAGATAATGTAGCTGTATATTTATGCTAACCATTTTGAATACTCAGATACAAAATGGACATTCATCTGCACCGCCCTTTTTTTGTTTAGTTCTGTCATTTAAATATTATAGGTGTGTGAACTCAGCAAAATATTCCAAAATAGTGCAGTAGTCCATCATAGTATTGGGTCTTCCGCTTGACTGGCAATGTCAGAAGTTGTTGACCTGAGTCCCCTACAGCTCAACATAACAACATGACTTTACTTCTTATACTTCGGTTTTATACTTTTCTGCTGGATGGTTAAGACCAAGATAAAGAAAAACCTATGTAATAAGAATTATAGCTTTTGGATCTGATAAAGTCAGTCAAATCCCCTCAGGATTTATCCTGAGACCCTGTACTTCAGTTTGTAGATCCTTTGTCAGCGTCAGCCATGTGGATGAGTCACAGCCATTGCTTGACAAATTGGCTCTTTGTGAAAACCTGAGAAAATGTTTTCTCTCCATGTGACTCTCCTTAGACACATTCTCCATCATTGATCACTTTCCTCTTTAGCCCCATAATCTTCTTGATTAGAAAATTTGGGACACAACTGAGTTACATGATATTACAGTACAGGTTCTCATATGTCTTGAATTTTAATTGACCTTGGAAGGCTAGGGCCAAAATGTTGGCTGTCCTTGCGGCCTTCCTTTTTCTCTAATTTTTGGTCTGCGAACTTGGGCTGTTAGCCCTGCAGAAGAGAAGCTTATTGTTATTACCATACAATCTAGGCTGTTAAGCTTAACCTCACTATTTGTCTGAATATCGAACATCTTAGACCTAACATGGAACAGGTATTTTTCATCAAGTATTGATATGTTAAACTTTAAGTCCCTACAGAATATGACAAAAAAATTAAAATATATTTAAAAAGTAGGAATAAACAGTTATATATGTTTACACATAAGTCCAGAAATCTAATCATATACAGCATTGTAGCAGGATAGTCCCACAATACTCCTTTTCCTGTCTCCTGCCTTCATTCACCACCCCCTTCTTTTTAAAACAAACAAGTATGGAGAGACAGCACGGCAGCAACCGGCATGTCATGACAAGCAGCCCGTATTCAGAAGACCAGAATGACAGGCACTCCAAGCATGAACCTACTATTACAAGTTGCCATCTTCAGTGCAGTTGTTTAGTTCACAGATGTCAGCATATATAGTTATTCAGGGTGAGAATCCTTCCAATTAACTGCTAGATTCAAAAATCTGAAGATTCTCAGGATCATTGCCTTACCCATCTTGCACACATAACTGTATGGCTTGCCTCTGTCATGTTTCCTAGTTCTTCTCCTTGCTCTCTCTTCAAACAATGACTGTTAACATCCCAAAATTAATATCAGACACTAACCTACACATCCCAGATCAGAGACTATGAATTAGAACAAGTATTCAGAACAAATAATTCATACTATATTCATACAACAGAACATCAGATGTAAAGAAAACTTCCTGAAAAATAAATGGGAGAGAAAGGAAAAAAAATTTATTCAGAATAGAAAAGATAAAAATTGTCTTCTCATAAATCTTCTGAGAATATTCTCTCAGAGAGAGAATGAAGTGAACTATTTACATTTTCAGAGCAAAAGTACCTATTTGGAATTTTGTGCACTGTACAGTTATTCACCAAAATAAAAGAGAAGTAAACACTTTCTCAACCCAACAAAAATTAAGGGACTTTCTTATTAATAAGTCCACTTTGAAAAACTTTTTAGGTTCAAAGAATATATGACAGTAAAATATACAGGTAAGTAGTTGGTATCAACATCAGCAAAGAAAGATCAGAAAAGAAACAAGAAAGTAAAATATAAAACGTGTATTTTCTTACTAGTTGACCGAAAAGAAAAGTTTATTCAAAATAATAATTTCAGCAATATGTGCTTTTTACTATATATGCCATGCATACACACTTATGTATGCTTCTCTACTAAGTAAATGAATCATCATAATATAAAGTATTAGAAATATTTAATTATAAAGTAATTAACTATGATTTAGTATCATGTTAATTGAATGTGATTGGTTTATTTGTAGATGCATATTGCAAACTATTGTGCAGGTACTAAAATATGCTATGTGAATGGTATAATAGATTTCCAAGGAGAAAAAATGTATCATAAAATTATAAATCAAGGAAACAGCTTACGTGCTAATCAGCAGATGAATGAATAAAAAATGTGGCTTTTACGCACAGTGCAGTACTCTTCGGCCATGAAGAAGGAAAGCAGGAGGCATTCATAGGCAAATAGATGCACTCATATTAAGTGAAATAAATCAGATACACAAGTGTAAACACTGAATAATTTCTCCTATATTAGAAACCTGAAATATAAATAGAGAGTAAGAGAAAAGATTGATAATAGGAAGTAGGGAGACTTTTTTAATGGAAAAAGGAATAAGAGATGGAAGGAAGAGTGAAGGAGGGTTGGAAAGGAGTAAAGAAAGATAATTAAAGAAAAATAGAAATTATAGAGCTTTTGCATATAGGACATGGTTGCTCCCTTTCCCAGAGCAAAATCTCTGAGGTTTTTAGTTGGAAGAAGTTGGAAGGGAGAACAAGGAGATGAAAAGGAATGAAGATATGTTACATGTACAAAGTCCCCCACAGCAACACAATGACTGCATGTAAACTCCAACCACGTACTAATAAAGATATAAAAATAAACAATGTTTAAATATAAAAATATGCTCTCTTGGGGCTGGTGAGATGGCTCAGTGGTCTAAAGCACCTACTTAGAACAAGCTTAGCAAAGCACAGGGACCACGGTTCAATCCCCCAGCGCCACATGCCAGCCAGCCCCGCCCCCTGGTGGGCTGAGCTGGCCACACACACACACACACACACACATAAATAAAATTAAAAAAAATAAAAATAAAAATATGCTCTCATAAAAAAAATCAGAAAAAAGTGTGTAAGACAAAAATTCATACAAGAAACATTCTGAGTAGACCTATGTCTGTTAAAGAATTTGAGGCAATAATTAATGATCTTTCAAAACAGAGAGCAATTGGTCCATTACTTCAGTGGTGAATTTTTCAAAGTATTTAAGAAATTATATCAATTGTTATCAAATGTTTTTCAAAGAAATCTGACATTTCAAAATATCAGATATCTGATACTTGCCTCTATTCTTTGAAAAACATCAAAATGCATTACATTAAAACAAAATTGTTATAAATTTAAAAAAAACCACAAATTATTTTTACATAATTTCTCATGAAGAAAGTTAAAAGGCTATGATTAAAATACCAAAGGAAACATAAGTAAATGGAGGGATATTCCATGTTCTTGGATAGGAAGTTTCAGTATTGTCAAAATGCCAGGCCTTTTCAACTTGACCTATAGAGTCAATGTAATCCCAATCAATATATCATTAAGAAAGAAATTGTTCAATGGGAAGGAAAAGGTGGGATGAGGAAAAGGATAAGGGATAAGGTATACTTAGGTATATATGCAGAATACTGTTGGTAACTATATTGTTAAATTCTGAGGCTTTTTGAAAGGAGCAGTTAATGCTTAGATATTGGGGTTTTTTTTTCACCCTGATGTTTTTCTTCTTTTGAATTTCTTATTGCTTCTTTGTTATTGTTTTGTTTTATTTCATTTTTCTTTAAATGAACCTTACTCATTTATATCTGGTAATCTGAACAACAAATTTGAAGATAATATCATGTAATACAGCAATAATTGTTGAATTCCCATTACATTGTTTAGTGAAATCTTGTATCATTTGTAATGCTTTTTTTCTTCTTCTATCACTATTTTGTATTCTTTAAAAATAAAAAAGAAATTCCATTAAGCTATTTTGTAGGTATAAATGAACTGACTCTAAAGCTGATATCTGAAAACAAAAGAGCCACAATGGCCAATACAATATTAAAGGAGATATTCAAAGTCAGAGAATTAATGTTACCTGAGTTTAATGTCTATACTGCAGGAGCAACAAGCAAGATGATTTGGTATTGATGAAAGAACAAGTGAATAAATAAATGGAACAAAATAGACAGTCCAGAAATACAAACATAGTAATATCTTTGACAAAGAAGCAAGAACAATATAATAGAGGAAAAATGATCCTTAAAAATGACATTGAAACAATTGGACATCTACACTATAAAATATATCTAGGCTACAACCTCACAAAGTTAATTAATATGAAACTCAGAATATAACAGAAGAGTGAGTCTACATGACCTGGAGTTTAATGATGACTTTTTAGATGCAAACATAACATGACCCATAGAAGAAAAGACTCATTTTTAAAAAATATTTATTTATTTATTTATTTATTTATTTATTTTAGAGAAGGATCTACAGTGTGTTCAGGTTCTCACTACTAGATTGGACTTGTAGTGATCCACCTGTTTGCAGCCTTCCCAAGAGCTGGGATTACAGGTGAGCGCCACCACGCCCAGTCTCATTTGACACCTCAGTGCACCTCTGGAGGCTGGGCTGGCACTGCAGACTCGGGGATCGAACTCCCAGCCCCTGTGCCTGCAAAAGCCTTAATCTGCTGAGCTATTTGGCTGTCCCTAGAAAAGACTGAACTTCTGTTCTTTCAAAGGGTCAGAATGAAAATAGAAGCCACACAAGAGAGAAAATATTCTCTAAGTCGTTTTAAAGAACTGTTACTTACAATATACAAAGATATCTTAACAGCAACAAAAAATTATATACCTAATTATAAAATGGACCAAAGACCTTAATAGACACCTCATTAAAGAAGATACATAGAGGAAAAGTGAGCATATAGAAAGATGTTTACTCTAACTACTGCACCCAAATATCATGATCAAAATCCAGAACACTTAAAATGTCAAATGACGAAGAAAACTCTCATATGGGAGTTCAAAATGGTATATCCACTTTGGAAGACATTGTAGTAGTTTACTACAAATATAAATCCAGCAGAAAAATATAAAAACGAAGTATATAAAGTAAAGCCATATTAATATGCTGAGCTGTAAAAGGCTCAAGTCAACAACTTCTGACATTGCCAGTCTTACAGAAAACCCACTACTATTATGGACTACTGGACTATATTGGGATATTTTGCTGAATTTATGCACCTACACTATTTCAATGACAGTGGAATACCAATCTCTGACAAAACTAAACAAAAAGGGGGGATACAAATGAACGACCATTTTATATCTGTATAGTCAAAATAGGATAGATATACAGCTACTTTCTCTTAATTCAACAAGAAAAAATTGTACTAAGAGTGTTTGGACAGGATATCATATCTGCTTCTTGTACTATGAACAACCACTATGAAGACAACAATATGCAATGTGTTAATTACTGAAACTGTCCTATTAATCAGTTCTGAAACTGTCTCATTGCTATTTGTTTCTGAATAAAATTGTTTTTTTTAAATGGACTCTTAAAATAAGATCCAGCAATTATACTCCTTGTCTTACTGAAAGAGTTAAAATTTTAAGTCTACACAAAACTATAGATGGAGCAAAAATAATAGTTGTTTCCAGAAGTTTGTGGGAGAAAAGATTAAATAACTAGACTACAGAATGTTTTTAATGTAATAAAAGTGATTTATAAGATAATATTTTTGTATTCTTGCTAAAACTTATGGTACAATACTGAGAATAAACTATAATTTAAACTGATCATTACATACAGTTTTCTTGATAACAATGGATCACTGTAGAACAAGACTAACAATTATACCACGCTGGTGGCAGATGTTCATTATGGGGTAGCCTAAATATGTATATATGGGGAGGGTGATTATACAAATGGATGTGAACTATTTATGCTTTTTACTTAATTTTGTTCTGACTCTATGACTTATCTAAAACAAATAGTCAAGAAAAAGAATAATGGGTCCCAGCTCTCTTTCTCTCTCCCACTCCATTTCTTCATAATAGCATCTATTAACAAAATCAAACCATCACCCTAAAGTGTGAAGAATAGGCTGACACAATTCATAGAGATTAGATTTGCTGCCATGAAGCCAGGTGGAACAGTTTGGGCACAGGACAACAACTGTGCATATGTGCAGTGCATATGTGATTAATACTTGGAATTCTGTCAAAAACTTACATAATCTGAAATGAATCTAGAAAAAGGGAAATCCTAAGACCACAGTTTTATCAAATATCCAAATTTGAAGGTCTAGAAAAAGTGGAGAGGAAACAATAAAGACTTAGAAAGAACAGCCAGCAAAACAGAATTACACCATTTAATCCAATAGGAAGAAAAGCATTCTAAGAAGTAGAGAATGGTAGACAATTTTTCATGATAAAGATAAAAATTTTATTAAGTTTAACTTATACAGTGATTCTTTGGGAACTAAGTAACTTCTATGAGGTGGTAGGATGGAACTACATTGTCCAAGCTTAAAGAATAATGGACAGGTAAAGAAATAAAGAAAGAAGTAGAGCTAACTTATATCTGCAGGGCGGTATAAAATATGAAAGCCTACTTGTGTTTTAAGGGTTGAAGAAATTAGCATATGTTGTAAATATCACCAACCCAGTGAAGGTAGTCTTGTTTTTTTGGGTTTTTTTCCTCTAGAGAACAGGCAACCAAGCTCTAGAAGAAGATTGTGCTATTATTCTCTAGGAATCTGTGGTTTTAGCTATTGTCTAAGGTCAGCAGCATGAAGGATGCCATCCCTTAAAATGCTGGCTGATATGTGGCTTTCCTTACTGTTCTGTGAATGACCATCTTGTGTGGCATTTCAGGGAGGGCCCAGTGAGCTATTAGATCTGTTCTATTCCACTGAGATCATCACAGTGTTCACCAATGCCAGGTTTATGATAGAAAAAATGACTTTCCAGTCTTCCCTTTGCAGCCCCCTCATAAAGCCATTGGATCATTCCACCAATCTTGGGATTTAAACACGAATCTCTATAGCGCTACACTTCGTCAGAAAACCAGATGTTGAAGGGGAAAACCACTGGGCTGTTCCACATTATAGTACGCTTGTGTTACTGTGACATATGGTGTGAAGCAAATATTAGTGTGTGGAAATATAAAACATCAGGATGCATCTGAATTATTTCTCCCCAGTTACATTTGATCTGTGAATGCCGGAAACACTCCATTTCATAGCCATATTTATCATTCAAAGTAAATCATACATTTGGGGAGCATAAAATGAGATGCTTCTGAATGTATGCAATTACTAACTATCACATATTTCTCCAAAGAAAGATTTGAATTTTATGGTCTCTGAAAGGGTTGCTGCTATTTGGAATGTGGCAAAGAAAATCTAGGCAGTGGATACATCATAACAGGTTAATATTACAAAAATCTTATTCTTGAATTTCACTTTAGGTCCCCAAATCATTTACTGTAAAGGTAGTTTGTGTCTCCAGCTTGCTTTTTAATTTCATGTATACAATTGTTTTCATTCTTCTCTGAAATTAAAATTTTGTAAGTCAAATTTGTAGAGGTCAAATATTCTCTACTAGATCTCTATTTTACTTTCAGAGGTATGTCTACAGAGAAATAAACTTGACTGTTATATGTTAAAATTTTACTTCAAATGTTCATTAATATAAAAAGATATGAAGATTAACATGATGAATCAGTATTAAATATGCTGTGAACAAATGCTAAGTCTAATGTTAGAGGTAAAGAGAATGCTAAAGAGAAAATTTAAGGTTAATTTACTTCCAAAAAGTTCTATGGACAGTACAAGTCCCAAAATTCCAAAAAGAAATCAACAAGCCAGCTGTAGTGGCATGCATATAATCCTAGTACTTCTGGGGGCTGAGACAGGATGGTGGCAGATTGGAACCCACCCCAGATAACTCAATGACTTAACAATGTTATTTAACTTGGCTGGAATTATAACTCAGTGAGAGATCCCTGAGTTAATTCCCCAGGACTGAATAATAAATATGTAAAAATAAACATTACATTGAAAAAAAAATCAAATCCACAAACTCACTTCTATCAGGAATAGACATATCCCAAAGAGGAAGTCTTAAAACATATATTTGTTTTGCTATTGTGGCGTTTTCCTTACTATCTGACTAACACTGTTAAGCAGGTATGGTAGAGGTGGGTGAACATCTTAAAATGTATGCAAAAGCATTACTCTGAATATTAAATAAAGGTGTTCTAATTATAAACTGCCTATTCCCTATCAATACAAGATACAGAATAGTGAATACATTCAGTTTCCTGTTTCAAAACTACTTCAAATATTTGTTTCCTCAATTGGTTATCTTTCTCTGGGGCATAGTTCCCTAATTTTATATATGTATTCACTCTTTTCTTAGCAGTTGGCCAGGTATATAATAGCCAAAAACAGTACTAAGAAGAACAAACAGAAGTAGGAGCAAAATAACAATAAGAATACAAAATAGAAATAATATTTACTGAAGGTTTACTATGTGCCAAGGTTTGTATGGATTGATTTACATGTTAAAATTGTTAAAATTTACATGTTAAAATGCTTCCCAGGAACATATGACTCAAAAATAGCATTGAGTTAAAATAATAGAAGTTATGATCCTGCTATGGTATGAATACATCCCTATGTATTAGAAGCTTGGTCATTTGTGTGTCAATGTTGTAGGTTGTGGGCCTTTAAGAGGTGGAGTCTACAGGGGTGTCCTTAGGTCCCTGGGGAAACTGCTCTTGAAAGGAATTACAAGAACTTTGAATTGGTTCTCATAATGGTTCATTACAAAAGAACAAACGTGGCCCTGCCCCAGCCTCTTTGGCTTCCTATCTCATGATGGGATTTCTTTCCATTTCTTGTGTTCCAGCCATTTGTTGTGAGATGACACATCCAGGAAAATGCTGGCAAAAGCCAGTATTGGGCTGTTTGGACTTCTAATCTCCAACCCTGCGGATTCAATGATCTTTTCTTAAAAATGCCCAGCTTTGGGTGTGCTGTTATGTTAATGGAAAACTTATTAATATAGAAGCAAGAGGCTGGGCTCATTACTTTACTTCAAAATGTGGAAACAACTTTGGAACTGGATTATGGGCAGAAGCTGGAAAGATCTGGAACAAAAGTCTTAGAATGGTGTAAACAGAGTACTATGGGTGATTCTTGTGAAGGTCAAGAGAGGGCAAGCAAAGAAGTTTCAGATGGAAATGAGAATCTGATCGTACAGCAAAGGCCTTCCTTGTAACTTCATGGCAAATAACTTCACTGCCTTGCTCCATTCTCCTAAAACTGGCTGGAAAGTCGAATTAAAAATAGTGGACTGGTTTATTTAGTGGAAGAAATTTCAAAACAGCAAAACATTCAAACTGTGACATGAACATTATTCACTGCTTTTAGGCAGATTTTCAGTAAGACTAGAAAGCAAAGGAAACAGTGAAAGGATTTGGAAACCACGTGAGCCAGCCAGAGAAAGACCAGGAAAAAACCTTTCAGAGTGTCTGAAGAGGGTCACGAAGCTAAAAGAGAGCCAGATGCTTTGCACTGGCGCAATTAGACAGAAGCTTTCACTGCATCTCAGGTCTCTTCAAAGCTGCCCCTCCAGCCACCGGCCCAGAGAAGCTTCTGCAGCAGAATTATTTCAGGGAACAGTGCAGAGGTGCCTTGCACATACTTGCTTCCCAGGACTGCCTTGCAATTCCACTCCTTGCTTTAAATGAAGTGCTCCTCAGCTGCAGCCATCTTTCAAGTGAGTTCAGGCACCACTCATGCTTAAGGCAGGGCTTGGTGACATCTACCCGATTCTGGTCTTGTGAGTGCACAGCATGCAAGAATTACTGGTCTTTTTAAAATGTATTTTTAGTACAAGGACTATAGGGTTTCACTACACAGATTGAACTCATAGTGATCCTCCCAAGCACTGGGATTACAGGTGATGCACCACCACACCCACCCTTAGTCTCTTTCTCAGCCCGCCCCAGGGGCGGGGCCAGCATATCATGCCTGGGATCAAACCCTGGTCCCTGCGCCTGTCTAAGCAAGCACCTTAGTCCTCTGAGCTATTTGGCTGGCCCCACATTACTAGTCTTGATAGTTTCCACTAGAATTTCCAAACAAGCTCCAGGAAGTGAGACACAAGATTGGCACAAGGTACACTCCTCGGCAGAAAGCCCCAAATGAGATGATGCTTAGTAGAGCTGCTAGAGGGAAGAAGCAGATGCACTGGGGATATAGAAAAGTAGAACAACTGACAGCTTATAACACCCACCCATGAGCATTGTTGATATTAGCACACAGCATGAAAGATGAGCCAACTAGCAGCGACCAGCTGTCAAGAGTCACATGTAGTTAACCCCTTAAAACTTCATGTGGATTAGAGTCAGACCTTTGGTCAGTGCTTGGAGCATGTGGATGTTATAGCTGACTTTTGGTAAGTGGGGACTGCTACAGGGGGCAGGTCACTGAGGAAGAAGCCTAGAAGGCTTGTCTCCCTCCTGACTCCTTCCTTGACTCCTTTCTGCTTACTATCCACCATACCACGAGAAGCTCTCCTCCACTGTGCCCTTACACCAAGGTGTCCTGCCTCAAAACCAGCTAGCTGATGATGGATTGAAACCTCTACAAAAGGAAAGCTACTTGCAGTCTTAAGGACCTATCAGAGGATATTGCAATTGGAGCTTTAAGATTTAATATTTGCCCCTGTGGATTTGGACTTGATTTTTTATAATTTCTCCTTTTTGATTTCTCTTTGCAATAAAAATGTTTGTTCTGGACCAGGGAGGTGGCTCAGTGGAATAAGCACTTCCCTGGCAAGCACAAGGGTCTGAGTTCAATCCCTGGTTCCACAAAAAAAAAAAAAAAAAAAAAAAACACAGAAAAATGTTTATTCTGTATCTGGCTCAGCATTGCATTTTAGAATTTCTCAATGGCTTACAGTAAAAAATTCCCTAGTGTTACACTAGACT
>NW_004524583.1:6772526-6780272 GCF_000260255.1 Octodon degus
AGCCACATGCTGCTTCTCAAGTAGCAACCACCTCATGATTTACATGAAGCTTTGGGGGAACAACTAGATACAAACCATAACATTCTGCCCCTGGGCCCCCAAAGTCTCATGTACATCCCTTTCTGCAAAAGGTATTTCAGTCCCTCTCTAAGAATTGCCAAAGTCCCAACAGTTTCAGCATTGGTGAAAAGTCCCAAGTCCCAAGTCTCCTCCAAGATCCAAGACAAACTCTCAACTGTGAGCCTCCATACAAATAAAAAGTTAAATACATCCATCATTCAAAGGCAGAAGATAAACATTGCCATTCCAAAAGGTATACACAGGATGATACAAACCATTAGGGCCAAAACAAGTCCAAAATCCAGCAGGGCCAACACTAAGTCCTGCAGGTCCGTGTGGAACATCTGAAGCAATCTGTGGAAAATTGTGATCTCCATGAGGCTCCGCCCCTATGGCACTGTGGATGGTAGTTCTCATGGCTTCTCTCTCAGGCTGGCTCTGCTCCTTCCTTGCAGTTTCCCCTGATGATCCACATTTCTGGCTTTTCCAAACTTCTGGGGTTTCCACTGAATAGGCTTCTCACTCATAGCTTCACATACTGCCCTCTCAGGGGCACATTGCTGGATCTCCCAGGCCTTCTTCTGAAATTGATGTGGAAGCCTTCTTAATCTCAGAACTCCTGATGCCCAAGTCTGCTGCCAGCTGGAGCAGGAGCCAGGCTTTCCTTTCTCTTGGCTGTATAGGTCTAGTGCCTGGATTGCTGAGCACTCTGACCCTGATTCCAAGGAATGAATTCTCTATGCCAGTACCTTTCTGAAACCGGGTTAGCTGCTGCTACCATTCTGGAATGTGGGGCTCTGCAGATTTCTCCTCAAAGCAAAGTGCCTGAATCTTAGAGTTCTCAGGCTGCAAAGTATGGAGACTTTCCACCTCCTGTGGCCCTCAGGCCATCCTTTCCATTTTCTTCCTCCTGAGAAATGGAGATCTCAGCTCCAACTTTTCAGTCCACAGCCTTCCTGGAGCTTCCTTTCTGGCCAAACTCACAACATTTCAGATCATTCTGCTGGGTTCTTTGCTCTCCATTCTTAACATAAATCTGATTAAGAACCCCCAACCACAGCCATGCCACTGCCCTAATATTTCACTGCTTTGAAATTTCCTTTGAAAGATTAATTAGTCCTCCACATTTAATCTCAGTCTCAGGCAAAGTCCCTGGACACGTGCAAAATTCAAACTTTCTGCCAAGCCAGAACACAAATGATCTGGAGTACAGCGATCAATACAGTCCTTCCCAGCAGAAACCTCCCCAGCCTGGTCTTTACAGGCAGGTTTTCTATCAGTCTTCTGGTCTGAGCTGTGACCAGAATCCTCCCTACAGAACAACCGAAGCTGTTCCAGCACTTTGCTTGTAGGCAACATCTCTGAACCTTTCTTATCTCTTCCCACAAGCCATTCTAAAAAGTTTGTAATTCACATTGTCAGGTGTAGCCACAGTAACAACCCTACTCCTCTTGTACCAAATTCTGTATTAGTTACTCTTCTCTCATTGCTGGGACAAATACCAGACACTGAAGCTTAGGAAAAGAAAGGTTTATTTAGCTCACAGTTACTGGAGGTTTCACAGTTTAAAGCAACCTGAATTACATAGTAACACCTTGAGACAATGCTGTCTCCCACTACAGGATCTGGAAAAGAGGCTGGGGTGCTACCGTTTCCAGGATGATCGGCTCCATACCTCCAAAAGAGGACCCCAGACCTTGGGGAGAGGTGCATGTTGTCAGTTTAACGGTTAGCATCTCTCTGGCCCTGCCCCTCAAGCCCCACCCTGTTCCTCTGGCCCTTCCTCTTGAGCTACATGCTGCTCCTCAAGTGGCAACCTCCCCATTAGTTACATGAGGCTTTGGGGGGTGACAACTATATACAAACAATAACATAAGGTATGGATATGGCTTGTTGATTAAAGATGCATATGTTAAAGGCTAAGCAAGGCAGGATTGAGATACTGGGAACTTATACATTGTACCCTTTGTGGAAAGTAATTAAAAGCATGGCCTCAGGAAGATGATAGTATAATGGAACTCTAAGTTTGCTCACATGAGAAGGTTGTTATGAAAGAACAAGCCTACCCACTCCCTGGCTTCTCTGGCATCTTGCCTCACCATGTGATCTCTGGCTCCTAATATGACCCCTTGTTGATGCCAAACACTGTGTTGGTCTTTTTCATAGTCAGGCTGATCCAAGTTCTATACCCTTGAGCCTCCACAACTATAAGCTATATAATCCTCTTTTCTTTATAAAGTTAATCAACTTTGGGTATTTTATTATAGCAATGGCTTAGTTATTTTCTCATCACAGAGACAGGATACCTGACATGCTCAGTTTGAAGAACAAAAGGTTTATTTTGGCTCACAGTTTCTAGAGTTTGGGAGGCATGGCATAGGGTCATGGCAGGCAAGAAGAAGAGAGATATTCTTTTGCTCCCCCTTTCATTCTGTCCAGGTTACCAGCCTATTGGTTGGTGCTGCCCATTCCAGGATGGGTCTTCCTTCTTCAGTAAGTTCATGATACACACCCAGAACTCTGCTAAACCTATTACTGGACTAATCTAGTATCGTGGACACATGACTCAGTCATCGCCCCAATGTTCCACCTATGAGCACACAAGGCTTTATGGGGACATCTAGACATAACTCATAACAGGTAACTTGAAATGAATGATGTTATGGTTTGTGTCTAGATGGGGTCTTGAGGTTAATATTTTATAAATAAAAAATAAAAGTTCTCTTCCTCTTCCTGTTCCTCTTCCTCTTCTTCCTGTTCCTCCTCCTCCTCTTCCTCTTCCTCCTCTTCCTCTTCCTCTTCTTCCTCTTCCTTAGCTTCCTGAGTGCTGAGATTACAGATGTCTGTGTGTGGGGGGGTTGCATAAAACATCTCTACACAGGTGGTTAGAAGGAGCTCCAATTACAGTACTTGTTTCTTTTTGTGTCAAACATGGAACAAAAGGTACTCTAAGCTATATTAATTGAAAAACAGACCTATATTGGTATACTTTAGAAAAGACACAGCTGCACATTTATAGTGGAAAGGTACAGGTGATTTATCCTTTAAAGTCTTCTTTCCCATTCTGGCAGTTTTCAAAGAACACACCTTTCACAAAAACTGTGAGAATGAATTTGTGAAGGAAGAAACAATATTTTTGAAGAGCTTTGTCACTGATATTTTCTATAGACCAGAATCACAATGAAAACTGCTATCACTAAAGTGCAAACCTAAATACTATGGGAGTAATTTAGCCTCATGATAGCAGGGGCAAGGTGGTGATATTTAGTTATAAAGGAAAGGTGGGGACAGTTATCATGATGGGCAGCAGTCAGCGGAGCAGGTAGAATGGCATCGGTAACCTATGGTGTTGACTAGTGAATCACTGTGCTTTTAGAAATCAGATGGGAGTTTATTAAATTTATTTCTTCATCTGTGTAACTGAAGAGTTCTAGATCAAGGGAACCAAATCCAACTGAATTATAAAGACAGAACCAAAGTCCCATAATCCATTCCAGCCTTAAGCCAGTTCATAGGTTCAGAACATCTCAAGTGGAGAAGAGGATGGGTCCCCTTGAACAAAAGCCTCAGTGAACTGACAGAGCTTTATACTCTTAATCTTTTTTGAATTCCAAAGGAACTCATAGGTTTTTAGCAGAGGGACTGTGCATTGGGTGGGGAGGGTAACCAGACCTTAGAAGAATACTGCTTGCTGACTTTGACTGATGCTATCTTTAAGAAATCCAAAATGTCACACTGGTCCATTAGGAAAAGCAACAATAATTTTATTGAACTTGAATTTGTAACCACTACAGCCACTGGGAGCTCCTCATAGTTTGGAATTAACAGGTAAAAAGAGAATCATTGTGCTTGCTAGGATGAATGGTAATGGTTACCATGAGAAAGTTGGGCTGTTATCCCAAAATTTAGGGAACGAAGAATAGTTTATAGCAAATACACGAGACTGGGACAGTGGTGGAAAACCTGTCATGTGTGTTGTGTTTTTCTTTTAAGACAACAGATGTTAATGTATGAGATTAGCAACAGGAATTATCTAGGGAAATGTGGAGTCATCATTTTGCACAAACTGGGCTATGTTGAGGCCTTCTAAGGATTCATCACAAGTTCAAAAGAGCCTGATTAGCTTGTTGTATGTTTTTCTCTAACCCCATAAACTTGAGGTGCTATGGAATAGTAGCACAAGAGTAAAGACTTTAGATTAAGTAGAAACAGAATTTGTTGTATAAAAATTGCATGGATGATGGTGGGAAAAATTCTTTTTTTCTTTCTACCTTACTTTTTTTGATGGAGGCAGGGTCTCTCTATGTAGGACAAGCTGGCCTTGAACTTGCTTATGTAGCCCAGGCTGGCTTGAACTCACAGTGATCCTGCCTTGGCCTCCAGAGTTCTGGAATTACATATGCATACCACTGTTCCCAGCTGGGCAACATTCGAAAGAAAGATATCATTCCTCCAAGATTTTCATCCTTGGGTATTCAGTTAGACACTCATCTAGCTTTTGCTAAAGGAGAAGTGCAGGGATAATTAAGGCTACAAAATAAATGACATTAAGTAGGGAGGGTATCCTGAATTACCCAGTGGCTTCAGTGTAATCACATAAGGTATTAAAAGCAGAGAGATGAGACAAAAGGAGCCATCAATGATATTTAAAATATGAGAATATTTTAACATACCTTATCTGTTCTGAAAGCAGTGATCCACATGGGTAAAAGACATGTCCCCAGGCTTTGGGCATCCTCCAGCTAACAGCCAAGGGAAGGATGAGCTCACTCCTATAAGCATAGGAACCAGATTTTCCAACTTCAATCATGCTGGAAGCGCAGTCTTCTCTAGAACTTTCTGCTAAAAGCCTGCCAGCTAGCTAACCCACAGAACTGTGCTATAAGTATTATTTTAAGGCAAAAGACTGGAGTAATTTGTTATAGCAACAATATGAAAGTAATATGTAGGTGGTGAAGGCCAAGTGGGCAAGAATAAATACACCCAAAGGAATGACTACTAGGAATAGGTATGGGACACTCTTTATCTAGGTAGGGAAGTAAGTGTTCACATGAAAGAGATGATGAGGAAAAGTGGCTCTAAGAATTACTGAAATTTAAGTTTTGAAGGACATAATCCAGAAAGGTACAATATCCAGGATACATTTTAAAGATTATGAAGTTGAGATGGGTCCAAAGATCACACTATTAAAGGAGAGATTATTGTAGACTATTTATTTGTGCAGTGTCCTCCACACATTTCATGATGACATTAAGAGGTGAATCTTTGTGGAGTTAATTAGGTCATGGGGGCATGTAAAGTCATCATCAATGAGATTAGTGCCTTTTTCCTAATATTTTGTTGTTTTGAAAGTCTCACTATGTTTTTCAGGCTAGCTTAAGCTCACAGAGATCTTCTTTCATTAGCTTCCTGAGTGCTGAGATTACAGATGTCCACCACTATACCTAGCTAGTGCCCTTTTAAGGTAAACACTATAGAATTTTCTCATCCTTCTGTCATGTAAGGATATAGGAGAGAGCCTTTTATGAATCAGAAAACTGTCCCTCATCAGAATTTTTATCTGCCAGGGCCTTAGAGTTTCAAAAGACATTGAATTTGGGTATAAGGACTCTCTCAGTTACTTCTCACTCATTGCTGGGACAAAATACCAGACACTCAAAATTAAGGAAAGAAAGGTTTATTTAGCTCACAGTTTGTGGAGGTTTCAGGCCATACTCAGTTGGCTCCAAGGCAGATGGCTGCAGTTCATGGCAGCAGAAAATAAAAAAGAGCAGAGGAGGAGCAGCAGCTAAAGCATCTGTCAAGCCTCTCTCTCTTCCTTCCATGCCAAATGCAAGGAGAAGAGCTCCTCCAAACAAGTGGCGGCAGTGGCTACAAAGGTCCAAGCTCCTCTGAAGTGGTGCAGCTGTCAGTCAAGCTCCTCCAAGGAAGTGGTGCACAAAATCCTTCCTTAATCCCTTTATATACCATTTTTACACTGAGTCACTCTAGAGGTGGGTACTCCACACCCTAGGCCAGGGTCCCACAACCCACCTTGTGGAATTGCCCACCTAATCCAGCCATCTCAAGTTGACACAATGTATCAACCACTACAGGGAGGGAAGAAATGACACAGACCTGGTAACAAAGAGCAAAAAGGGTGTTTATTCCACCAAAAAGCCCTATGCTGCTTAAGGTGGTGGTAGTGAAGAGATAGATGGAGATGGAGATGGAGATGGAGATGGAGATGGAGATGGAGATGGAGATGGAGATGGAGATGGAGATGGAGATGGAGATAACAGAAAAGACTTTAGGAAACCATTCACTTTACCTTAGAGAAAGAAGAAGAGAGTGCTAAGAAAATAGTTTGTTTATATTTTCCCTGACGTTAAACCACATATTGCAAAGAATAAAGTGAACAGATTTTTGAGGTTTGAAGGAGTAGTAAGAAGCCAAGATAGTGTAGAGAAGCAGAGGGCAAGAGCTACCTTTGTAAAAAGGACATTCTATATAAGTTGTGGAATTCTTTGGGAAGACTGACAATCTTTTTGGAGGAAAAGGGCTATCTAATTTGAGTTCCCCACTTTATGGTTGATTATTTTACACAATGAGCCTGAATGCTGAAATTTATTTATTTATTTATTTGGTACAGGGTCTTGCTATGCAGGTCAGATTTGTAGTGATTCTCCTGTCTCAGCCACCCCAGTGCTGGAATTACAGGCGTGCTCCACCATGACTGGTTTCAGTGGCCAGTTCCCCATACTAGGGATCAAACCCATGTACTTGCTCTTGCTAGGCAGGCACTTAGACCACCAGACTATCTCCCCAGCCTCTGAACACTGAAGTTTTAAGGGTAGGTATTACTGGTTTCATTATGTGCGTAAGATGCTCTCGAGATCTTCCTCAATATAGGTGTTTTGTAATTAATTAAATAAAGGTCTATGGAGTATAAGTATAATTTCTAAATCTTTTCAGCCAGAGAATAGCAGAGCCAAGATGCAAATTTAAGCAACTTCCAAGAAGGCAGTTCTTACTCTTGTGCTAGTCACACAAGAATGCTCACTGACTGAATAAACGGATGAAGAAAACAATCTTTTGTTTGAAAAATGTTTTGGAAATTTTGTTTTGGAAAATATGACAGGGTGCCAGTGCCTTCCTGCAAATCTCACTAGGAAGATGCACCATGACAATGCCATACTCTTCTGCCTGGTTCTGTACTAGAGTCCTTACTCTTGGATCGCAGCCACTGCACCGTGAGGAAGATCAGACAGCACACATAGAACTAGGTGTGATAGGTGTCAACAGCTGGTCTATGAGCAGAGAATCCCCAATCTACCAGACATGGCAGCAAGCTAACACGGCAATGGATCCCTCTCTCTGGAATCTGTTTCCCCCTATAAAGCTATAGGAAAAGAATCATAAACTTTCCTTTTTGGCAAAACATATTCATGAGCAAAATAAACTATTACTTTATGCCACAAATCCTAGAAGCTTTTAATGCATCAATAAATAATGCAAACATACTGCCAAGCTACCACCTGTCCCTAAGCCTGTTTCCCCAGTTGTAAAATGAAGATCATAACATTCACCTTGGTGAGTATTTGTGAAAAACATACGTGTAACTATTCTCGCATAGATAGAAAAGTTCTAGGTCAAATTTTGACCACTTATCTTACTCTTCAGTAGTCCTCTAAATTAGATAGTAAC
>NW_004524583.1:6780517-6792204 GCF_000260255.1 Octodon degus
TCTCTCTCTCTCTCTCTCTCTCTCTCTCTGTTAATTTGCTTAGAAAGAGGCCTATATAGTTTCCCCAATATAAAAAGTAAAAATAATAGCACAGATATGTCTAAACTTCTATCATTCTCTGCCCACCAGATCACATTCCTTCATAGAAATGATCATATCTCGAAATTGATAGAATTGTGTGTTTATTACTGACACACAAAATTAAAATGGAAGCCCCATGGGGACAGGGACCTCTCACACATTTTATCTTACTCCCTTGAATAGCACCTGATGCTCTGCTGATTCACAGTGGACATGCCATGACTGTCTGTTGAGTGGGTAAGTGATGACTTTACTCCCGTATAGTTCCTCCTTGTTCTAATTTACTTCTCTCAGATGGTATGCAGAAAAACCTGTGGAGTGGAACATGGAGTTCCAGGCTAGAAAGTCAGACTGACTCTAAGAAAGGGAAAGGCAGTCACTATGCCAATTACTTCCCAAGGATAATGGCATATTTTGAAATTTGGAGACTGCTTCATTAAAATTCATTTTGCACTCCATAAAATAAGAAATTAGGAGGCTGACAGAAATGAAACTCAAATAGGCATTCATTTCCTTTATCTTTTTACAAGACAGATCAATTAGTAATTTTATGGTTGAAAAAACTCATTTTTAAATGTTATGTGGGGCTTAGTGTAATATCAAATCTGGCCTAATGTCACCTTTATTAAGGAACTGAAAGCACTTTTGCATCTGTTCATCCTGCTTTAAAAAAAAATACCAAGAAACACATTTTTCACCATCTAAAGTTTATAACAGAAAAGGAAAACAAGAGTGGAAATGATCTTGTTGCACAATTATCTCCATCAAAAGGCAAGTGATAGCCACTGGACCAGAATGCTTGGGACCACATTTACATTTGTAAACCAGGCCACAGAAATCCACCCAAACAGGTGTGTTGGAGAGTCCAGGTGGCAGCAGCCAGGGGCCAGGAAGCCCGACACCTTCCGCTGCATTGCTGGCAACTGTCTCATGCTTTCTGGGTTTGGCTACATTAATGCCTTGTTGGGGGGCAGCCAAAGTACAGGCAGGTGGTGCCGGATGAAAATCAGGGCTTCCAGAAGCAGAGTGCTGGCCTGCTGGAGTACTACCTTCCTTTCCACCACTGAGTTATACTAAAATCCAAGACACTGATGGCTGATAACCATCACGGTTACCTTTTGGATAGGAGAATACAGGTGTTATTTAACTTCAAAATCATAATGCAGCTGGCTATATTCTGCCACCTGCAATTTCCCTGCAGATTTCATCAGATCTGCTCGTTCCCTTTGGTATGTCATCCTCTGTAGAGCTGTGCTTCAGCTATCCAACAGCTGCTGCCTCCATTCCAGGGAGCACACACATATACATCCTTAATGAATTGAATGTTGGACTGCAGACGTGTAGCAGGGTAATGGTGATCCTTCAGCTGGATTTAGTTCTAGCGTTGTTGGAACCTGTGGCGCTTCTGACTAAAAATGAGTCATAGGAAAACAATGCCTATTGAAGCATGTAGTTCCTCCCAGGGAGACTGAGGCAGAAAGAAGTTTCTGAAGCTTCAGAGCTCGTGGTGGATGCTTCCTAGTGGAGGAGCACTACCGAATGTGCAGCACCCTGGTGCACCTGCTGAGCAAGGCTAAAGGACCCACATAGAAAGTGCTCTCAAGGAGCGTGTGGCTTCCTCTTCTTTAGCATTCCACAACCTCAGACTCTATCTAGGGTTCCTGTGTTAGGATAGCCACAACCAGGGAGGAATATCTAACTTGAAGAATACTGAAAAGTCTCAGTCTCCCAATATTCACCTTCTCATTCCTCTGTGGCATTCTGTTGGATTAAGATTCTGTATTTTAAGATAGGATTATTGAAATTGAAATGTGTTCATTCAAGGAATTAGTCACAGCTGCTTTGACTATACTGGGATACCAGAGGAAATCGTTACAGGGCACAGCTCCTGGGCGTCCGTCCCTGGCATGGCACAGTTCTGGAAGTGTCACTCCAATAAAAGGGCTTCAATAGGTGAGGTAAGAAATTATAGGAATAATATCTGGTGAATTTTAATTTAAATAAAATTAGATGACTTCTTCATGCTAGTTCTTTGACAATTAAAGTAAGTAAGTCACCAAAATGTCTATTTGTAAGCTTTCTCTTTTATCTTTTTGGTAGACTTATGCTTTAAAGGAGAAACTTAATTTGGTCATGCAGTGATGGTCCTGTAGAGAAGCTTGAACTGGTCCTTTAAAGCTCTCAAATCAGACCTTGAAAGCGTTTATCCCCTCAAAATAGATGTGTCTTATTGATATTAAAATTTGCTGAAGTAGTTTGTGTCATTTGGAACTATGATGACTGCTTGCAGCAAAAACTCTGACTATGGCTTGCAGCAAAAACTCTGACTGTGGCCAGTGCATACAAATTTTCTCACATAACAAGCACTCCAGAAGTGGGGAGTCCATAACTGGTACAGTTGAACTAGGACGTCATTAAAAAACCAGGATCCTTCTACTCTGTTTACTGGCATTAGCTTGTAAAACTGCTTAACCTTATGGTTGTAAGACGGCTGCTATACACCAGACATTTCATTTTCATTCCACTGAGAAGAAAAGTGAAGAAAGATAACAAAAGGTTAATGCCAGCTAAGTTTATTTCCTTTCATCACAAAAGTAGAATTCTCAATTTCTGTATAGCCAACTAGGTCACATGATTTTCAAGTTGCTAAAGAGTCTTGTGTGGAAAATTTATTTAGCTGGCCTACACAGTTAAATAGTCACACTGAAAATAAAATCAGACCTAGTTAGGGGTTAAGAATGGTGGATTTAAAAAAATGGAGCATAAGGGCCGGGGAGATGGCTCAGTAGAATAAGCGCTTCCCTGGCAAGTGCAAGGGCCTGAGTTCAATCCCTGGTAAAAAAAAAAAAAAAAAGCATAGATTTTTTTTTTTATTTTGTATTTTAGGGAAGGGTCTACAGGGTGTTCAGGGTCTCACTACTAAATTGGACTTGTAGTGATCCACCTGTTTACAGCCTCCCAAGAGCTGGGATTACAGGCACCTTTCACCATGCTCAATCTCAATTGCTGTCTCAGCTTGCCCTGGGGGAAGGGCTGGCATGGCAGACCCAGGGACTGAACCCCAGCCCCTGAGCCTGCTTGCAGGTGCTTTAATCCACTGAGCTACTTGGCCATCCCCCCACTTTTTTTTTTTTTTTTGAGCATACATATTTCAAGTGACTAGCCAGTGGGTGCCATATAGGATATTAATGAACTCCGCATCTTCATTGATTATCTCTGTTCCTTCTTTCCATTCACTTGATGTAGTGGCACAAATTGTTCTGAGTCTATACTGCTACCTGTGGCTCTCAGTAAAACTTCCATCAACAACAGTTTTACATAAGCTTTACAGTCTCAGTCACTCCCTCTGCTTCTCCTGTACTAATAAGCAACACTAGCAAATTAACACTGAGCTTCCAGACAGTGACAGGAAGGGAAAATGTCCTTCTTTTCCTCTTATCTTCTATATTTGGGAGCTTGTGAATTAAACTAACAAAAGATAGATCAACAGAGGAAAAGGCATAGAGGTTGCATTACTATTTATGTTCATTGAACTGCGCAGAAGTTTGGGGGAAGTAAATAGGAAACATATGCCTAAGGGAAAAGAAGAATTTATCTCAGTGTGTTTCATGATTCCTTTTGTCTTATGAGGTGGGGCATCTTCATGAAGGGAGATTCATGCCTGGATTTTAAGGGAAGTCTCAGAGAATTCTTGAATCTGTTGATTCTCAATTGCTTTCAGCTCAAAATAACCCTTATATTGAAGTGGCCTATTTCAGAGTGGTATACCCTAATTCCTTTCAACAGATCCCTCACTAAGACCACTGCTGAGAACAGGAAGATTAATGTTTTTGTAGTGAAATTTGATGCATCTCTATGAAAGTTTTGAAGTTATAACTCATGAGGTAGAAAAATCTCTGAAGAGGTGTCAATGAATTGTAAGAGAGCTCACAGTTGGTCACAGCTAGCAATGAGTAAATACACTGTGGTAGAGAATGACAGCACCAGGCAGTAAGATTATTTTACTGTCCAGTAAACAGCCAATGGCAACCGAGTTGAGAGAGTGAGATCCAGGACCCAGAAATACTGATGGCTGGGTAAGAGGGAAAGAACAAAGAGGTGGAAATGAATGACAACTCTGTAATTCTCCTGTGTTGACTGTATCAGCAGATATAATCATCTAGAGAATTGACGGTGACTTTAAAATCCAACACAAAGTTCCGTGAAGCTGAGGCCAAAGGCAGATTCTGGGACTAGAGGCTGATGCCTTACTATCTACTTGGTTTTAAACTCAAGCTTCGCAGGTAAGCCTGTTAATAGTTAGCTGAGAAATATTAGGTAATTGATGAATTAGGCTCCAGTAGGCTCTTCACCTAGCAAACAAACACTATTAACATTTTTTGTCTTGTTTGCAAGAATCAATGCTGAGAACAGGAAGAATTGGGTGACCATTATGAAATATAAGATGTAACTTTGACTTAAAGCATTCAGATGAATTTGGAAAAGTTTAAATTTGTTTTCATTCTTGCTGGTCTCTAATGAAAACTACTCTTTAGCATTATGTAAATAGAGCCCACATTGTTAATTGTCCAAGTGACACACACGTATTATTATGCAAAAAATTAGTGGTCAGTAGCTGGAGACAGGTGGCTAGGGCTACTTGAAAATGAAACCTGATCTTTCTCTTTTGCTTTTTTATTCAATAGTTGTAGAAGATCCACACAAGACTGTCATTTCAGATTTTAGCTCAAAAGCGTATAACATCCTTTAAGTGTGATAATACTTAAGGGCCCATATAAAGTTCAAACTATCAGTGAGGGGTTGATAACTAAATCTCAGGTTCCCAAACAAAAGAAGTGGAAATACTCTCCTAAAGAATTAACAGGGGTCTATTTCTCTCTTGAGTAGGTAAACAGCCTATTTTATTTGTATAGGAGCATTTGCTTTCAGGGAAATTAACTATATTACTTAAAGATCCAGTTCCTCATATAAATGTAGATCACATTTAGTGCTATTATCATTTTGTTGTCTTTAGTTCTGAAAAATCTATCATCTTACAATAAATTCTACCTATACTCTATACACTGACCTAGTTGCTTTGTCTAAAATCTTTGATCAAAGACACAAAGAATCCATGTATGTTGCTGGTTTCCTGTGGTATTAGGACCCCAATATATTAAAACTGAGCTTCCAGATAATAATATAGTCAGGAATATAGGGATGAGAAAACTGCCAGTATCCTGGGCCATCTCCCTGTGCTCATTAAACAGCATGATTTATGTTTTCCCCTGGGAGAGCCAGGTATACACAGATGATCTTTAGTATGAGCCATGGCTCTTCATTTGTATCTACAGATGCTAGGTAAGTAACTAAAAGCTGAATAAAATTCAGCTTCATTTTGTATTCTTTGTTATTATTGTTGGAACTGTTATTCCCAGACTCAATTTGTTGGTACAGATAGTAAAGTACTCAAACATCAAGAATCTTTGACAAGGGGCCGGGGAGATGGCTCAGTGGAATAAGTGCTTCCCTGGCAAGCGCAAGGGCCTGAGTTCAATCCTCGGTTCTGCAAAAAACAAACAAACAAACAAACAAACAAAAAAACAAAGAATAAAAAAAAAAAAAAGAATCTTTGACAGGCATTTTACTTCTGCAGAGCAAGCAGGAGGTAGGTGTAGGCAGTAGGGAGCAGGGTTTTACACCCTATCACGTAGGGAGTAGCTGATCTTTTCTCCTATTGGTGAGGTTGAAGTTTATAGTCTGTATCAATTGGCTAGTTCAAGTGAGTGGAACTAAGGAGTTGCTGGGCAGGGTTGTAAAGGGAGAGAAGAGTGGGAGTGCAGATGGTGTGGGGAATAAGTTCCTGGATATTGATAAGCTTTCTTGGTCTGTAGCTATGTTTCCAGAGTTTTAACTGAAAAAACAAAACAAAACAAAACAAAAAAACAAAACAAACAAAACAAAACATAGTTTGAATTGAACTAGTGTTTCCCTCAATATCAGTGCGTTCAGAAGGGGCGGCTTACCAGGGACAAGAGACACAGATGGTGGTACTCTTTTTTGTATCCTTTAATAGAAAAGACAGTGCCACAGTTTATCACACTATGAAACTTGTGTCAATTTCCTTTTCCAGCTCTACATATAGATATGTTAATAATTTTAGTGTGTATTTAAAATTTGATGAAACAATGTTGATTGATCCTAAATTTGTTTATTCTCACTCTCTTCAGTATTGAGAACAAACAGATGGGGGAATGTATAGAGATATTTGACTATACCCAAAAATCTGCAGTCATTGATACTAGAGATCGCCTGAAATTGAAGAAAAGGGGAACAGCATGTGACTGAGACCACCATAGACAGAAACAATACTTTGCCTGAGACTAAAACTGTACCTCTCCATAAAAATTTCAGAGCTCTGACACCAAGACCAAGAAAGTGATCAACCAGATCCCAAGCCACCAGCTAATCCTTAAAATCTGGCCTTTTGACTTTCATGGAGGAGGAAGCCTGAACTCCTGTACCAGTGTGTTCCATTCAGCTATATAAACTGGTGTCCTTTTCTGTCTTCTCTCTAGCTTTCCAACCAAATCTCCCCTCCTTGCTGTAAATGTGCACTTTAGTTTTGCTTCCCATTATTACTAATAGCCTGGACCCACAGCTAGCAGGTGGCACACAGCTCTTGAGAGGTATCCTCAGGATTCACCCAAGCACAGATCTAAACCTAATTCTTATCTTCACTACTGCTCAGGAATACAGGAGTTTCTGAATGGCCTGTTAAAAGGCAATTTAACTGTTTTAAGACAAATAACTGTTTCCAGTAAGACTACAGGGAGAATTTAAGGAAGCAGGCTAAATTGTCTGGCTTGGAATCTGACCAGAACAAATGCTTCTTCACCTGCATTATATCTTTAATGACCACAATATTTGGCACTGTCTCCTCCATTAAAACACCCCTGCTAAGGATTTGAACGGTCCCTCTTCAGGGTTGATGAATCTGAAGTTATTAAATTAGCTGCTTTGCTTTCATGTTTCCCTGCAATTTTTTTTTAAACCACAACCATCCTTTTTAAATGTGTATTCCCCTACCTGACAAAAGACTGCACTCCCATCTCCATTTACCTGTTTTCCATAACTTTTTTCCTTAGCCTAAAGCACAGTTTAATTGTGTTCAATTGAACACAATCTTCATTTTGTGTTCAAGTTAGGAAAGAGCTCAGAGCCTTTCTAAAAGTAGTTTATCTTTTAAATGAAGCTTATAGGAGAGACAAGCCTGGCCTTCAGTTTCAAACTCCCAATTTCGGAGACTTGGAAATCTTTTTCAGGATCCTGAGAAAGAGCTACACAGCAGAGGCCACCAACAACATTCTTGTTTTAACAGTAAAAAAAGAATCTGCTTTCACTGGGTCACATTTAACCTGTAAATGAAAGAGAATAAAAAGCCAGATTGCCTTATAATTGACAGCTTTGTCTCCCAGCAGATGGCTGCAATCTCTGGAATGTGCCAAATACAGACTCTAGGATTTTTGAGTTTGTAGTGAAAACAGAAAGGACAAATATTTATCATAAATACAACATTTGTGCACTGGATATAGTTTCACAGCCTTTTCATCCTCTTTGATTAGAAAATACACATTGGCTTTCTTTTTTCTTGCCAGATGAAGTTTGTTCAGGAACACTTTGAAAAACATTCCAGGTTTTAATACATATAAAATGAAGTCATGGAGAAATTTTTTCCCCTTTTTTTTTTACTTCCCAGTGGATCTATGTACAGGTCAGGATCAACCTGTGATAAACCCTAAGTAGCTGTAACATCCAATTCAAGTGAAATTGTAGTCATCCCTGGATTTGACTGGGGATATAACCCGCTTGGATTTATGTTTTTCCTCTAATCACTACTGGTTCCTGCTTATGAAGAAGATCACTTAAGGACATCTGGAGTGGCTTCGTAATTAGGTTTTCTGTGTCTATGGAAATTATTTACGGAACACCCCGACTGGTACCTGTTCAATCTCATCAGATTATATCCATTTCCATTGGCAGCAAACTGATAACAGCAGCTGCAGCTGTGTTAGGATTAACTTGAGAAGAACCGCTTCATTTGAGAGGTGCAAGTTGTAATTCACATATGAGTTTCTGGGGCTGAAATCAAGATCTTTGCTTAAGTTTTAGTAAAAATATTAGGCATAGCATAAGCAAGTGTGGCTTTATATTGTGTTGCTTTTGGCAGGTCAATTAGCATTTCTTGGACTATTTCCGGACTTGTCAACTCCTAAATCTTAAAATTGTTAAGAGGATTGCATTAGACAATCTGTGTAAATGAGATCCACATGTAAAGCAGCCTATACATGTGGAAGGACTACTAGTAGCAGTTCTACTGCAGTCAGCTGAGTTAGACAGAAATATTATAGGCAGTCAGAGAGGATCAGGACCTCAAAGGGGCCAGAGTGAAAGCCCTAGATACCTTGCAATTGTGGGAAAAAAAGACACTTCTGCCATGGGCCAGGCCTCAAAACAAAAGATAAAGAAAATGCGCCCACATACCTCCCTAAGGGTAAGCATCAGGGATTAGTATTCTAAATAGGTATCCAAGATATTGAGAAAGCCAGAAAAAGTCACTAACCTAACACCCTACAGGCAAAGCCTCTGTTCTCTGTCCATGCTCACTTCCTACATGCCTACCCATTTGATCTTGATTTAACAAATTTTACCTGAGAGAACATACTTGTAATCCAATTGCCTGATCATAGTTTTGTCCCACCTCATTTTTTCCTTGTGAGTTCCTGTGTTTCCCACCTTGTGCCTACTTCACCTCATGGATTTTCTCTATAAAAATCAAAGCCTATTCAGGCCACTTCTCTCTTGCTTGGACAGAGGTTTTCTTTTCCCCAATAAATACATTCTGCTCTTAATATCCATTGTTCCTGAAATGCCTTCTATTTTAGAGAACAAAAGCTCATACCTGATATCTAACAGATTGAGATGTCTTTCCTCTATATCAGTTTTAGGTAGTTACCTGGAAACACTGTATTAGCTTATTCAATTTTGGTGAACTACTAATATAGGACCTTCTGATGACATAAGGGGAATATTATAATTCCCAACCTGCTAGATGTCAGATACAGAAAGTTTGTGTTCCAAAAGATTGAAGAATGAATTCTAAGGAACAGTGGGGCTTAGGAGTAGGAAAACTCTATTGGGAGAGATAACTCCTGAGAGTTATCAGGAGGGTGTCTGAGCTGGTTGCCAGTGAGCCATTTCTCAAAGGAAGTTTGACAGAGCAAAGTAATGAAGTGGATACAAAATCACTAGGTGGATACTATGATCAACCAATAAGATTACAAGTGTAGCTTCTTAGGTAGTGTTGATCTCATGGAGAAGCAAATCATGTAGCAAGTGTATAGGAAAAGAATAAGCACATTTTCAGAAGAGATGAGTCAGGAGGTCCTGGTCATCTACTGTGTGGTTGGTGTCTAGACTTTATTGAACCAAGTGATACCAAATCTAGTATGTTGCTTGTCCCAAGGGGAGTCATGAAGCCTGGTCACATCATCTTTATCTTGAGGCCTGTACTTCACTAGTTGCATCTACAGCCATAGCTATAACATATTCTCATTCTCCACATGGACCCCCTTGAGGGCCTAACCCTGCCTGACTTCCTATAATATTTCTACCTAGCTTAGCTGTCTGTAATACTACATTATGGTTAGTAGATACTTATAGCTAAATAATGGTAAGGAGTGACACCTGCATCCTGTATTTCCATGAAGTAAGTCCTTAATTCTAAACAGCAATTCCTAATTCTCATTTCTTTTTTTCTTCAAAGTTTTGACAATTTTTTTTTTTCGGTACTGGGGATTGAACTCAGGACACTGAGCTTGCCAGGCAGGTGCTTATTCTACTGAGCTATCTCTCCAGCCTGTTTTCATAATTTTGGACCAAATCAGTGTAGTACTTATCCTCCATTTGATTCACTGGTCCATTCCTCATTCATTCTGCCATTCACTTCGCAGGTACGAAATGCGATGCGTATAAAATATTACTAGAAATTTCAGGAAGTACGAAGAGGAAATGCAGCTTCAATATAGTGATACCTCAGTGGTCCAGTGGCTCCAGGCTCAAACTTTCCACTAGCTGAACAAGAATGCTTGAGGAAAACAATGTGTTCAGCATTTATAACTTTGCTCAGTAGTCTAAATACAAATGTGACTTGAAGAAGCCTGTGACAGCTGAGAGTTAGTCATATGTCCCATGTGCCATAGAGACAAAAGGTGGTACTTCAGTCTATGCACCCAGACAACATCTAACACTTGTGTTAGTGTGCTAAATATTCATCCTATTTTTTGCTTTACTTACATACACTATCATAACCATGTCTCCAAAGAAATCTAATGATAGCAGCAGTAAAGCTAAGAGGAAAACTGGGGAAACCAAAATAAAGAACAAAATCATTGCAAAATTTGTTCAATTTCTGGAAAAATGTTACAAAGAAACCCCAAATTATTTGGTTTTGCATTATTTCTTATGGGAAGAAAATATGTTCAGTCCTCAAATTTTTCAGGGTTTGAAAATGAATTTGGAAGGGATTGCGTTCAACTGAGGTACCACTGTAATTTCTTCTCCAGTGATAATTTTCAAATTTTGCAGTTGGGAGCTTCTGAGAATCACATATGCCTTTCTGGCTGTCAGTATTTCCACTCTATAGAGTATGGATATTATTTTGGGGGTGTTGGGTATTTTGTTTCAACAATGAAAGAAAAATAACTAAGGTCCATTAGTTTTATATAGTTTTTGAAGCCGGTGCACAGGACAGAAAGTGGGGACATTCCTGGAGGCAGGTGTGTCTTTACTCTCTGGAAGGCAACCTGCCTCATTTGTATTTTACTTCCTCTGAAATCTTACCTTTGGTTAAGGACCTGCTCTTGTGTCTCCTACATTTCTTTAGATTCTGATAATTTGTTTTGGTATGGTCATTTACCTAGGTCCTGCCTTATGGTTTACGTTACCTTAACTATTCAGCGCCTGCACCCTATCTACCTACAGGTCCTTCTCTCCTGCCTTCCATCTGTAGACGTTTACCTTCATGGAAACTCTAGATCACTGTGCTTTGATGAGTGTTTGTCCACAAGCTGACTCATTCCCAGGAAGTTCTTAGGAATCTTTGTATGATAAAGGTTAGGCTTTTTCTCTCTTCACCGGGACCTTTTCTTCTAATACTGATCAAGGTCTGCAGGCTTTCTATCTTTCTCACTTCTGGGAACACTGTGATCAATTAACTAGTGCTAAAGTGCAGTGCAAGTCAGACTAGTTCTGATGGCACTTGCACTCTTCTGTCCATTATGGCAATGATGACTGCTTTACCTTTTGAGTGGTGCCGCTAGGCCCTGCCTGCATAAGGTCCGATTATTCCCATTACATTTAGGTTTTCCAATTCAGCAGTACAAGTTTCCACTGTATCTTCTGGTCTATAGAGTATTACTGCACCATTTTTCAGGATGGTTGAGTGAGGCCAATGTGCATTATAACTCAATAATTTAAAGAATGGGAATCTGGGTTTAGTTTTCAGCAATCTCAGTCTTGTAAGAGGAGATAAGGTTCTCATTCACGACAGACACAGAAAGTTTCTG